>NC_045437.1:89228162-89268685 GCF_002776525.5 Piliocolobus tephrosceles | reverse complement strand
AAATAAATAAATAAATAAATAAATAAATAAATAAATAAATAAATAAATAAAAGTGCATGTAAATCTGGTGAGATCTGAATAAGGTTGATGGATTTCATTGATATCAATTTTCAAGTTGTAATACTGTGCTATAGTTATACAAAATATTACCACATAGTGATGCATAGACTTTTTCTGTCGTATTTCTTACAAAGGTATATAAATCTATAATTATCTCAAAATTAAAATATTAAAAAATAAATATACTGTTCATATTCAAGAGCAAAAGAGGTAAATTCTAGCTTAGAGACTAGGTCAAGACTAATGGAGAGAGTGTTATTTACGCTACCACTAGAAGTTGAATATGATCTTCGTAAGTGGAGAGTGTGTAGGGCAAAATATTTCAGTAATGAGAAGAGAACAGACCAAAGTCCTGCATTAGCAATAGTTGTTCATTATTTTAATAATTATATATTGAGAATTACTAGATGTCATGCATTTTATGCAGGATATTGAGAATATAAAGTAAGCAAAACTATATTTCAATGAACATTGTATATTCCTAGAGTGTATATTCATGGAAATTTCATATTGCTAGTTTAATATAATCCTGTATTTTACAAATGTATGTAACATTTTCACTCAAAGTATTATGGAGAACAATCTGGAAGAGAACAATTTTCAAAGACGTGTAATCATGTAGCCAGAGAAACTTTTAATGAATTTAACTTTAATGAAAAAAAATGGCATGTAGAATAATAAGTACAATTAAATGTCAGAAGTTTATGTTATTGACACATGTTGCCTAGGCTGGAGTGCAATGGCACGATCTTGGCTCACTGCAACCTCTGCCTCCTGGGTTCAGGAAATTCTCATGCCTTATCTGCCTGAGTAGTTGAGATTACAGGTGTGTGTCGCCATGCCTGGCTGATTTTTGTATATTTTAGTAGAAATGGGGTTTCACTATGTTGGCCAGGCTGGTCTCAAACTCCTGGCCTCAAGTGATCCACCTGCCTCACCTTCCCAAAGTGCTGGGATTACAAGTGTGAGCTACCACATCTGGCTGAATTCCTGGAACTTCAGTGAAAAGACTGACTGCTTTGTAAATCTGCTAACCCAAGTAGAACAGAAACTAATTAAATACCAAGAAGATACTTTGCCAGTTTTCATGCTAAATCAGCCAATACTGAAATTGTTTAGATATACAATTTGAACGAACTCCATGGTCTAAGTTAAATTGTCTATGATAAGCCATCAGTTATCAGTTCTATGCACCTAAATTGGGGAAACAACTGGTATTCAAAAGGACATAAGTCCAATGTCAAGCATGGAGAACCAGGATGGCTGCCTTATCCTTCCTGAGTTTTGCATTTCATGACTTATCATAAAAATGATAAAATGACCCAAATTATATATATATTGCTGTGGTAGCTTATAAACAGCTAAAATAGTGTATGACCAATGTTCGGTATGTCAAACCAATATTCCTGGGAAGACAAAGCTTCAGGTACATTCCATAACGTGATAGGCCCCTTAAACATTTATAGAGGGATATCATTCAGTTGTCATTTTCAACACATGTTTTCTGGTTCTATAAAAGACTTTCCATTCAAGGGAGCTGATGTTATAACAGTAGCTTATTACGCCACTGTGTGTTTTCAGCAGGTACAGAAAGCTGTTCATGGTTCACTGAATGAGGACAATCAACCCCTTCATAATCCATAACCCAAAGACTGAATTTTCTGAGAACACCAGAGAAAGACTGCTCCTGCCATCCACATTGCAGCAAAACTTCAGGACCTTGAACCTTGGGTTAATAATCTTACAACTCAGAAGCATCCCTCCATACTCTCGAAACTGGACACCCTTGGAAACCCTTAAGGTAAAGCTAACCAAGGAAGATTTTCTTCCCAGAAGATGGCATCTTTTTTCCCAAGATCACAGAAGCTTTTCCCAAGATCACAGATCAAGACTTCTCTATTACCATGAGACTCTTATCTTTGAATTTTTTCTCCTTTCTTATAAACAATAGAAGTAAAAATGGAATCTGTTGTGTGCACTCATGGGGTATACTTTTATTTGTGAAGGATGCTGCAGCCAGACTTATACATGGACAACAGATACAGTTTCGGTCTGTGTCCCCATCCAAAACTCATGTTGAATTGTAATCCCCAGTGTTGGTGGGGCCTAGTGGGAGGTGATTTGATCATGGGTGTGGTTTCTAATGGTTTCACATAATCCCTTTAGTACTGTCTTGTGATAGAGTTCTCATGAGGTCTGGTTGTTTAAAAGTGTGTGGCACCTTCCTGTTCACTCTTTCTCCTGCTCTGACATGTGAAGATGTGCCTGCTTTTCCTTCAACTTCTGCCACGATTGTAATTTTCCTGAGGCCTCTCCAGCCATGCTTCCTGTACAACCTGCAGAACTGTGAGTCAATTAAACCACTTTCTTTTATAAAATACCCAGTCTCAGGTACTTCCTTATAACAATACAAGAAAGGACTAATACAATAAACTTATGCCTTGACAGATGGAAGATGAAGGCCCAATGTAGGTGAGAAATTTTAATGGTATGTACATTGCTCTATAATCAGTCAGAAAGAACATTTATCTACTCCTCTCAACCTACAGTGTGGGTTAAAAAGGACATTGCCAGAAGATCATCACTCTTCTAGAAGGGCATCATTTGTTAGGTCCCTTTTTCCATAAGTAAAGGAGGCAATGATTAGAAATTTGTTCCTCACCATAGGCTCCATAGAAGATTCTCCTATAAAAGCTATGATTCCACAACAGAATTTAAATTCTCTCACAAAAGTGATGCTAAACAATAAAATTGCCCAAGATTACTTCCTGGTTAAACAGAGGAGTAACCATGCAGCTGCTGGCACTTGTTGCCCATGGAAAAAATATATCACATTTGGTATTACAGAGATTAAATAGTAGGGGATTAATGAAGAGACTGCTTAGTTAAAGCAAGTAGACTCTTTATCTAGCTCATTCTTTGATCTACTGATTTTAGTTTGTTTGCTTTATGGAGGCCCTGGGTAAGGAGCATAATCCAAACTCTTGTTATTATCTTCCTGATAGTCATAATAGTAGTCTCCCTGGTGTACTGTGGTCTCTGAAAACGTTTAAAAGTTTGCATGCAGCCATCTCTAGAATATCAAATGGTCTCACTTCAACTATAATGACTAGAGTGAAAAAAGATGTGACCATGAAGGCACCATAACCTGTAAATGGCATTCTGAGGCTGGAAACCCAAAATGATGGTAACTGAGAGTGGCACTAAGACCATAAGTTTTGTTCACACTCTCACTTAAGGAGAACTTAACTAAAGGGGGGACATTTTTAAAAGAAAATTATTAGAGGCCATTGTTTTGGACTGAGCTCATGCAGTAGGGAAAGACCAGATCAAACCAAAATGGAGTCACTTATGCTAAATGTGACATAATCAAACTAAGACTTTAAGAAAACATAGATCCTAGAAAAGACCAAGTTTTGTGTTTTTTTTTTTTTTTTTTTTTTTTTTTTACTGGAACTCGTTTAAAAAAATGACCTGAAGTCCTTGTTCTCATCTTACAGAACCCATAGTTCTATTTTCCAGTGGGTTTCAAGAGCAAATAAGTACAGTTACAATGATGATAGTGCCATCAATGACTAAACTTTTGGTCAATCTCTCAAAATTGAGAGGATGACCAAAAGGAGGGAATTATTAAATCAACTTTAGTCTAAAACTGCCTCCTTACGTATTTTAACTTTGGCCTTAAAGTTTCTCTGTACATCCTCAATCATAGCCTAAATGGAAGTGTAAACAGACTATACTGTACTCTCGTGCCAATCACTGAATTTTGGCCAATAAAATATGGCCAACTGTTTAAATCGTGTTCAAATAAGACAAACACCAAGCTATAACCAATCCATCAGTTTCTGTACCTCACTTCTGATTTGTGTACATCATTTTCCTTTTTCTGTCCATAAATCTTCTACCACGTGGCTGCACCAGAGTCTCTGAGCCTACTCTGGTGTGGGAGGCTGCCTGAATTGCAAATCACTCTTTGCTCAATTAAACTCTTTAATTAGGCTGAGGTTTTTCTTTTAACATAAGGAAATTTTTTGTATAATTTAAAAATCTTAAAATTATTTTTAATGTTCCTCTGATGTTTGGATCATTTCCAATTACTAGAGCGTTATGGGAATGCATGTTTTAAAAAAATTGTGGAATGTTTTCAGCTATCAAATGCTAACATCTGATAGATAGTTCAGGATTTATTGCTTCCTAGACTTTCACTAAAATTTAAGGTTATAATTCTGTATATAAAATGTGCTAAAGAAGATGTGTTTTTATTGAGGAAAGGAATAATTTTCTAATTCAGAAATTATCTGTTTATTCAAATTATGAATTAAGTTTTTTATAATAAAGTAAAATGACTGGTTATCAAAAAAAGAGAGAGAATTTAGGACAAAATAGAAAGTCAAAGCAGGTCATAGATAATCTGTGTAAGTCATATGCACATTTATTCCTGTTTCTCTCTGTGTTTATCTTCATGTACATTCAGAGAAAATAGGAACTTGAAAAAGTTTAGTTAATAAAACATTCTTTAAGACAAGATAGAAAATTGGAAAAATTCAACTAATTAACATTGGTCATTATCAAAGCTCCTAATATTGATAAAGTTAAAATATGAAATAATGTAAATAAATATGCTGTTGTTTGAAAATTCCTTGCTAGTATAGGTAAGCACAAAGCCAGATTTACCATGGAAACAAATTTCACATAGATGCTTTCATTGTTTTGGTTCATACTGTATTTGCTATTCTGCATAGATGGTACTAGCACTAAAATGTTTACTGGTTATGTGCTTGAAGTAAACTTCTTAATTGCACAGAATGTATGTGGCGTTGGTAGACTTAAAGATGTTAATTTATATATCAGGAACAAAATATTCATCTTTTTTTGCATTTTCTTTTTTAGACTCTGGGTAACACTGTAGCCTCTAAGGTAAACTGAGTAGGAGAAAAATTTGGTTTTCTGTTTATTTGATTTTTGCCTTTAATTTTCATGTATTTACTCTTTGATCTCCTTTGGGTTTTACTTATATATACATATATAAAACCACTATTTTTTTTTTTTTACTTTCTGATGGAAGGCTTGTATTTGGTTCCATGAATTGTCATTTGTTTCCTATGCATTTCCAACAACTCATCATTTGCTCTATTTATGTAACACTCCCAAGCTACCTTTGTCAAGCCTCCAAACAATGATACAATACACCAGCTATTTAAAATCGGATTGGTTTTGCTTACCTCTGATGACCTAGAGAGCTATAAATGCTTTCAGGTTCTTGGAAAAGAAAATAGGCTTATCTTCATAATTTCTGAACAGAAATAGTACATATATTTTACAGAACAGAAATAGTACACATATTTTATTTTTTGGAAAAGTAGGTGAGAGTAGAAATGCTTAAATGGTGTTTATTTCAAAGGTAATTTAATTTAACCAGCAATTTGAATTGGATTCAGATCTTCTCCTTTAGATAATGAGGAAAAACTGTTATGGTTACAATGTTGTAATATTCAGGAAAGATAGGCCTTATCCTTAAGAATATTGTATTCTTATATGACTGAAGAGAGCGATTGTGTTGCAGAAGAAAACTATAGAACTAGATTAACCATTAATTCATGGGTGGCCACATTTGGAGTTGTCCACAACACCTCTCTTCATCATAAAGCAGTCAGAGAAATTGATACCAGATTCTCCGTGATTGAGGAATTAATAAATAGAAAAGGGGAGACTGAAATCAGCCCAATTGTCCTGTAGAAGTAGTCTTTACAATTCCTTCTGAATAAACATAGAAATTGACCTTCCCAGTATTAAAAATTGAGACAGTTTCATTTGTCTAATCTGAGTTCCTTTCTCAGGAAAACACCCGTCAGTACTCCCAGATGGTATAAATTGGCAAATCACTGAAACTAGACAGTAAGTCACCAGATCCCTCAACTATCATAATTGTTCAATCGATTATCTGCTTCCTGTTGACCAACATGTATGTCTTCCTTATCCCTCCCTAACTGCTGTTTTCCCACACATAGTTACATTTCTTCATTGCATTATAAACCCCTAATTTCAGTTAGTTGGGAGATTTGAGATTGTTCCCCCATCTAATCTGTAGCACCTGATTAAAGCCTTCTTCCCAGGCAATACTCATTGTCTCAGTGATTGGCTTTCTGTGTGGCAAGCAGCAGGGCCTGGAACAACCACCTGGTGTTTCAGTAACCATGCTACTTCAAAGTGCTTCAGAATATAAACACAATCAAAGTATGGGAAATGTGTGATTGGTTGATATTTTGTTTTTGTTACCTGAAGAAATAAATGGCAATGTTATATAGATACTGGATTTGATAATTTAAAAAATTAAAAAAAGAAATATATATGTATATATATTTGCACCAGAGTAGAATTAGGAGGGGAAATTAAAGTGGTGTCCAATCTCAATTCTCCCTCTTTATGTATATATAAATTTATAATTTAAATAATTCTTCATAAAATTAATATAATTATTAAAGTAAATAATCATAATCATAAAATATGATTTATAAAATTATCTAAATTAATATAATTTTATATTTATATAAATGTATTTCTCTATTATATAAATATAAAATTATATTTTTTTTATTTTTGTACACTTCAGCTGAGATTTTGGGATGTTCTTGAAGAACAGATCATTTTAGAACAAAATCTACAGGGGATGGAGACCAACTGCACTTCACTGCTGGTATAAGAACAAAGGGTGAGGTGAAGGCTCTCCCATGACACAAACTCTAATTGCAGAACTTGGACTCCAGCTCCCGACAGAACAAAGGCCAGTGCTCCCATTGTCACGCAGCACATAAATTTTACATTTTCAGAACGAGGGTCTTTTCCTAAAGTCTAATACCCAGCCCAGTCAGATCCCTGTGCACTATCCAGAATATAATGGATCTGGTTATACTCTCTCATTTATTTGACAGATTTGTATCTTTTACTTTAATTATTGATGATTGCCTGAAGTATGCCTAGAATTGTTAAGTACTTTGGAAGCTAAATTTAGAAAAGCCCCAGTGTCCTCTTTTATAGCCATTTGTTTCCCCAACATAGGCTATATACTATAGTGAGTGGTTCTTGGTTCAGTCTCAAAATCCTCTAGTTTCCTGCTCTGCACATATTGATTTGTTTCCAGTTTGTCCCTTGACTGTTCCAAGGATAGTCTATATGCAAAATCCTGCACATGAAACTCATGTATAAGAAAGTGTATTTTTCCCTGAAAAAAAATTTGCACTTGTTCTGAGAATGGAAATGGGAAAGGAATTGGGACTGAGAGAAGGTCAGAATTTTCTTCATTCTGGGGGCAGGAAAATGTGAAAGAGGGTTCTGGAAGCAAATGTAGCTGAGACTGGATACCACCTCAATTTCCCCTCCTAATCCTACTCTGGTGCTAAAGGCCTACTTTGGGAAAAATAGTTCAGCAGGGCTCACCCCTGCTGCCAATACCTGAGATCCTGGGATCCCTGAGCAGAGGGCAACAGAAGAAAGTGAATGCCTGGGGACCTTACTCACTTTGTCTTGTGACTTTAAGCAGGTAATTACAGAAAAATTTAAAGCACTAATGGAGAAAAAAATGATTGCTACCATAAATTGTATGTTACGAACATCATCTGTCTCATAAGAAATTGGTTAGTTTGTAATTATATTATTTGGCATTATTATTCTAAATTCACATGGGAAGAAATTGAAACCTAGAGCTGTTAAGCTACTTGCCCAAATTTGCCCAGTAGATATGGGCCAGGGTCAGGGCATGGATTTAGTTTCTTCAATTTCAATGCACATTCTTAATTCTCATATTATTCTGCCACCCGAGGAAAGTGGCAACAGGCCTCAATTTCCACAACTGTCAAAGGGGATGATCGGACTTTAAGTGTTTTAGTGTCCCTAGCACTAGTATGAATTTTTCCGGAGATGTACAGCAACATTATTCCCATATAAAACACCTGCAAAAGCACTATTTGTGAGCTTGCCATATGTTTTCAGCAGAAAGCTTACATTTATTTCCCCATGGAGTAATGTACTAAAAAATGATTTTGTAGGTTGGTGTTTATGATAAAGTATTTCATATAATTTTACCTTTTTAATATGTCACATTAAATCTTGAGAAAGTAATGGATAAAAGAGAACAAATATCTCGTAAGGAGACTAAATTGAATTGCCTTGTGTTCTAGGTTATGCACATGACTAAAAAGAAAACTATAATTGCTATTCCAAAACACACGAGAGTTCAAGATTTTCAAGCATCTAAATGATGCATGCTAGTGATTACTATAAGACTTAAAAATGAAATAAAATTTACAAAAGTTTGAAGAAATAAGTTGATAAGTAATTTTCAAATTTTCAACCCCACAAATGTTACAATATTTATAACACTTCAGTGGTGTTTTTATTTTTTACATTCATTTTTAAAATCTAGAATCCACATTTAGAGTATCACAGTATCACAAGTGTCATCATTTTATTTGGTTTAAATGACTTCCCTGGATTTTTTATATTCTTCCCTCACTCTACTCGAAATTTTCCAAGAAAAAACAAAGTTGAATATGGAGCCAGATAGATGCCAAGGCGCTAAATTTGATCTGTATTGTTTTCAATAATAATCAATACTTTTGCCTGGGCAACGAGTTTTACCTGGGTGTAGAAAGAGAGCACTGAAGAGATGCAATTCATCATTTGAAATCAGATCAACCATTCTGTTCTTCTTTGGGCCATTTAATCTTACCCTGTGCAATCATGTCATCTGCTAACACTCAGGTAATAACAAAAGTCCTCTGATAACTTTTAGTAACAAATTACCAAACTCTCTGTTCACTGATGAAAATATATGGCACCAGTGCTGTCTAATAGAAATTTTTAATATCTGCACTGTCCAATAAAGTAGCTGCATGTAGTTATTATTTGAAATTTGACTAGTGTGACTGATAAACTGGATTTTTAACTTTGTTTAATTTTAATTATTTTAATTAAATTTAAGTGGTTGCATGCTGCTAGTGGCTACTGAATTGGCTAGTTCAGGTTTAGACCAGAGTGATCTTTAAAACGTCCAAAATATCAAAAGTCAAACTCACAGAGGCAGACAGCAGAATGGTGGTTGACAGGGGTGGTGGGGAGCACAGAATGTCTCGGGAAATTTGGTCAAAGGGTAAAAACTTTATTATAAGATGAATAATTTCTAGGCATCGAATGTATAGAATAGTGACCATAGTTACTAATACTATATTGTTTACTTGAACTTTGTTAAGATAGCAGATTATAAGTGTCCTCAACTCTCACTCCTGCCCCACACTCCACCATGGTAACTATAGGTGGTGAAGGATATGTTAATTATACTGTGGTAGTCAGTATATAATGTACACGCATATTAAATCATCATGTGTGTACTTTGATTATATATAATTTTCATTTGTCGATTAAATATTTTAAAATTTAAAAAGAGCCTCTCAGACAAGTGCAGTGGCTCACGCCTGTAATCCCAGCACTTTGGGAGGCCAAGATGGGCTGATCACCTGAGGTCAGGAGTTTGAAACCAGCCTGGCCAACACGGGAAAGCCCTATCTCTGCTGTCTCTACTCAAAATACAAAAATTAGCTGGGTATGGTAGCAGGCACCCGTAATCCCAGCTACTCAGGGACTCTGAGGCACGAGAATTGCTTGAACCCAGGAAGCAGAGGTTGCAGTGAGCCGATATTACACCACTGCACTCCAGCCTGGGTGACAGAGGGAGACTCCATCTCAAAACAAAACAAAATAACAAAAAAAAAAAACAAAACAAAGAGCCACTCCTCTCTCACTACAGGACCCTTTGAGCTTAGAAGCCTGTGGCAGGGATGGAGACTGTGGTCAGATTATCTTTCATCCTGTCACTTGGCTGGATTTGATCTCCTTTGCATACCACCCAAGAGACTTAGCTTCGGCGATGAGTGGGCATGAAGGTCTGACTGATGGGGAGGCAAGTACATGAACAAGGACAGACACCAATAGAGTATTTGTTTACGATGGATTCCTTTGGGATTGGTTATGATTCATGTGTCCTCCTTTTTTTTGGAGTGCTACTGGAAACCTTCTGCAGTTGTCCCCAAATTTAAGCAATACTTTTCCTTCAGCTAGCCACTTGTGTTCCTTCTCTCTCCTTTTGCAATCCTGTAGTCTTCCTCTGTCTTTTGTGTGTGTGTTGGCAGGTGTGTGCGTGGGAGGGGTGTTCACCTTGACTCTCCAGGCAATCTTTGTGTAGAGGATTTGAGTTGGTTCTGAGCCTATGCTCTCAAACTTCACCATGGTTCATGAGAAACAGTTATGCACTCTCTTTCCTCTCTCAAGTAAAATACAGTTCTCTGTTCCATTTGTTCAACTTCTTCAAGAAAAACATTCAGGCATCCTTGTCCTTATCTCAAATAGAAATGTAGAAAGCTCTGGAACTTCCAAATTTTTTTCTTTCTCTTTCATCTCCCCACTGGCGAGTTCATGCACTTCTCACATAGACATATTTTAAAGCATGGAGCCAGCCCTAAGCTCTGAGTACCACAGATGCCCAGGACCAAAAGTCAAACTCATCTATTGTGAGAGAGAGGATATCTTACCTCTCCTGGAGGGTAAGGTTGAGATGAAACTGACAGCTCTTTGACGAAACTCTCCCACTGACATCCAACACCTATTCTTGGCCCCTCCACTTCTTTATAGGTTGGAGGTAAATGATCAGCTCAGCTAAGGATCTAGGCCACTTTCTTCGCAAGTCCTACTTACATGATCCAGACCTTCTCTTCAGAATGTAGGAGCAGTTGACATAGTATCTCAAAGGCCTCAGCTGAAACAGAAAGAGAAAAGATCCAATTTAAAATTGTGTTACCTATATATGCAGTTACACAATACATTCTTTATCCTAAGAATTTTCTATGTATTATTTCATAACAACACTATATGGAATATTATTAATATAACCTAGTCACAAATGAGGAATCTAGGTAAGATAAACTAGGTAACTTTCCAAGGCCATATAGTTTAGAAAGAAGTGGCAGATCTGGGATTAAAATCTGCAACCCTAATTCTTCTTTTCTTTCTCAAAATTCAATCTGTTGAACTATCTTTCCTAGGTTAGTTATTTTAGGCATCAAATGCTAAAACCACAAAGAAGTAAGTTGTGTCTGAAGTTGTTAACAGGGTGTATATGTGTGTGTGTGTGTGTGTGTGTGTGTATGTATTGACATACAGATGGAAATGCATGTACATATATGTACAAATAAATATGCATATATGTCTCTCCTTTTTTCTAAGTCACAGTCTTTCCTCCTATATTTCCACATATTATAAATGTGAGTCCTTCTTAGAATCAGTGTACACTCTTCCTTAAAAAATAATGCCTCTTTTCTCCAAATATATCATAAATAAACTAATGTTATATTTGACAATTTCTCATCTTAGAATCCAAAACATATCAGGATCAATGAATTACTCAAAGAGAGACTTTATGAATACAAGTGTGCATTGACCCATTCTTGATGCAAAAAAAATATCAAGGATCAAGAGGAGATAATTAACATTTAAACACACTCTAATGAGCGTCAGTGGCCAATTGAATGCATTCTTAGGGTTAGATCAATTTAAAAAACAACAAAAACCCTTAAAGATTTCTTTTGAAATATGTTATCTTTGAACGTATAGCTTTATAGAGTTTGAAAGAGAAAAGAATATAAAACTAGTTCTTGTTAGTGTAAAAGTAGTGTATTCTGCTCATTATCCATTGATTAATTCAACAAATACTACAGTTAAATGTATGATATTATGCAAGTCAGAATCAATAGTCTTAAAGACTGGGCAAGGAAAAAAAAAAATCAAGATTTTCAGCAGGCCCATCTGAAAATCGACATGCTTAACCAGAAAAGAGACATGTGAACAACTCCTTATATTTTTGACATTTATTTTAATTTTACCCAAATACAGTTACAAGTTCATTAATTTTATCTTAACTAGTTGGCTTTAAGAATATAAACAATGCAGGACCCCCTTTATTTTAAAGGTGTGGGTACTGCACTATTGCTACAAGCAAAAATAAATCTACATACACACACTTAAAGGTTGGTACTATAAACATGTCACAGTGTAAGAAGCTGATTTCACATCTCTATCATGAGCACATCTTGTTCTATGAGCATGATAAATTTATTAGGTGTGTGCACATGGAACTTTATAAGTGAAATAATGAAGTGCCTCATTTTACATATGAGATCTAAGGAAGTTACATGATTCTCTTGAGTGCTAGTGCCAGTGAGTAGCAGAACAAAACAGATGCATTTAGGATTCTTTTTACATACACAGAGAGAGCATTTTGAGATACATAGGAAGAGAAATGATTCTTAGTTTCTGGAATATTCTTGATCTCTAACCTTATATCACTTATGTTATACTTCCGTTGGCAGAATATAACTTAAATACTTAACATAGCCAAACACATACAAATGCATTTAGATAGTGAACAAAAAGTTGTATTCTGGGAGTGAATATGATTAATGGGTATTTGTAAAGAATCATCTATATATCAGATGCTTTTACATATGAGAGATACATACATGCTCATCAGCACAATACAATTATAACTCTCCTTCTCACATTCTTACTTCCCTCCTTCTAGGTCAACTGACACTTACACTAAAATCATTGTTTTTAATTTGATCTAACCAAGTCCCAGCCTTCATTCAGTGTTCTAACCTCTTAGAACACCCAATTAAGAGAGCATTGATTTTATTCTCCAAGATGGTTCTCTTTTCTCCCATACACAAAATTTACTATGGGTACATGGGATGTGAGCCTTTTCCTGACATATGTCTTTACTTCTTGAGGTTTGCAGCTGAGAGAGATTTCAGTCTGTTTAGTGAATAGCAGTTGGGGATGTAGGGCAATTGGGAGGTAATCACAACTTTTTCTACCACTTTTACTCTGTTGAATATTCTCATTTTCTTTCTAGTCAAAGAAATGGGTAAAATATAAGCTCTCCAGCAATACTCAAAAAGTGTCTTCTGACATTTGGAGACTTTCTCTAATAAGATGGTGAAGGAGATAAGAGGTTTTTGAGAATTGCACTTGCTTCATATCACATGCTTTCAAAAAATTATTCAAAATTGCTAAAAATATAATATATTTGAATCTAGTTTATATAATTTAGATGTTTTGTCCCCTCCAAAGCTAATGTTTAAAAGTGACCTCCAATATTGGCAGTGGCCCTAGTGGGAGGTGTTTGCATTGTGGGAACAGATTTCTCGTAAATGGCTTGGTGGTGTTCTTGCAGTAATGAGTGAGCTCTCACTCTATGTTCATGTGAGATCAGTTTGTTCTAAAGAGTCTGGTACCTCCCCTCTCTCTCCCTCTTGCTCCATCTCTTGCCATGTGATACACTGGCTCCCCCTTGCCTTCTATAGATATAGAAGACCCCAGAAGTAAAGAGAACATTGGGTTGAAGGAACTCACTTTCTTCATTGCTAGATAGCAGAGCAGGTGTCTGAGATGAGGTAGAGAGATTAGCAGTGCTCATTCTGTTCAGGGCAATAAAGAACTATCAAAGGGTTCTATGCAAGAGGTGGCATGTTCATATTTGCCTTTCAAAATATTCCTCTATCTTCATAAAGGGGATGGAGGAATGGTAACATTAAAGGAAGAGATCTACTGTAAGTAATTGCAGTCATCCAAGTGAACTATGATGGGTCCCTGAACAAAATTAGGGATAGGGAAGATGGGTGCCAACAGAACAGATTTGAAAGATCCTTCAGGGTGGAATTAGAAGTATTTTGTAGTTGAAGGGAAGTAAACTATGTGGGCAAAGGAGCGAAGGATGACATCAGATGTCTAGCTTGTTCAGGTGTTTAGTAGGGAGAAATGCAGGTTTCGGAAAAATGGGAGGTAGTTAGTTAAATTATAGTATATCAAATTTAATGAAACTATCGAACATCTAAGAAGCATGGAGGAGGCAATTCAGTAAATGGGTCTGAACCTTAGGAGAAATGTGGGTGACCTTTGTCTAGAATACCCATCTCAGACCTCACTATTTAAAATTCAAATTTTGTATTATCTCTTTAATCCATGGGTTAACTCCATTTTATGTTTTCCATAGGAGGAAGGTTTGTCACAGCTCTTACTATCTTTTTGAATTATTTATTTTCTCTTATAATAAAGTTAATATCCTCTAGGAAGAGAGAAATAATTGTTTCTCCATCCTGCTCAGTTTCTTGAAGACAGTAACAGTGCCTTCTTTCTTGGGCCATCTTTGATGTTGGAAACAATTCTAGACACATAGTAGGCAACAATAATAAATGTTCATTGAATTGAAAATTTACTGATTAAAGCAAAGATTTGTTTAGTTATATAAGCAATAGAAATTAGGTTGGAGCCAGATTGTTCAGGGTCTTATATGCTAAGTCAAGACTTTGAATTTATCGTTTTCATTTTGACTACCACTCTAATTGTTAATGTGTGAAGGAGTTATTTTATAATGATTTATGTGCAGTTTACTGGACATTTATTCCTATAGTCATGAATGTCAGATATGAATTATGTGTAACCTTGGGAGTTACCATGTTCCATATTCGAATGGCTAATGATAAGACAAGGCACTGGATTTCTTTTTTCCTTTTTTTTTTTTCTTTCTTTTCTTTTTTTCTTTTTTGCTAAGCTAATGTCACCTTTCTCAGCCTCTTTGACAAGGGTACAGAAATAAAAGAACCTTGTCATTGTCTCGGTACTCGGGAAAACTAGGCTCTATTTTGGGTTAGCCAATTAATTTATACAAACACATTCTCTCTTTCTCTCTCTGTCTTTCTGTTTCTCTCTCTCTCTCTCTCTCTCTCACACACACACACACACACACACACACATACATCTTAATCACTTCATCAATAAAATTGGGTGGTTGGGTTAAATTATACCTAAAATGTAATAGGATTAAACTACTGACTATATCCTTCTGAGTCATATCCTGTTGTCTTTTGGTCATATATTAAATTCCCTATGTTTAAACTTGCCTAATAGTAACATACCTATTCTAGACAGGCTTTTAAATCACAAACAAACTGAACTCCTGCTGTAAAATCTTCAGTAAAAGCATTAATTATAATGATTACTTATCAAACTTATAACAGATGTGTTTTAAATGACCTGCTTTGTACTTTTATTTTAAAAATTCTGTTAATATTATTCTGAGTAAGACAAGGGTTTATAGTTCTAATTGAGAAATTCACAATGATTATGAAGTAATTTGATAGAATGCCAAATGAATATTAATTTTGATGCTTGTGAAATGTATTATTTCCATGTTTAATTGAAAGAATGATAACAGACCATTGTAGCAATCCCATTATTTTAAGTGGCATGCATTATGAATTAATCAAACGGATGATAATAATTTGTTACTATCTACAGCACCACTCTGGTATGTAAAACTATAAAATGGTTTCATTTCAGCATTCCTACAATAAAAAGAACTTTAGTAGTCTTTTTGATCATTGAAATAGTTCTTGTTTCTGGAAACCATACACAAATGTAAATGTAGACAATAATATCAAGTATTTTATTATCACAAGATCCTAAATTATTTTCAGATTTAGTTTAGAAATAATGTTAGTCTATACTAATACTATGGTATGATATAGCTGTCCAAACAGTAGCACCTGGCCACAGGTGAAACGTGGCAAGCATTACTGAAGAACTAAATTTTTAATTTTATTAAATGTAGGCTCTTTTAATTGATTAATTTATCTGGAAATGTAATTAGCTACCTATGTCTGGTGGTTACTATATTGGCCAGCACAGATCCATAGATTTAGAACCATATTTCAAAAATATATGATCACTATTTTCACAGCACTTGTTTCATATAGAAATTCTAAAATTCTTAATTTTTAAAAGGAAACTTCAAAAAATAATTTTTTTCAAAACAAGGTATCACTCTGTTGCCCAGGTTGTATTCCAGTGGCATGATCATGGCTCAGTGCAGCCTCAATTTCTGGGGCTCGAGAGATTGGCCCATCTCAGCCTCCTCAGTGGCTAGGATCACAGGTATACACCACCATACCCACATAATTATCATTATTTTCTTTGTTAGAGATGGGGTCTCCTATGTTGCCCAGGCTAGTCTTCAACTCCTGGGCTCAAACAATCTTTCTGCCTTGTCCTCCTAAAGTGCTGGGATTATAGGTGTGAGCCACTATGCCTAGCTTTACATATTTTTTCAAGTAATAGAAATGTTTATAAACCAAAATATACATATTTTAGCTTTTAATTCCATCATGCATTCTTAAAATTCTATGTCTTAACTCGAGTCAGCATCTGAAAGATGAGGGATGTCTTTGATTTAGTCTTTGTATTTGTGTTCATTCTCTTTTAGCAGCATTAATATGCAAATTTACTATACGTTTAGCATGATCATTCCTTGATATTTAAGTATTTTCTCAAGCTTGCTAATTGTTGAGAGTAAATACCAGGCCCTCCTCACTCTGGCAAAGTAACTTTAATTCACTTAGAAACACACACACACACATACACACTGATACTATACTGAGAGTAGTTTACACATTATAGTCAACTGAAGCAGGCTGAAATCCCCTCCAAAACAGAAACCTAAGTAAATTCCTTCCATGCCATGCCTTTAGACAGCATTCTCAGAAGCTAAAGAGCACTGCCAGCTTCCTCTGCTACCTAGGATAAAGCACACAATGTATTTTGGTAGTTATCCCACAAACAAATGCCTGATTATCCTTTGCAGTTCTCATAGCCTGAATATCAATGCTGCATAAAGGATGAAAAGGTCTGCTCTTCATATTTTGTTCTTATAAAATAACATTTCAAATTATTGCCCTTTAAAATTTTCCCAAATGACCACTCAGGACAGCCTCTTCCTTTTGCACCAATAGAGGCAAGAAAGGCTGTGACAGCCTGGCTGTGGCAAAAGAGGATGAGACTTCTAAAGATTGAATCATTCTAATTGCCTAAAATAGTGAAACTGGGAACAACTCCACAAACGAAAAATGAAAGAGTTTTCCTAAATCATTGCTTTGATCCTGTTATCCCTTTGCTCAAGAAGTTTCAGTTGCCCCTTCCTTCTTTGCTTAGGACTATGATCTTGATAATTTTTGATCATTTAATTCCAGTTTTGGGGAAAAAAAAAAATATATATATAGACCCACTATATATATATTAAACATACATCCAGATGTATAATCTCTATAAATTATATATCTGTAGCTACTGGGCATGTGCAGTTAATACAAAGTTTTATTTGTTTATCATATGATTGTTATATTTAGGAAAATAAATGTTAAAAACTTGTTTTTATGATTGCTTCCTCAATGGTTCATCATTTGCAAATAGAAAACAACTCATTTTTTGGAGATGACTGACCCAGAGAATAAACTTTAAACCCCACATCCTTGCTTTCTAGGACCAGAATGAGGGTTCATCTTTTTCTTTCCTACTAATTTTCTATACTACTTCTGTCCATAATCCCCTTGTACTACACCAACTAGTTTCAAATTCTTTTAGTTTGAGTTGAATTTCTTTTGTATAGTTTTTCTTCAACATTTTAATGATTATTATAGCCTTAAGAAAAAAGTATATAGAAAAAATATTGAATATCTGTAATGAATTAATTGTGTTGCAAAGATAATTCAGAGCTCTCCAAGAAGCTTACTTGGCTACATTTATGGATATATTTAATGTACTTCTAAATATTCTCTGTCTTGAGAATTTTGCCTCTGACCTTCAAAAAATAATCTTTCTTCTTCAGCAATCCTCTTTCTCTTTCCTCTCTTTTTCTTCCATTCTTTATTCCTTAATTCAAACATATGCACATCCACACAGTTAAAATTTAAAGGTAAACATTCTACTAGTACTTATATACGTCAGAAGTCATTAAATGCCAACTAGATTGGCTTGGCAGAGTCTCACATAATAGAATCACAAAAACGTATGCAATAGAAAAAGTAGTACGTGGCATTTTGAAAATATTATGCAATAAACACTATACTGTAAGTTTTGTTTGCTTATCATGTGACATTTATGTTTAGGAAAAGAAATATGAGCTGTTTTTGGATATTTTAGTGATTTAGCTTTGAAACAAAAGATTTCCTATTAGAAATAATTTCAATGTTCTTAATCATTTACTTTCCTTTTTTCAGGAATCTCTGCAGTCAGCAGTCTGTTGTCCATTGCCTGAAAAGCACTGTTTTATATATTTTGCTCAGATTTCTAGTTATTTAAGGTAGGAGGGTAAATCTCATTCCTGTTTTTCAATCATGACTGGTAGCAGAAGTTCCTGATTTATTTCTGCATTTGTTTCAGTTTAAAAAAAAATGAAGAGAGTAAATCCCAATTCACAAAGAACTGTAGTTATAGAATTATTGTATTAGTCTATTCTCGCACTGCTATAAAGAACTACCTGAGACTGCGTAATTTATAAATAAAAGAGGTTTAATTGGTGCATGGTTCCACAAGCTGTACATGAAGCATGGCTGGGGAGGCCTCACAAAACTTAGAATCAAGGCTTAGGGTAAGGGGAAAGCAAGCATGTCCTACATGGCTGGAGCAGGAGGAAAAGAGCACATGGGGAGGTGCTACACACTTTTAATCAACCAGATCTCCTGAGAACTCACTTAATATCACAAGAACAGCAAGGGAGCAATCCTCTCCCATGATCCAATTACCTCCTACCAGGCCCCTTCTCTAACACTGGGGATTACAATTCTACATGAGATTTGGGCAGGGACACAAATCCAAATCATATCATTTTAATCCTGGCCCCTCCCAAATCTCATGTCCTTCTCATATTGCAAAATACAGTCATCCCTTCTCAACAGTCCCCCAAGTCTTAACTCATTTCAGCATTGACTCAAAAGTCCACAGTCCAAAGTCTGATGAGACGAGGCAAGTCCCTTTCACCTATGAGAGAGTCAGCCTGTCCTTTGAAGTTTTGAGGCCAGGCATTGACCTCTTTTTATTAGTGAAAGTTCTTGATGGCATTATCTTCTAATTGAAGGCTCTTTTGTCTACATAGAAAATCTATTGTTTAATGTAGGTACATTCATCAAAGATTTTAGTTGGATCTTCTGGATAGGTTGCTGCAGTTTCTGTATCAGCACTTGCTTCTTCACCTTGCACTTTCATGTTTTGGAGATGGCTTCTTTCTTTAAGCCTCATGAACCAACCTCTGCTAGCTTCAAATTTTTCTTCATCAGCTTCCTCATCTCTTTCTTTCAGCATTTGTGGAACTGAAGAGAGTTAGAGTCTTATTCTGGATTAGGTTTTGGATTGAGGAAATCTGGCTTGTTAGACCTTCTATCTATACCATTCAAACTTTCTTTACATCAGCAATAGGAGTTTTTCACTTTCTTATCATTTGTGTGCTTGCTGGAGGAGCACTTTTAGTTTTCTTTAATACATTTTCCTTTGCATTCACAAATTGGTTGTTCGGCACAAGGGACCTAGCTTTTGGCCTATATTGGTTTTTGATATGCCCTTCTTACTAAGCTTAATAATTTATAGCTTTTGCTTTAAAGTGAGAGAGATGAGATTCTTCCTTCCATTTGACTGTTTAGAGGTCATTATAGGGTTATTAATTAACCCAATTTCCATAATATTGTGTCTTAGGTAATAGGGAGGTCTAAGGACATGGAGAGAGATGGGAATGCCCAGTTGGTGGAGCAGTCAGAATACACAGAATATTTACTGTGTAAGTTTGCCATCTTATATGTCCTGCGGGCACAGTTTGGGTGCCCCAGTACAATTACAATACCATAGAATTACAAAACAACATGAAAGATCACTGATGACAGATAACTGTAACAGATATATTAATAACAAAAAGTTTGAAGTACTGTGGGAATTACCAAATGTGACACAGAGACACAAAGTGAGGACATGCTATTAGAAAAAGAGCACTGATAGACTTGCTAGATGCAGAATTCCTATAATTTCTATAAACCTTCAATTTGTAAAAAACATAATACAAAATACAATAAAATAAAGTGCAATGAAATGAGGTATGTCTATATTTTTGTATTACATACTAAGCACTTGGTGGGGTGTGTGTCACACAGGAAATAGTCATGTATTACTGGGGAATAAATGAGCAAAATAATCACATAAAATATACTTTTGCTGTTTGTTATGGTTTATATTACCTTTACTTTTTCAATATTAGAACTATCACAGAAATTTTGGCCATTTTTCTAAACTGAAAGTACTTGGAGGGGAAAAACATTCCTATTATATTTTTGAATCATTGAATTTCTGTCTTCACCAGTATATAGAAAGTATTTAGATTGGTGCAAAAGTAATTGTGGTTTTTGCCCATGGAAGTAAGGTCAAAAATTGCAATTACTTTTGCACCAACCTAATACATATAAAATATGTTACAATCGAATGGTATCCAAGTATCTCACTCTGCAGATGAGGTAACTCGGGCCAGGGAATACAAACTAGTTGTAATTATACTAGGTTGCCTGAGTCCTGTTCCAGCTCCCATTCACTCATTCAGCAAAGAATTGTGAACTCCTATTTTCTGTCTACTATTTTCAAAGTTAAAATTATTGACAATCCTGTAATGGATAATTGCTGGTCATGGTTTGATAGACTGGATTGACCCTTCAAATTTAAAGAAAACACTGTACAGAACTACATTCAGTATCATATTCAGCATGCTAAGTAATTTTGCTTGGGTTGATTAGGTTTAATATTTTAGAATAAAAGACATTTCTAATGAAGCCTACATTAAGTAAACCCTCGTTAGGTCAAATTTTATTAAGTTTATGTTAATTAAGACCTTTATTGGAATATCACCTTATTTTTAGAAGCATGAGAAAACGGTTTCCGGCAACATTTTAAGAAGAAAATGTCTCTATTAATGAAACTTATCTCTTTCTAGATCTTTTTGAGAAAATATGTCTCCTAGAACAAAGATTAACTTAAGTAGTGACAATTAATAAACTAAATTTTAAAAAGTGGTGGCAGAGGCCTTCGAAATGTAAACAAGGCCGGGCGCGGTGGCTCAAGCCTGTAATCCCAGCACTTTGGGAGGCCGAGACGAGCGGGTCACGAGGTCAGGAGATGGAGACCATCCTGGCTAACAGGGTGAAACCCCTTCTCTACTAAAAAATACAAAAAACTAGCCAGGCAAGGTGGCGGGCGTCTGTAGTCCCAGCTGCGCGGAGGCTGGGAGAATGGCGTGAACTCGGGAGGCGGAGCTTGCAGTGAGCTGAGATCCGGCCACTGCACTCCAGCCTGGGCGACAGAGAGAGACTCCTTCTCAAAAAAAAAAAAAAAAAAAAAAAAAGTAAAGGAAACACTAGAAAGGCTTGTATACCAAATAAATTAGGAAGCTGCATTGCTGACAGAGGAAACAGCTGGATAGGAGTCCAAAGGGAACGAGGCTTGGTCCTATTATTGGCTACTATTGATCTAATGACTTAATATTGGCTTGGGAATTGATGTTTGTGACTGACCACTGATCTTTTCACTTCACAGTGGATTCTTGAGAGTACTATACGGTTCTTAATCATCTGAGTATTCATAATATCTGGCTCTGCATTAATACATAAACAATTTAATGAATGAATAAATGAATGAATGGACAACAATATGAGAATGCATAGTTTTTTTTTCCGATAGGGGTAGTTGAATTTTGAGTCAGCTTCCATTATGTACATACTCAACCTGAATAGTGGTTTCAGTAACATGTTAAAAGTAAATGTTGGTCAGACACGGTGGCTCCTGCCTGTCATCCCAGCACTTTGGGAGGCCAAAGTGATTATTGTATCACTTATTTGTGATTATTGTATCACAGCCTTACAAATATTCAATTGTTTGTGTAGATCAAAATAAGAATCAAAGGGGTAATAGCCTTATTTGCAACATTTTAGATTTTTATTAGGAAGAAATATCACTGTATTCCTTATGCAATTAACATCAATTCGAATGCTTTAAAATGAGAATCATTAGTAGAATGGAAAATTATAACAAACCTTCAATGTACAAGAGGAAAAGAGATAGGTTTTAGGTAAATTATTTATTTTTTCCTAATGAGAGCAAAATTAATTGTTTTAACAATGATTAAATCAGGATATAGATGAATAGCACTAAATTCTAAATAGAATTGGGGTGAGACTAACAATGTTACTCTTGGGAAGGGACCTAGAGGTAGGCGAGAGATTGCAGTTTCTGTTACTCTGTTTCTGTTAATTGTCATTTGAATGCCCCCTCCTCCCCGAATAGGCACATACTTGTGTTTTCAATTGTGAAACTATTAATAGTTTTTACATACTCTTAATGAGATACTTACCTCTAGAGATGGCCAAAGAGTTTTGAATTACATGTCTTCACTAATAAATGAAACTAAAACATTTGACACAGCATAATCCTTTAGTAACATGCAAGTCATCCATGTTTGGGCAAATCTCAGAAAACTGGCATCCAGCTACTTCCATCTACAAAAAGAGACAGGATGAAAAAAGAAAAAAAAAAGCTCTGCTGGGCACTGCATTAGCCCAACTCTTCCTGAAATCAATATTTATTATCACTGTCCCAAATAATTCTTAAAACTCTGATTCTTAATATATAACTCTAATAGAAGGCAATCAAAATGAAGTAAAATGATTTAACTCCACCAGCAATGATCCTCTGTCTGTGGTCACTGGTTATCATTTTGGATGTACTATTTATCCAAATAGTAATGACTATTATATGCACAGCTTGAGGGCTTGCATGTTTGAGGCTTGAGGGAGAGTGGATACTGATGTATGTGTGGGGGAGAGGGGCATGGAATTCTAAGTATATAGTTCATTAATCTATTTTCTTCAACTTTCTGTTAACAATTCTATCATAATTTAATGCAGATGCAAATAATTCCTTTAAAAAATGAGAATGCCAATTTTGAGCTCATGCAATATCAGGAATCTGGCATCTGAACAGGAGGCTTTCTACCACCAGTTTGTTGCTCTCCTATAATCACTCTACCTCCATCAGCAAGTCTTTTTAGAGAGTCAGTGACCCATTGATAGGTGCACTCATGGTGTACACAGCACTATTGTTTAACACTGTGAAATTCTGCCTGCCAGACGGTGCCATAGGGAAACAGCATCACTGGCAGGTGGCTGGTTTGCCTTGATGTTTCGATACCTATTTCTGGCGAAGATTCTTTCCCCTTTCTATTTTGCTATTTTCTCTCTTACAAAAAGCTGTCTTCCCAACAGCCTTCCACCGATGTCATGAACCAGAGTTCATTTCTGTCAGTTCTCAGGTTGATCGCCCATCACAGAGTAATGTCCAAACATGAGAAATTGTGATAATTAAACTTCTTTTTTTTTCTTTGCACAGAATAACTAATTGTAAAAATTGGCAGTCAGCCTGCCATTTGAAAGTGAAGAAAACATCTTGTTTTAACATCTGAGCAGGGATTTTTTTTGTAATCTGTAAACAATTGGACCATATGTAGTGTGATGGGAAACATGAAGGCTGTGATAGAACATCATTGAAGGAACCTTGTGTTTAATCGCTGTTCTTTGATTCACTGAAATAGAAATTAGCTTTTTAGTTCTGGGTTTTATCATGATTTTAAAGAGACAGTTTTTCTTAAAAGATCAGACCATACTGACAATTTACCAAGTGATGACCAAGAGAGGAAAGGGAATTTCAATTTTTTAAATGTAAATATGTTTTAAAGACACCTAAACAGGTAACAGATGTAGCCATGGGCTTTTACAGCCTTTGTTTTGGCCAGCAATTCACTTCAGGGATACAAAGAATCTTCACACAATATGGTTCAACTCTTAGAAGGTGAATTTTTTTTCCTAAATAAATTATGTGGATGAAACTGAAGTCAAGCAAAATTACCACCACTGATTAAGTTAAAACTTAAGAAAGTAAGATATGCCCTCTCCTAATTTTGCTACATTTTCCAGCTCATTATGTATATAGCATCGACAAATTAACTATGTTGTTAAAAAAGGGTGACTGTTGAAATCCAGGATAACTGTTGAAATACTTGTATCTTATAATGCATAATTATATGTATCATTACCTTAAGATACATATAGTATATATGGTATTACAGATACCATGATTACACTTTTTTACATTCAATTGATGATACTAAAGAAAAAATAACGTGACCAAGTGAATTTTGAAATAATTACAAGGGGAACCATCTGTATCATTGTATAAAAAGGAAAACGTTTGAAGCAGAAACAGAGCTAGATTCTCTGCCTGACTCACCATTAGCTGGACTTCAAATTTGCTAACTAACTTTATCTTTCTGTGCCTTGGTGTCCTTTTCCCTAAAATTAGCTGATTAGATCAGGTCAGTGATTTTTTAAAAGAAGAGGAATTGAGACCAATCAGAATCACCTGAAGAACTTTTGCAAAACATTGCTGGGGGAGAATGCCTCATTTCGCTTCTTATTTTTTTCCTTATCTCTCCCCAGAGTCATGCAGGGTGAGCCATTCTTGCCACTGAGAAGTATGTAATATCTGAGAACAACTGACCCAGATAATTGCTCAGAAAGAGTATATTTGAGATTATTGAAGACTTAAAAGCATCTCATTATTAAATGTGCTATATCATGTTTTTCACTTTAGGCTCCAAGTGTTTTTGACTTGATAAAGTTTTGTTGTGTTAATTCTCATCACTTTAATCTTTTATTGGATCATTTTCCCACATTAAATTTAAATAGGAAGAACATATGTACTGATGTTTTGCCATAAACTCTGATGTACCTCAACTGGCTTCCAACTTCAGTCTATTCTGGAAGGCTGTACTTACAGGTCTCAGCCAGCAAGCTGAAACTGACAAAGGAGCGTTCCACTTCTCTGCTGTAAAAGTTGTACTTACCTTGTTTTCATGAAACCAACCTCCGTTTCCAAGGAAACAAGAACAAAAAGGCAGTTGGCAGCTAGCATCTGGGACTTAGAAGAACTCTCACATGTCAATTTCAACTGCTGGCTGCCGGCTCAAACATAAAGATGTGGGGTATTAAAATCACCTTCAGACTTGCAACATACAAAAGAAAATTAAGTTTTTTTCCTAGTGTTTAAATAATCAAGTTTAATAGCAAACCATTTAAAATATCCTGTGAAATACTATAACAAATATTATACTCACTAAAAATAATTTAATACAAAAACTTAAGTTTTATTTAAAAACAGTAGGCATATATATTACAGAGATATTTTCTCAGTTTTACACCATAAATTTTTGAACTTTCTCCCTTTTACTTAATCATTTTACTTTCTCCCTTTTTATAATGATTCATATGGTGCCAACTCCTTACTCCTTTTTCTTGTTTTATGATTCCTGCAAAATATCCAGATATTGTCTGTTTTATCCATAAAGCTTTGTGGCCATGTTTAGTGTTTTAATAAAGCATTTTAATGATGAAACATGAAAATTCACATTGTAATTTTTCTCTTAAAAATAGAATTTCAGGATTCTAGGCTTGGATACCCACATTAACACAATCTGCTTCTTCCAAATAGCACTTGTTCGTTTCACATGAGTATGCACTTCAGAGTTCACCGCGGTCCTCATCATTCCATGCAGTTTCCAGGCAGTCTGTTTCATGGCTTTTAGATATGTTTGAGTTTTTAGACTCTCGCTAAAAGACAAACCTGGTTGGTATGCAAGATTTGCACAGGAATGGGATAAGATACATTTTGTCTGGAAAACAGAAACTGTGAACATTCTTTAGGCACTTATATATTTCTATGAAATGATGAATAATTTCTAAGAAAATGGAATTTCAAACTGATACTTATACTCTATCTTCATTTATATTATTTTATATTATCCTACTATTTAATTACCAGCTTTAAGTTAAAAATGTAGATCTTTTAGAATTTCCCTCTTTTGACTGTTTTGTCACTTTGTAGTACACTAATGTTCTTTGAAATCCAGGATGCTTGTGAATAGATATTCATAGGTGAAATATTATGAAAAATTGTGCAGGAAGTAGTTTATCAGATTTGTGACATGGACTTATTTCATTACATTTTATCAGTACCCCATTCGTAATGGGCTCTAAGGATAAATTTGTACAATTTTGGAAAGTGTCACGTTAGACTTCTGCAATTAAATATGCTTACTTTTTACAAAATACAAATATGATCAATAGTAAGATAATAAACTTAGGAAGGAACATTTTTGTTGTAACTTCACCTAATTTCTGTATTCCTAAATCTGTACTTGTAACAATCTTTTATTGTATTTTCTTTTCTTGGTGCAACATTCCAGTTATTTACATTTTTCAGTTGTAAATTCAGATAATGTTTAATATTTTCACATGTTTGGGGAGTAGGCATATGAGATGCTCATGATCAATATCTTTTGCTACTGTTGGAAAGTCAATTTAGGGGGCCAGGTGCAGTGGCTTATACCTGTAATCCCAGCACTTTGGGAGGCAGAGGTGGGGGATCACGAGGTCGGGAGATCGAGACCAGCCTGGCCACCATGGTAAAACCCCCGTCTCTACTGAAAATACAAAAATTAGCTGGGCATGGTGGCTCGCGCCTGTAGTCCCAGCTACTTGGGAGGCTGAGGCAGGAGAAACGCTTGAACCCAGGAGGCAGAGGTTGTAGTGAGCCGAGATTGTGCCACTGCACTCCAGCTTGGGCAACAAGATTGAAACTCAGTCTAAAAAAAAAAAAAAAAAAAAAAGGTCTACTTAGGGGAAACACCATGAGCACTTGCTTGAAGGCCATAATAAAGACTATTCAAGAAATAGCTGCAAAGAATTGATAATGTTATAAGTGATCAAATCTATCTCCTAAGTTTGAGAAACCTCCAAAGTTGAAAAATATTGCAAAATTTACTCCAAAATACAGTCAAATTAAAAAATAAAACCAAACCCCAATATTACTGTGTTTAGATATTTTAACTAATATATAAATCACTTACCATAAAATTCACCATTTAAAAATGTACAGTTTATGGTTTCAGCATATTCACAGTGTTGTGTAACCATCACCTCTAGCTGAAGGATTTTTTTTGTAACCCTAAAAATAAACGCTCACTCATTATCAGCTACTCTCCATTCCCTTCCTCCATTCTCTGGCAACAGTTTACTTATTTTCTTTCTCTATGCATTTGCCTATTCTGGATATTTCGTGTAAATAAAATCACGTATACTTGTGCCATGTTGGTGTGCTGCACCCATCAACTCGTCAGCACCCATCAATTCATCATTTATATCAGGTATAACTCCCAATGCAATCCCTCCCCATATGTAACAAACCTGCACGCTATGCACATGTACCCTAGAACTTAAAGTATAATAAAAAATAAATAAATAAATAAATAAATAATAAAATAAAATAAAATAACGTAATATGTGACCTTTCGCATTTGGCTTCTTTCATTAAGCACGATATTTTCAAGGTTCATCCATGTTGCAGCATATAGTATATAAGTACTTTGTTCCATTTTATGTTGCATAAAATTCCATTTCATGAATGTAATAAATTATATTTGTCCTTTCAGCTGTTGATAGAATTTTCTGTTGTTTCTCATTTTTGGCTATTATGAATAATGTTGATATGAACATTCATGTACATTTTGGTGTGAACATATGTTTTTGATTCTCTTGGGTATACACATAGGATTCGATTGCTGGGCCATATGGTAATTCCAAAATATTATTTTAATTGAAATAATACAAACAATTTTTTGTAATGTTGGAAATGAGACAGAAGGTAGAAGAGTATACAATTTTACCCCAAAAAATGCTCTTAAAAGCTTATCAATAACAACAAAACTCAAACAAACACCTGTCAAGTATAGTTGTTTGTAGAGTGATGCTTCTCATTGTTTCTGTTTGCATTTTTGATCCTATTTATATCTAAGATTTTAGTAACAAACGATTTAGCATCAAATATTACTCAGAAATCAGATGTGTTAATTTCATATTAAGTTTTGAAAATATAAAAATATAGGCTCAAAATATTTAGATAAATTAGAAGCAGAGATATTATGAAGCCTAGTAGTCATTATACACTAGTATCTAGAGTCAAAGGTCATAATTAACATCTAACATAAGAAGGAAATTATTTTATTTTAAATACAGAAACCAAAGGTACAAAGTGTTCATAAGAAAACACTTCTCATTTTCTTCTACTACTCATTGTCAGAACACACGGTCATTGTGAAAATGCTTCAAATCTGCTATTTCATTGAAATAGAAAATTTAGCCTAGTTTTTGTACTGATTTGTTTATATTTCTGTAATAATAATAATACATACCTGAGATTGGATTTTCAGACTTCTCTCTCTCTCTCTGCGGTTGTGTGTGTATGGATATAAAGTATGAGTTTATACTTTAGAGCATATACACACAGACACACATATATGTGTGTATATGCATGCATGTACTCTCTTTTTATAATTAGGATAATTTTCTTACATGAATATCTGTGTTCTGTGGTGATATTTACCTGTGCTCAGCAATTTGCTTCCTCTTTTACAAAAAAATGCATTTTTTACAAAAATCTTATTTTATTTAATCTTCCCCTCTTGAAAAAGTATGACAATAAAGTCACATACAAAAAAATTAATCCAACTGGCCTTTCTTGTTTTTCTAAAAACTTTTCATTCAAACATTTCTTATCATCATTTATTGCACATAGCATGGATTAATCAAATAAGTTTAAAATAAAATAATAGACTAGAGAAAGGTGCTTTATTTTAAAAACAGAAGCAAAAAGAAGGTACATGGATTATCTGATGCTACATCACACCCTGGAAGAGACTCCCCTTCTTTCAGAGAACCTCTCATTTCTTAACGTTGATCATTTTGCTCTTTCCCCCGATAATGCTCACTTACTCTCTTTCAGTCTCCCCATCTTTCGCTTGTTCTTTTCTTTCCAATTATCCAATGATCCATCAAGGTACTTTGGTGTTCAATACTTTCTCATATGGTTCAACTCAGATCATGTAGTCTTTCTCACCCAACCAATTCAACTACTATTTCCTGAGACCCCCCCACTATGTCCTTGACTCTGTAAGGAGTTCCTGGATCCAAAAAAGGAAAAAATAGAGTACTCCAGAAGGGCAAAATAGGACATCATTTTTGCTTTCCTATAAATATAATTTGCTTACATACCAAAAAGCGGGGAAAGGTAAGGATATGAGATAATGTCTATAAAGACAAGAAAGTGAGATATACAAACTGGACTAGGGCAAGACAATTTCAAGGGAAGATAAAATAGGATATGTAAGTAACAGAGGGGTGACTATCTTACCATGTCTTAAAGTAAGAGTGGTCCCATTTTACAAAATTTTATAAACTAATACCATAATAAAGGGATAAAACACCAAAACTCCCCATACTTAGACAGATTAAAGAAGATTACTGCAATGCAAAGTAAGAAAACATCGAATTTGAATTACACCATTATGGAATGGACACTGATGGGGAAAAAAACTGGTCCAGTAAGATCAGAGATAAGTTGGTAACAAAATGTTTCAGCAGTGGATACAGCAAATGATGATGTAGGTTCGGCCTTGGTCATTATATAAATAAAGTTTTGAAGTTCTGAAAAATCAAACGTCTTACTCAGAGTCACACAGTATATAAAAACACAGTAAAAACTAGAACTCAGTTATTAACTCTTGCCTTTTGAATGTAGATGTTTCCCCACTCTATAGTGCATAGGTGAGGCTTGTACATGGTATAAATGGAATATATCCCTTAGGAGATTGTTAGAGAGACATGAATGCCAACAGTAAAAGTAGCACTGAGGTCAGGATTTCTTACCCTGAAACCATAAACAAAGACAACTATTATATAAATACATATGTACTTATATAAGCTTAACAATATATGATGCTATTTGTTGATCATCTCCTATGCTCCAGGCATTATCATGCACAATATATATTTTTCTTATTTAAATCTCACATTAAATTTGTTGGAAACAGAGCTTAAATGAGTGAAGTCACTTGTTCTTTTTATATATCTGTTTTCTTAATTTCAATACGTAAATATTTCTCCATAGATTTTCTAAAGAAACTATGCCATAGCTGTGTATCTATTCATTAAATCACAATAGATACATGAAAAAATATGAATCTTAAACAAAATATGATAACAGTGACATATACAGTTATACCACACAGTATTTTATGTATGTATTACATTTACTTATTATATTATTCATTTACTTGAGAGAAAGTCATTAAGAAGATAAGGGATCATTGGTGATGTGTGGTCAATATTAAATTTAGTGCAATGTGTTCTTTCCATGGCTTTAATCCAGCCACATTCTATGTCTGTCATGTCTCTACATTATACAGTGAACTACTGAACCCTCAGTAATTATGTAAGAGAGAACAGAGGAAATTTCTACCAAAAAATCAATTCTTAAAAAATGCTTAGTTATATCATCTCAGTGTAATCAACTTTTGAGTGGAAACAATTATTTGAAATTCAGAAATACCTCTGTAATTCCATTTTATGTGTTAGTTTCAATTGCAAATCTCACCAAATCTGTAGTCCCAGTAATGCAAAATTGTAAAATTGACTGATTTGAGCCATACCTATGTTCTTCTCCTGCCCCTCCTATGTTAAAGGTGCTAATGAACTGTGAAATGGCCAAAGGCAGACAGCCAGAGGGAAAAAAGAGGAGAGAAGTCCCAGACCTGGGTCACCACAAAATGAGTAATTAGCCATTGAATAATGAAGAATTTAACTACGTTAAGGCTCTGCCTGCTACATGCACTTTTTTTTTTAAATTAAAAATTTCTGGAGATGTAGCTCAGAATCTATTTTCAGAAGTTCTCAAGACTTTGTCCATTTCATTGACTGTAGCTGAAAAGACCCACACACTCAGAATCCTCAATATGGGTTTAGAATGGAATATATATCCATTCCTTTCATGAAAGCAAGATCTTTAGATGATATAAGAAATATAAATATATTGCAAGTAATCATATTCCAAATTGTAGAATATATTATTCCACAGATATGTATCTAATCTACATTGAAGTTATAGACACTGTATCTAAACTCTTCATATCAGCACAAGATTTTTATTATACTGATCATTATTACTTTGTGTGATCCTATCAATATAGGTATAAATTTTAGTTGTAGATCTATTAGTCCACAATTAATTTCAAATTTTATCAGTCTTATATTTAGAAAATTACAAAATTTACAATTTATTGCTTTGCGTTTATGTGTGAGTGAGCACATGCATGGGCATGCGTGTGTGTGTGTGAGTAGATTTCATTTTGTGGCACCAAGAACCACTGAGGCCAAAAGAAGAGAACCTGGCAGATGGCTTAAAATATATTTGCTCTCCATAATGAATGCAAATATGAATATGAAATAGGACTCCTTAGAAATGAGTTATTTATTTTTATTTTGCTGAGTCAAGAATCACTTGCATAAAACTAATACTTACAATTTTTGGATACAATTTTGACCCTAAAAAGTACTCTACAAACATTCTAGTTCTTATTGTTTTCCACTCTGAGATTTTTTTCCGGTTTTCAAGCTGAATCACATTTTTTTTTTTTTTTTTTTTTTTTTTTTGCTTGTGGAAAAGGTGTGCTTTGAATATCTCTCTATCATCTTGGATCTCATTTAAAAGAAAATGAAAAGCAATATATATATATATCCCTCTCTTTCCATCTTGTTTATAAATTTTCAGTATTTTTTTTTTTCCTGGACACTTGACAGAGTGACTGGTAACTACATTTATACCATTGATTTTTAAATCAAGATCTTTAGGATAAATGAGATATGCAACTTTAATTGTAGATGATCTAAATATTCTAGTCCAATATCACTGACGTATGTCATTATAGGAATATAAACAAATAATTTCATCAACTGTTGCAGGCAATCTCTAAAATTTAGTGTAATGAACTAAGTTTTATTGTATAGAACTCACTTTTATGAATTAATGTTTTATTTATATTGTCAATGTCTTAAAATAGTGTTTATTAATGTGTTCAGGTTAAACTATCAACCAAACGACTATAATGTGAGTATTTGTATTAATATTATTCAAACACATATCTCCAAATCATCTTCAGGGAATAAGTTTTGAGAATATCCCTTGTTCAATAACCCAGATTCTAAATATTGACTGTGTTAATTTTAGCACTGATCACTATTACTACAACTATTTTTTCTCACTTAGTTACTTTAGTATTACCTTAATAGAGACTCTCACTTTTCCTAGATCTGATAGTTCCTCCTTTGTTTGAGATATCATCTTAGTGCACTTTAATAATAGCTATACTCTAGACATCCCTTTAAAATAAAGTATGCTCTCCACCTTGGTATTTTCGAATTACTATTGTTGTTACTATTATAATTTCTACTTCGACTATACTTACTACTACTTTTGCAATGAAGCAGGAGGTTGCCAATCCCTCCTATCGGTCCTAAGATGTGTAATTCTGTATGCAACCTGATTTGCTTCCCTGGCCACATATATATTCTTTTTATTGAAATTGGGACCTGATTTCGGCATATGTTTATTCCACATGAGTACAGATTCTGTAAGATTACAGGGACTCATGGCTTGAGGATGCCTTTTTGGAACAGCCATCACTACCGAGTGGACAGTTGCTCAGAGAACTACAAAGATAAACAATTATGCTGACCACAAAAGGAAGATCAAGTGAGTAGTGGACTAACAAATAGAAAGTTCCTGTGAGTACTGACATTGTGTTTCATTTATGAAAGACACTGCTGTCTTCACTAACAAAGACTGTATCCTGTGTTTTTTCCTTGTTTTAACTTAAATTACTTTGCACTGATTTCTGTTTCTTGAGGTTAAATATGCCTTAAGACTACACTTAATGGAGCTTAGTTATACTTTTACAATTTGTGAGTTAATTGGTTTACTCTTGGTTAAATTTCTATTTTCTTTATAAATTTTCAAAGCTTTATCAACAGTTTGTTTTCACAAGGGACTTTTGGGCTTCATTAAACTGTTCTATATCTTGATTATGGGAGTGGTTATATAATTCTATGCATTTGCCTAAATTTATAGAACTGTATGCTAAAAATAGTTAATTTTACTGTATGCAAATTTAATTTAATTTTTTTTTTTTTTTTTTGAGACGGAGTCTCACTCTTTCACCTAGGCTGGAGTGCAGCAGCACAGTCTCAGCTCACCACAACCTCTGTCTCCCCGGTTCAAACAATCCTCCTGCCTCAGCCTCCCAAGTAGCTAGGACTACAGGAGTGCACCACCATGCCAGGCTAATTTTTGTATTTTTAGTGGAGTCTGGATTTCACTATTTGGCCAGGCTGGTCTTGAACTCCTGACCTCATGATCCGCCTGTTCTGGCCTCCCAAAGTTGTAAATCCCAAAGGAATTACAGACGTGAGCCACTGTAAAAGTATTCTTAAAGTATACTTTTTAAAAAGATAATTGAATATACTATCATATAATTTTGATGTCTCTATCAGATATCTGATAGATCAAGGAAATATGAAATCAGAATTATCAATATAATTATCACCTTTTTGTTTTAGAATATAAGCGTCATGAAAACAGGCCATTGTCTTTATGCTTTGTTCTGATACTTAGCTCATTATAGACACTCAAGAAATGTCATTGAATGAATGAATTAATTAATTCTTGAACATTATAGGATATGTAATAGTGGCTGTCATATATATAACATGCCCAATTTCATCAGTCAAAATATCAAACACACTTTTGAATAATATATACAAATTTTTTTACCACATATTTTAAACTATAAAGACACACAGTAGGTATCAATACTAGTTTCCATTTATTTATTTTTGGACCTTTAAGATTCACCATATCATGGGCTCAGATGATCCACTGACCCTGGCCTCCCAGAGTGCTGGAATTGCAGGTGTGAGCCACCGTGCAGGCTGTCATGTAAAACTACAACAAACAAACACACACACAAAAGATTCTGACCACAATTTCTCACAATGTGGCTTAGAAAATCACTCTTACCCAGCATGTACTTTCTTGTCACTGTATTTTCCTTGTTATTCATTCAACACATGCTAACTAGTTTCTAACTATGCATCAGATAATGCACTGGTCCCATAGGATGTGGAATACAATGGAATGTCAAGTTCATGCTTCAGAAATCTTGATACTGTGAGTTAATTTTTGTCTAAGTACTACTTCAGTTACATTCATTTGAATAATATCCATGTACCCCCTTGTTTATTCCTCCCCATAAAGCTATAAAGTAAATATACATATAGACCTTATAAATGAAAAGGTAGAATAATTCATGTTCAGATGACAAATGCCATGACTCCCAAACCCATTCTAATATGAAGGAACTCATTCAAAATGTCTCTGGCTGTGATCTGTTGTTGTTGTCATTTCTTTTTAAGATTACCCCTGCCAAAATGACTTCATCTTTCCTTAGTCTAAGCTCTCATTTTACTTATTCTTTAGCTTAATTAAACGTTACATTATATTTACTAAACGTCTACCATGTGCAGGAACATAGTATCCTCCATGGTATGCAGATTGACTTGTCATCATTAACTCATTTAATAATAGATTATATGTTCCCAACAAAATTAAGTGGAAAATAGAGATTTTCCTTACACTCCCTTCCCCACACATGCATAACCTCCCTTGTTATCAATATCTCCCACCAGAGTGGCGCATTTGTTACAAATGATGATGAAGCCACGCTGACACTTCATTATCACCTATAGTCCATAGTTTACATTAGGTTTCACTCGTGGTGTTGTACCTTCTATGGGTTTGGACAAATCTATAATAACATGTATCTATACAGAGAGAGTGTTATACAGAGTAGTTTCACTGTCTTAAAACGCCTCTGTGCTCTTCCTGTTCATCCATCACTCTCCACTAACCTCTGGCAACTACTGATATTTTTTTACTGCCTTCATGGTTTTGTCTTTTCCAGAATATCACGTATTTGGAATCATACAGTACATAATCTTTTTAGATTCACTTTTTAAATTTAATAATATGCATTTAAGTTTCCTCCATGTCTTTTCATGGCTTAATAGCTCATTTCTTTTTAGTGTTGAATAATATTCCATTGTCTGGATATGCCTAGATCCCGTTTATGTATCTATTCTCTTACTGAGGTACTCTTTGGTTGCTTCCAAGTTTTGGCAATTAAGAATAAAGCTGCAAGGCCGGGCGCGGTGGCTCAATCCTGTAATCCCAGCACTTTGGGAGGCCGAGACGGGCGGATCACGAGGTCAGGAGATGGAGACCATCCTGGCTAATCCGGTGAAACCCCGTCTCTACTAAAAAATACAAAAAACTAGCCGGGTGAGGTGGTGGGCGCCGGCAGTCCCAGCTACTCGGGAAGCTGAGGCAAGAGAATGGCGTAAACCTGAGAGGCCGAGCTTGCAGTGAGCTGAGATCCGGCCACTGCACTCCAGCCTGGGCAACAGAGCGAGACTCTGTCTCAAAAAAAAAAAAAAAAAAAAAAAAAAAAAAGAATAAAGCTGCATTTTTAAAGTAAATACTTTCTCTCATTGCCTTAAGCAAATGGTTACATATATTATTTAAAATATTTCAATATATAGACAGAAATATTATTTCAACCTCCAATCTATAATAAATAGGTGTGTTACAGAACACAAAGAAAGAGATTACCAGCCAGAGTGTTTACAATATGAGCTCCTTAAAGCACATTTGTGTCTGATCATCGACCACTTTGCCTTTGAACTGATATCAGATAAATACATATAAAGATTCCTGGATACACACTCTTCTAGGTACACATTGTTATGTCAACCAGCCTTCCCAACCTGGTAACTTCTTGGCATCCACATGAGTTACTAAGGTCACTTATTTTAGTATATTAAGTAAAAAGAGAAAAAATAAAGTCTTTCAGCAGAGAAGCTTCAATTAATTTAAAACACACAATAATGGGCTCTAAAATAACAACTGCATTTTAACCAGTAAGTTCATTAAACATTTTCCCAAACTCATAACCATTATTTTGCTTAGTCAGATGTTTTCTCAAAGGAGAGTTCATTCATTTTAACTGCTTAAAATACATGATGAATGAAGCAATTTGCTTTTTTATTTACATTTTACCACTGATAATATTTTATTAAAAATACCACCACAAAAGAGCACACTGTGACTTTAATCAGTGCTTATTTTCTAGGACAAGGCTTTGTTTTACATTTAAAACTTTAGAGTTATGTTTGTGAATTACACATAATAAGATGTTCTTAGAAATTACCAGAATATCCTATGTTAAAATTAATATATGTCCATTGTTTAATATAAACATAAGAATAAATACAAATTAGTTATGTCTGTCACATAATATTTTTTAAGAGACAACTGAGAATTGCAATATTTGGAATACAGATAAATTATATTGTATTGAAATGAGATGGTATAGCAATGAATTTTTTCTTATTTTTTCAAGTTAGAGAACAGATAAATAAAAACAGAACATCTGAGATTTCTAAAGCACCATTATCAGTATAGTTCTTATTTTCCCAAAAATAACAGTAATTGTATTTTTTTTGTTTTTATTCAAGAGAGTGTAAAAAACACATTAATACTGGCCATTATTGCCTAATCAATTCATATGCACATACAATTTCCTGTTACCACCCAAAAACACAAAATCTGAAAAATACATATTTTATTATTACTTGTAAATTATTGAAAAAGATAGATGAGTGAATAACTAGACAAAGACAAACCAGGGTATTGTGAATGTAAGATTTTTTAAAATCACATTTTGACTGTAGCTCATATTCGTTGTTTTTATGTTAGCCTTAATTTCTTATTAATTTGAAATTTCTTAGATGATTTTCTTGGATCTTCCAAGTAGATAATTTCATTATCTGTAATGATGAAAGTTACAGTATTTTAAATATTGTACCTCTTATTTCTTTAACTTCTCTTACTGGTGAGGTAAGCCCTTAGTAAAATCCTGAATGGTAGTTTTGAAGTGGGCAGCCCTATCTTGTCCCTGAATTTAATGGTAATGTTTGTAATGTATTTTAATTAAAATGACACATGCTGAAGATTTCTGGTGAATAGCTTTTAAGTCAAGAAAATTTTATTTTTATCACTAGTTAGGAGTTTTTTTAAAAAATAAAGAATAAAGTATTGAGTTTTATCAACTTCTTTGTAAGATTTATTAAGGTGATCATAATTGTTCTTCTTTAATCTGTTCATATGAGTATATTAATAAATTTTCTGATATTAAACTGAGATCATGCTATGATAATGGTCATAATGTATGATTCTTTTAATAAACAAGTGTATTATTTTAATAACACTATTTTACTAGATAATGTTGTGTTAAGGATTTTCACATCTGTCTTCATATAAAATTAACTTTCTTTAAGTATTTTTCTCACCCAATTTTTAAATTACTATTATGATAGTTTCAGAAAATTTACAGAATAACCTCTCCTATCTAGGTCTCTCTCCTTCTCTATTTCTCTCTTTCATTTATTCTCTGTTCTAGAAAATTTACTTAACAGAAAATTATTTTATTCATTGACATTTTGTTAGAACTAAGCCATTGGGCTTGTATTATTGATAAGGATATATCCCTGTCTTCTATCTATTGTTGGCTATAACTGCTGGCCTATTTGGAATTTGTATTGGTGTACTGAATTGGTGATTTCAGGTTTCCTAGAAAATAATTCATTTTAACCATATGTTGAAATAAATGTATATAAAGCTGTCTGTATTAACCTTACACTTTTTGAAATATCTGAAACTATACTTATATATCCCTGTTTTCCACAGATCATTTGGTCAGACTTTCCAAAGGTTTATACTGTTCAGTGGTTTTTTAGGGGAACCATCTTCTTGTTTTATTAATAAATTCTAATGTGTATTCTGTTTTTTATTTTATATACTTCTATTTCTTACTTTTGAGTTTTTCTAGCTTTGTTAATAAACTCTTAGTTCATTTGAAAGAAATTATTAGTTTTTAAATATTTCTGAAATTGCATATTTTCTTTAAGTCTCAATTTGACCACACATCACAGATTTTAATTAATGATATTCTCAATTGTCGGTTGTTTCCCAGTAGTTTGTAATTTTAGTTTCAATTTTCCATATAATTCACAAATTACCTACATTGTTTTTAACATGAAAACATTTGTGGGGTAGTAATATACAATTTTTGCTAATTACTAATTTTGCACATGTATTAATTAAATATAATGGGTTAAATGCTAATTTTTAGAATTTATCAATATTTTCTTTGTAGTCTATAGAAGCCCAAATGTGTGAAATTTCAAGATATTTGTGAAATATTTTATTAATACATCTACGTATATATACACACAAATATATACTTATATATTAGGTTGGTGCAAAAGTAATTGCAGGTTTTGCCATTTATATATATATATATGGAATGAAGTACTCTTTATTTTTTATTATCTACTAGCTTTAGCTTGTTAATTGTCCTATTTAAATACTGCATGTACTTACTTTTTTCTACTCAAACTGTCCATTTCTGAGTGTATGTCCAATCTCATTGTTTATTTTTCATCTCTCTTTGTAATTCTGTCAAGCCTAAATTGTATGTTTTAAAGGCGTTGTAAGCATATTAAAGTTTATTTATTTTCATATATTCCTGGTGAATTTTAACTTTTATAAAGAGACCCCAAAAAGTTGACGATATAATTCTAGTCTGAGTCCAAAGTTCTGCCAGCCAGGTGAGCCGATAGCGTATTTTCCAGTCTGAAAGCTGGAAGGCTCAAGACCTGAGAAGAACTGATGCTTCATTTTGAGTCTGAAGGCAGGAGAAAACCAACGTTCCTTGGTGAATTTTAACTTTTATAAATATGATATATGTATCTTTATTTATATTTGTGATATTGCCTTTATTTTTATTTTCTGATGAATATTTTTGCACCATCTTGATTTTTGTTAGCATAGTGCCTTATAAGTCCTTTCTGATCCTATTTTCCCAACTCTCCAATGTTATTGTTTTTAGTATGTATATGTGCCTTCTTGTGATCAGTATAAGTTTGGAATTTCTCCCTACTCTGTGTTCCTTTTCATTTTGAGGTGGGATAATGCTTTAGTTTGAAGATCCCAGTTTCTCCACAGTGCCTATTTCTGTTCATATCTGTTGGCATTATGTCACAATCCAAACTTTAATTTACAAAATAACTGGTCGATTCCATGTGTATGTTATGTATTGTATTAGGGTTCTCCAGAAAAACATAAGCAATAAAATGTGTGTGTGTGTGTGTGTGTGTGTGTGTGTGTGTGTGTATGTGGAGGGAGAGAGAAAGAGAAAGAGAGAGAGAGAAATTAATTATGATAAATTGGTTCACATGATTATGGGTATCAAGAGGTCACAGACCTGTAGTCATCAAGCTGGAGACCCCAAAAACCTGATGGTGGAGTTTCAGTCTGAGTCCAAAGTCTCTAGAGCCAGGAGAGCCAGGAGAACCACAGTCTGAAAGCTAGAAAGGCTGAAAACTCAGGAAGAACTGATGTTTCATGTTGAGTAGAAGCAGGAAAAAAAAAAAAAACAATGTCCCAGCTCAAAGCAGTCAGATGGAAGTTCTCCATTAGTTGTCGAGGGATTAGATATTTGGTGTTTTTGCATTATTCAGGCCTTCATCTGTCTGGGCCATCCACATGACGGACAGCAATCTGCGGTACGAAGTCTACTGATTCGAATGTTAAGTTCATCCAGAAACACCCTCACAGACATATCCAGCATGTTTGGCCAAAATATCTGAGTATCCCTTGGCCCAGTCAAGTTGATAAATAAAATTAACAATTACTTGTACTGTTATAGTTCTCTGGGGATTTATTATATAAGTATTTTATACTGACATAAATATAAGACTTTAAGAAGTCTTATCACACTAACTCTATTTCTTTAGGTTTGGTTCTTCTTTTTTTTTTTTTTTTTTATTATACTTTAAGTTCTAGGGTACATGTGCATAACGTGCAGGTTACATATGTATACATGTGCCATGTTGGTGTGCTGCACCCATCAACTCGTCAGCACCCATCAATTCATCATTTATATCAGGTATAACTCCCCAATGCAATCCCTCCCCCCTCCCCCCTCCCCATGATAGGCCCCAGTGTGTGATGTTCCCCTTCCCGAGTCCAAGTGAGCTCATTGTTCAGTTCCCACCTATGAGTGAGAACATGCGGTGTTTGGTTTTCTCTTCTTGTGATAATTTGCTAAGAATGATGGTTTCCAGCTGCATCCATGTCTCTACAAAGGACGCAAACTCATCCTTTTTTATGGCTGCATAGTATTCCATGGTGTATATGTGCCACATTTTCTTAATCCAGTCTGTCACTGATGGACATTTGGGTTGATTCCAAGTCTTTGCTATTGTGAATAGTGCCGCAATAAACATACGTGTGCATGTGTCTTTGTAGTAGCATAATTTATAATCCTTTGGGTATATACCCAGTAGTGGGATGGCTGGGTCATATGGTACATCTAGTTCTAG
>NC_045437.1:89178511-89227762 GCF_002776525.5 Piliocolobus tephrosceles | reverse complement strand
AGTGATGATGAGCATTTTTTCATGTGTCTGTTGGCTGTATGAATGTCTTCTTTTGAGAAATGTCTGTTCATATCCTTTCCCCACTTTTGGATGGGGTTGTTTTTTTCTTGTATATTTGCGGTTTGGTTCTTCTGTTTGTTAAACTTGTGTCTCTGTCTATTTCATAAGCTGGGTGGATTTTTTTTAAAATGATGCTGTTTGTTTTAGAGTTGACCTGTACTTCAGATTCCCTGCTCTCCTATGTGTGACAATTGTGTCCATTTAAGATATACTGCTTTCAGTAATTGCTGGCAATCTGGTGAGAAGGTGTCTGGGCGAGAGCACCCTGACTGCATCCTGGCTCTCTGGCCTTCCCAGGGCCCAGCCCTGAGTCTTAAACTGCCTGGCCATCATTACTCTAGTCATCACCAGTTCACATTAGCTACCATGACAGTTCTCACCCCTCTTTTATACATAGACTGATTGCCTCTATAAATCCTGCTTCCTCTTATAGAAGTCCTCTTCTATGCAGGTTTTGAATTTTGTTTCTGCCCTCCAATCTGATTATGTCTACCTTCTATCTTTTACTGATTCTGCATAATTTCTTGCATTGTGTGAGAATTTCTCATTTTCTATTAATAATGTGGCAGAGGTGGCCTGCTCACAAAATATAAAGTTGTTGCTGAGGAGCACCTTCCACTCAGGGAGTCTATTACCAAAACACTTTTCATCTAGGTAGGCCTGTGTTTATGTTCTTGCCAAAGCAATGTTAACAGAAATGATGTGCTTGAAGATGGTTATGAAGCAAATACATCCTCTGCATCCTCTCTTTCTGTACATAACAGCTGGCCTGTAGGGAATGGCAGAGCCACAAGACTAAAGGAGTCAAATTGCCTGAATTATCTTAAGAGAAAACACCACAAACCAGCCAGGAACATGTACATTTTACTGTTACATGGACAAGAAATAAAACTTCAATGGCATGAAGCCAATGAAATATTACATTTTTTAAAATGACACAGCTGAGAAATTACCCTAAATCATATTAGTTTTACAGATATGCTTTCTACGAAGACATATATTCAGCATTTCCTATTGACTTTCAATGGAATGTTTACCTACTTAATTTTATATATTCATTGAATAGTAGGCAATTCTTTCATATACAGATACACTTTAAATATCTAAAGTAATACCTTCATAATTGTTTAAACTTTGAATATTTATAGATATTAGTCAAACATTTATAATGGGTTTTCAGTATCTGGGTTTTCAGTGGTCATTTTTGAGGTATGTAGGAAATAGCTTTTAATAAGAATATAGATTTTAAGATTTCTATTGTCATAAATAACTTTCTAAGATGTTTATAACTACAAAGTGTCTAAGTTGAACAGATGTTACAACACCCTCCTTTGACACACACAGTCTCTATACACACGCTATTGTTTAAAGAGATTTATATTTGGCTTTTTTTTTTTTTGAGATGGATTCTTGCTCTGTCGCCCAGGCTGGAGCGCAGTGGCACGATCTCGGCCCACTGCAACCTCTTGCCTCCCAGGTTCAAGCGATTATCCTTCCTCAGCCTCCTGAGTAGCTGGGACTACAGGCGCCTGCCATCACGTCTGGCTAATTTTTTATATTTTTAGTAGAGACGGGTTTCACTGTGTTATCCAGGATGGTCTTGATCTCACCTCATGATCCGCCCGCCTCAGCCTCCTAAAGTGTTGGGATTACAGGTGTCAGCCACCGCTCCCAGCCTACCTTTTCTTTCTAAACCTCTCAACATTCTTGTTGTATTTACACAGGCCCCAAATTAATCTCATGGGGTTCTTTATATCATATACTACCACTCAACAACACAAAAATACATCACTTGCCTCAAGAATAAAAACCATAGGAATTCCTACAGAGGACATACTGGATTAACGAAAGTATTTGAGATATAGCAAAGGTATAGAATTACATACATGAATTTATACTAATTTTGTAGATGAGAGGGCGACTTGAACTAGTTATGTGTAAGAACAAAATATGTGGATAAGAATATGTTCACCTTTTTAAAAAATTCCTCAAATCTACACAAATTTTGTCTTTGCCCTCAAGTTACACATAGTTTAGGGAGTGATGTATTTCCATGTATAAGGAAGTTTTGAATTGTGAAATTTATGTTTCCTATAAAGAAAATATTTTTGTTACTGAGGCTCACTTTCAAAATATATTTATGATATGCTACTAATAGCACTATTTCATCAGTCATTAATCTCCTATTACGGTGCTTTCAATGGTTAAATTCAGTTGAAAATTAAAAATTAAATCTCTTTGGGACTTCTAATGAAATGGTAGCTACCAGTCAGTGACAGTATCTTCCAGACTTGGGGAACAGAACTCTGATGAGAAGAGATAGAATTACACCAATGTTTCTGGGTACTAATAACTTAATTCTTATTTTTCTTCAGAAATACATGAAGCATTTTTAGTGTTCTAAACAAGTATCAAAGTTGCCTTTGAATTCCATGACTCTCATCTTTACTTAACACTGGGAGTCATTATATAATGATTAACTATATGGCTAAACTTTGAATTTTGAGAAGGAAGAAACAACTCTACATAAGACTCACTGTCTTAATATACACTTCTCTTAGAAGAAAGAAGGCAAAATTAACTGGAGTAAAATACCAGCATATCTTTGTGCAGTTACCAAGTAGAGATGTGGAAAGGCAAAAATCAATTCCTCTCTTAGGATGGAGTAAGAGTGCTTCCAGGGAACACTTGTGTCTTCTATATCCAGATTATTACCTTCTCCAAGACATCACCTGCAGTCCCTCATCCTATAGTGCAAATAAACACCAAAGCCCCCTCACCCTCTGCAATCCTGATTCCTGATGGGAGGGAGAAGGGAACCACATCACCAGAGTCAGTGGTTCCAGTTTAGATTACTTTGCCTCAGGATTTGGATTGTTTTTCATACTTCCTTGTCACTATCTACAGGTTACATAGTGTTCAGAAGGTACAGAAGAGTGCCTTTACATTTTATGCCAATAACACTTCATGATTCCAGTGTTCATCCAGTTGATGTTCTTGGAATCTGTGCCAAGGATACTTATTTACTGTTGCTCATACACACAGTAATTTCTATTTATTTTTATAAGTGAGCAATACAAACTCAGAAGTGTATTGTTCTATTTACTTAGTAATTTATTCACTCAGCCAGTTTCTCACAGTGTTTGTTAAGGTAATGTGTGCTGCCATAATAGATAAACTATGGAATCCCTATGGCATAGCACAATAGAAGTATCTCATTCAATAAGTTTAGTGTAGGGCTTCAGAAGAAAGTGTTTCTTCTGATGTTAATTTCCTTGTCACCGGCCACCTGACTGCTAAAACAATACAACTTATTTTAGGCTTTTTGTTATAACCTAAGGTGTCATTTTCAATAATAATAACAATAAGAATGCTAGCTGCTATAATAGATAAACTCAAGGCCCTATGGCTTAATATAATACCAGAAGCTTGTAGAAATTAATAGAATTATATAGTTTCCTCACACAACAGTCTCACACTTATTCTTCGTGGCTTGACTTCTACGTAGTGATTTTGTTATCTCGCATCTTTTAGATTCAAGATTATTGACTTTTGGAATATCTGGAGTCAAGATTATTATAGAAAGGAAAAAGAGGAGAGACAGCAGACTCACTTTTTAAACCCATTAGCTCAGAATGAACACACATTGTTAATGTTAATTTTCCATTGACAAAAATTACGTACATATCCCACGTGTTGTATACAAAATTCTGCTGCCAACCATAAGATGGTCAGAGCCTCTGAATTAGTGTACATGGTCAAAGGAACTTTGTAGATGTTATTAAGGGCCTAAATATAAAGGAGATTATTCTGGCTTATCCAGGTGAACCCAATCTAATCATTTCTTTATATAGGAGAACTCTCCTGGCATGGTCAGATGGAGGTATGACTATAGAAGACTGGCCAGCAAGACGCAATGTCGCTGGCTTGGAAGATGGAGGAAGGAGGTCACAAGCTTAAGAAATGCAGGAAGCCTCTAGCAGCTAAAAAAAAGAAAAAGGGAGGGATATGGATTGGGCGCGGTGGCTCACGCCTGTAATCCCAGCACTTTGGGAGGCCGAGGTGGGTTGCCTGAGGTCAGGAGTTTGAAACCAGCCTGGCCAACATGGTGAAACCCCATCTCTACTTAAAAAAATACAAAAATGAGCCAGGTGTGGTAGTGCACGCCTATAGTCCCAGCTACTTGGGAGGCTGAAGCAGGAGAACAGCTTGAACCCAGGAGGCAGAGGTAGCAGTGAGACAAGATCATGCCACTGCACTCCAGCCTGGGCGACAGAGTGAGACTTCGTCTCAAAAAAAAAAAAAAAAAAAAAAAAAGGGAGGGATATGGATTCTCCTTAAGTTTCAAGAAATGAATAGAATTCAATCAGACTCTTTGATTTTAGCTCTGTGAACCCATAAAAGAACTGTAAAGATAATAAATTTGTGTTGTTTTATAACAGTTAGTGTGTGCTAATTTATTAAAGCAGAAATAGAAAACTAAATAGAACACAGATGTTCTAAACCTTGCTACTACTGGTATTTTGGGCAAGAAAATTCTTTGTTATAGGAACTTACTGTGTGCACTATAGAATCTTTAGCAGTATCACTGGTCTATACTCACTAGATGCCAGTAGCAACCCATCTTCCTCCAAGTTGTGACAACTAAATATGTTTCCAGAGATTGCCAAATATCCATTGGGTTAAAATTATTAATGATTAAGAACCATTACAAGCAGTGGATGGGGCAAGGAAAGTGGTCCATGGCCACGCACTTACCCATCACTCTGCAGAAACTCTATACTATGGAAGAGTCAGGAACTTTTGGTGATTATCTCTACCATACTCTTAGAGCAGATATTTAAAGATAGCCTGCATTAGGGCTACCAGCCTTTGTTCTTCATGATTTTGGGTTTACACTGGTGAACAACATAGCTTCTGTTTCCACTGAGCTTGAGATCTATAGAGAACATAGGAAACAAACAACAAACAAACAAACACAAGTTTATAGAGAAAACTGCAAAAAGTGGTAAGTGCTATGAGTGAAATGGAAAGAATGCAGTTACAGAGATTTTTCAGGGGGACCCGCATTAGCCAGAATGATAAACCTGAGATGAAACATTTTGTCAGGGATCTTATATAAGAAACAAGTTAGGAGAATTACTGGTGAGGAGAGTGAAAGAATAGCATTTCAGAGTAACAGTATGGGAAAAACTTTGAACTGAATAAAGGAAAAAAGTTTGGCTTGTGTACGGCAATGTGTGGGTAAGTGAATCGTTTTTCTTTTTTTTTTTTTTTGAGAGGGAGCCTCCCGCTGTGGCCCAGGCTGGAGTACAGTGGCACGGCCTCAGCTCACTGCAGTCTCCTGCCTCAGCTTCCAGAATAGCTGGGACTACAGGATCCTGCCACCACGCCCGGCTAATATTTTGTATTTTTTGTAGAGACGGGGTTTCACCGTGTTAGCCAGGATAGTCTCCATCTCCTGACCTCGTGATCGGCCTGCCTTGGCCTCCCAAAGTGCTGGGGGTTAAGTGAAACTTGTTTAACAAAAGGGAGAATTACATGCTTGAGATATGAAAATCAGGTCAACTCCAGATAATACAAGGCTTTGAAAATTTTAAGGCCTGGCGCGGTGGCTCAAGCCTGTAATCCCAGCACTTTGGGAGGCCGAGACGGGCGGATCACGAGGTCAGGAGATCGAGACCATCCTGGCTAACACGGTGAAACCCCGTCTCTACTAAAACATACAAAAAACTAGCCGGGCGAGGTGGCGGGCGCCTGTAGTTCCAGCTACTCGGGAGGCTGAGGCAGGAGAATGGCATAAATCCAGGAGGCGGAGCTTGCAGTGAGCTGAGATCTGGCCACTGCACCCCAGCCTGGGCGACAGAGCCAGACTCCGTCTCAAAAAAAAAAAAAAAATTTTAAGTGGGCTGTGGCAGACATGTAGATATCTACCCAAATCCCTTTCAAGGAAGGGCTTGCTCCAGCTATTGGGAGTGGTGTCCACAGAGAGCTTTCACCTGCCAGCCCCTTCTTCAGGGATTGCCTCAGCTGCAGAGCAACACTGCACCCAAGAGCGTGCCTATCTGGGCCCCCTTCCACCAGTAACTGAAGAAAGAAGATGTCAAAGGCCAATCATTTGGATTTTTGTCTTTTCGCTCTCTTCTTTTTTTTTTTTTTTTAACTTTTCCAAGGTGATTCTGAAAGAATTTCAATGTAGTATATTTTCATATGCGTTCATTGCTAAACAAATTCACCTGAAAGCATTTTGTTCTAGAACATGATCCTCAAAGTGTAGTCACTGGATTAGTAGCATTATTATCACAAGGAAACTTATAAAACTACAGTTTCATGAGCCCTAGTCTACACTTACTGAATCAAACTCTGGTGGTAGGGCCACTGTAGTAATCTGCGTTAACATACCCATCAGGTATTTCCAATGTTGTTAAAAGTTTGAGAACCACTGGGACAAGCTTGAATTACTAATGTATCTTCATCTATTTCTGAAACAACCAGTGAACCATATAAATTTTTCTAAAACTGAGGCCTATGGGACTCTTGTTAATAAGAAAAATGTGGATCAAACATTCTGATAAATGAATTCCTTACTCTCCTTCTCGAAAGTGATATAATGTAAAAGATTGAACAACAGTTGCCTGTTAGTGGCAAAACTACAAATAACCAAAAAATTCCATTACCCAAATACATTCCCAGGTAAGTGCATTGAATTGAGAAATATTCAAGTGCTTCATAGGTACTCTGATTTCTAGAAATACAGGATCTGTATTTTCTAAATATCACTTCTGGCAGCAAGAAACGATGAATACATAGATATCAGAAACTTCAAATAATATAAATATATAAGTAAGCTTAGGAGAAAAAAAAGACAGATGAAAAACTGAATTATTAGTAGTATCAATAGCATTAGCATTTACCCAATTGGTTTTATAAAGCCCAATAGTATGTCTTTCATAACATAAATAATGTTTTTAAGCCTTTCTGGGGATTAATTTTTAGTTTTTTCATCTTCTATAAAGCCAACTGACACTAAAATAATTTATCATCTTATAAAGAGAGGTATACTTTGCTTTCATCCCATTCACTTGAAGGTATTTTCAGACTGTGGAGCAGTTCCTAACTTCCCAATCTGTCAGTATATTATAAAGAACATACAACCATACAACCCTACTCTTCACCACTAATGCATACATATCACGTCAAATTAATAGAATTATCAGGATTTAAAAAGTAGACCATTGAAGAAGTATGCTGGAAACAGTATAAATGTAGATCTCAAACAGGAAGCTAAAATTCTAATGCTGTTGTGTTGAACAAGTCAGCCAAATACACCAAGTCTCAGAAACCTCTACTGCAAAATACATATCATAATATCTATTTTGTAAAGATTTTGTGAGGATTGAATAAATGTACACAGAAGGTAATAAATGTTAATTAATATCTATAATAGGGAGGGTGATAGTTGAAACAAACTGCCAACTACAGGAGGTAAACCTTTAAGTATGTATTTCTCATCTCTTTCTGATGTGTTTAGAGCTTTCCTCCAAAGAAGTAACTCAGAAATCCAAATTTCTCCTATACTATGGCCCCACATTTATTTATCTGGCAGAAATGGGGACTGTCTTTAGTGGTAGTCTCTACCTACATAAGTATCTACCTCAACCCAGAAGGGACACACATCAATTCATCTTGTATGAATTTGGTAAGAACTAGTCACATGACTAAGTTTAAATGCAGAGTGTACAGAATGTCTCTGGCTTGACAGCTAAGCATGAATGAGTAGGAGTCAGCTAGCCATCACTGACACAATTTAGCACTTACTTTTTCCTTTTACTCAGTTTTCTTGGCCATGAAAGGAGAATATTGCATTGAATAGTGACAAAATTAAAATTCTATGTTTTTTTCCCTAAAGAAATAAAGTTCACAATTTGCTCCAACTCTTCATTATTTTTCTTTCATTTTCTATTTTTTATTCTTTCTTTCCAGCTCCTGGGGCCAGCCTGCATTCTATTTTATCTCTGTAACGTTGGAAGCTAATTATCAACTAACCCATACAATTATCAGAAGTAGGCAAAGTGTTCACATAGCACAACGGAACATATTTTATTAGATTGTACAAGACCTAAAGTTATATGAGAATAAAAACATTTATTTTTAAAGTTTTTTTATTAATGTAACAAGTACTAATATTTACTGAGAGATTGTTCATAGGCAGCAGAGTGTATCTGAAGAGTCTTAATTCAAACCAGGTAAGTGATCATCTGCCTCCAAAAATGAATCCTAAAAAAAAGTTCATCTCCAAGCAGAATACAGAAGGGAAATTTAACTATAAAATAGTATCATAAAAATATTTTTGAGTAACATACATTATGCAATATGGGGGCACTTTACTTTTTTTCCTAAAATAAAGATAGCATTTAAATATTATTATTTATTTGGAAGCAAACTATTCAGAAGGACACTAAAGAGCAAAGATCCTGACATTTTAAATTGAAAACTTCAAAAATCTGTTTTTACGTAATGGTGTCCCCAAAATGTAAGGTAGTACAGACTAGAAAGAAAAATACTCAAACAAGCCCAATAAATTAAAATTATGCAATTTTAAAAGTCAATTATCTGGGTATACTTCTTTTTCTGATGATTAATAACAGTATTTTGTCAAATACAAAACAAAAAATTAAAATGACAAGTCTTGAAGAAATTAAGATTCGAACACTATTATAAAAACTATCTCTGGAATCTCAGTCCAAGTAATTAACTGCTGGAAAACACACACACACTGTTATGCGCATCCGTGTGAAGAGACCACCAAACAGGCTTTGTGTGAGCAACATGGCTGTTTATTTCACCTGGGTGCAGGCGGGCTGAGTCCAAAAAGAGTCAGCGAAGGGAGATAAGGGTGGGGCCGTTTTATAGGATTTGGGTAGGTAAAGGAAAATTACAGTCAAAGCGGGGTTGTTCTCTGGTGGGCAAGAGTGGGGGTCACAAGGTGCTCAGTGGGGGAGCTTTTTGAGCCAGAATGATCCAGGAAAAGGAATTTCACAAGATAATATCATCGCTTAAGGCGAGGACCGGCCATTTTCGCTTCTTTTGTGGTGGAATGTCATCGGTTAAGGCGAGGCAGGGCATTTGCACTTCTTTTGTGATTCTTCAGTTACTTCAGGCCATCTGGGCCTATAGGTGCAAGTCACAGGGGATGCGATGGCTTGGCTTGGGCTCAGAGGCCTGACACACACACACACACACACACACACACACACACACACACGCACACACACACAGCACCATACAACCACATAGATCACATAGGGTGAATCATGCCAAACAAAGATGAAGACTTATTTAAACAAGAATCAGAACATTAAATGTAAATTGTATGTTGTGTTGATATTTAAAAGGTCTTAGCAGTCCCATATGCAGGTTAAATCCTCATCTGTAGCATGAAGGAGCACAATTATTTACTTATAAACTGTCTGCTTACATACAAAGATCACATAAGTAAATTTCTGCATTATGCTGCAAATGTCACGCAAGAAATAAAACTGGCTGATTGATATGCAAAATGTTTGCCAGGATGGTGACAGCCAAAGTAAGTTCAAAGTCACAGGAAATGTTGTCATCAGCCTGGTGTAAAAATCTACAATTACTTGCTATTCTCTTTCTGTTTAAAGGTGACTACTACTATCTTTTCCCTAGGCTACTTGTTCACTGTAGCTTATTATCATTACAAAGTATTAAAATGGATTAGCTTCTCCATATTGTGTTCATATTGGGAAGGGCATTTTTAGACAGCTCACTGACATGATTTTTGAAAAAAGCATTTATTTCTCCACTAAAAATTACCAAGCAGCTTGTTTTTGAGAATAAAAATCTCTAAACTGCATGCTTGCAAATTCCTCTTTCCTGAAAATTCACTTAATATAAAGAAATCAGAGAGAAGTGAGCAGTATCTAATTAATATCTTCTAATGCCCAACTAATGTCAAGCATGACTCCAATTTATAACTGAACTATATTTTTACATTGAAAAATTCAATTACATTTACTGACAGACTTTGAAATGCCACATTATTTATATTGGCAAACTTTGCAGGCTCTCAGTATATTTATTAACATTCTTTCCACAGAATAAAGCATATATACAATACAGATCACTGCATTCTTCATTTTTTAATCTTTCAAAGTGATATGCATATCTACCAGAGCAGCAAGGGGCTGCTTCAGCCTAAGAGAGCCAAAAGACCAAATAGAGGCAGACGTAATAATATGCCCTTCCTTTTAATTCTCCAGGCAAAGCAAGGTAACCTTGACATTTCAGTATCCTCTCTGGCTCCTGCTTCCCTTTCTCATACTCTTTCTCGGGTGCTTGCCCCCAGTCCCTCTCCGGTTCATCCCTGTTCGTACATGCGTTCAGTACAACCACAGGGCCCTCCGTGCACACATCAACAATTTTGAGCTGTGAAGAGGCTCAATTGCCACATTGGTGACTCAGTTGCAATGCACAAATCATTTACTGGGATAGCTTGAGGACATGACAATGACAGAGAGACATCTGTTGGGTAGATAGGAGGGGAAAAAGGGGTTATTCACAGCTGGTGCATTAGTCCTGCTAGCCACTAGGCCACCACAGTGTCCTCGGTCGTCCGCTTCCTTTCCCGACTTGCTGCCTGCGCCCTGCTGTCAGCTGCCAAAAGATATCTGTTCTCACCCTTTGCTGAATGAAAAGGTGCTAATGCATGACTTCAGGATATGTCAGAACATTCAGAACTTACAAGTGTTTGGAGATGCAGGCAACCTGATCATGGGGAAAGGAAATGAGTAACTAAAGAGTGATTTTTCTTGTAAAGGAGACGAAAAAATCGTCAAGAATAATCAAGGGCTTTTCCTTTTTTTTTTTTTTTTTAACTGTACACTGGGGGCTGGGGTGATTGGGAAGTAATCTTCTTTAGCTTCAAGCCATCTCTCCATTTCTCTCTCCCTCCTCAAGATATCCAATGTATTTTGCAATCCATACTAACCAAAGAAAAAACATTTTCTGCAAAGTGGTCTTGGTTTATATTTTTGTAATCTGATCTTGGCAAATATACCAATTAGCATAAAAGATAAATAATTCAAAGTAATTATAGAATTACTTTAGGAATACTAGTTGACAATTTTTTCTTCCTTTTATATCGTAAAGAGAAAGAGATAAAATTAGAAAGAGATTGAAACAGATATTCTACTTTCCCCGTGGTAATAGCTGTAATCAGATGACTCATTGCCATATATTACTCAAATGTTTATCTCTCCTCATATAACACCTAGAATGTAGAATTCATTCATTCACTTCTAAGAAAAAGGAATTTCTTTTGGTACTGATGAAATCTGAACAACTCCTTTAACATCCAGAATTCACATCCAAATTTTCAGCGGGTTTTTGAAATCTGATAGTCCAGATGAGATTGGAGGTTTATCATAAAACAAACAAACAAAATCTAAGTTACAATGCTGGATCAAGGCTACAAACAATCACAAATATGCTACTAGGAGAGCAACATTTCATACAAAAACATCACAGATCTAAAATGCAAAACACAATTTAAAAAAACATATGTAGCATAAGTGAGAAAATTTTATATTGGGAAACAATGCCTGCCATATATAGCACCACACAAAGGGTTATCCTCAAGAGTCTCTGCTCTCAGGCCTTGAAACACAATTGTCAAACATCATCTCAATTTACCAATTTTCATAGCATTCTTACAGCTTAATTGGTAAAAAGAAAAAACAAGTTTGAAGAGTTTAATTAAGAAGTCATATCATCAAGTAAACTGAGGTCAGATGATCCCTTTTAAATTAAATAATATAGTCATCTGCACACCTTCAATTTTACAGGGAAAAAACATAAGATTTGCTTCTTCTAAAATGATAAACTTAACTAAAATCAAAGGAATCTTCTTGCAAGAGAGTAATCTGCTAGTTTTGAACCTTAAAAAGCAGTGTAATTTTCATGTATAGAAAGCCACATTTTAGTCCTATTTTTGGAAGTTTAGCAAAGCCATCAAACGTATTCAATTTTTTATTTTGATTTTTTATCTATGTATTTCTAATTTATTGAGTATTTGAAATTTGAAATTTTATTTTTTTAACAGAAAAATTGAAAAGTGATAATAAATATGAGACTAATGTGTATCTGTACGTTATGCAAAGATGGGATTAAACTATGCAAAGAAATGTTAATCTATAGGAGGACTTATAAAAAACAACAAAATAGCTGTTTTAACAGTTTCAATATAATAGGAAATTGGCTAAATTGCTCTTGTTATTGTGGTTGTTAGAAATGCCTTTGAAACACATTATCCAAGATTCCTATAACTAAAATAATGAATTCACTTTCACCAAATACCTTTGTTTATTAGGAAAATTTCTAATAGAAAAATAAGTTCTTTGTAGAAAACTGAAAATTATTTATATCAGCAATACATTCCGTGATGCTTTGAACAGAAGAAAAATTTAAATTGTTTTGTTACATTAATATTATTGTATTACAAATTAACTATATTTTGATGAATAAATGCAATAAAATGTGTCCTTTCTTTTTAGTTTTTTTTTTTTTTTTTTTTTTTTTTGAGACATGGTCTCACTCAGTCACCCAGACTGGAGTGCAGTGGCTAGATCATGGCTTGCTGCAGCCTCCTCGACCTCCCAGGCTCAAGAGAGCCTCCCACCTTACCCTCTCAAGTAGCTGGGACCATAGGTGAGAGGATAATTAAACACTAGGCCTGGATAATTTTTTAAAAATCCTTTTTGTAGAGATGGTATATCCCTATGTAGTTCAGGTTGGTCTCGACTCCTGGGCTCAAGGGATTCTCCCATCTCAGCCTCTTGAAGTGCTGGGATTACAGGAGTGAGCCACTGCACCCAGCCAAGAAATTTTATTTAGAAACATGTGAAATGCAAAAAAGCAGAGCCTTATCTAAAATATGCAGTATTGTTATATGTAAATATATTATACATTATATAAAAATTCAGTATTAGTAGTGCTCTTTATTATGCTTGTTAAAATGACTGACAGTTTTTATATGTAGTTTAATGTAATTATTAACCTTTTATTAGCTTCAGCTTTCTATCTGTAAATTTTGTCTTATTTTGAATTAATAATCTTTTGATGATGAATATTATCAATCCTTTTCCAGTTTTGCTTGCTATATGAAAACAATAAAATCATTATTAATGTGATAAAATCTTAGTTTGCAAATACTTCAATGTCAGATGACTTTGTGGAATAAATACTTCATATTTATTTTTTATTATAAATTACTTATGTATAAGTATAATATTATAATACTTGATATTTTTATTGTATTTATACTTTCCTTTCCTAAAAACAAATTTTTTTGTTATTATATCTAGTATACAACATAATTTCATTAAATAGAATGTTAATTGCTTTTGGAAAAAAATCATGTCTGGGTTAAAATTATATCTGGCTATGACACATACTTGTACCTAAAAGATTGGTAAGTAATAATATTTTCTTCTCAATTATTGGATATTGCCACCACAATGAGACATGATAAACCAAAGAAGATAATTAAGGCAATTAATAGAGATAATTTAATCTCTTTCCAAAAGCTACTATAAAGCAAAAGGATATCAATATTATATCAATAAAATATATGAATTTCCAAACTGTCCACTTCTTGTTTGCCTACTATGATTCTTTGGTTTTATCATTCCTATCCACTGTTAAAAATAAACCAGGAGAAAATATAGATAACTTAATACAGATATCTTGTAGGACATTGAAACACACACCCATTTGAATATATAAAAGAACACTGATAAGCTTAAATGAGGGAAAGAAACTCCTTTGCAATAATTCAGAAAAAAAAATGCACATTGAGCACTGTTCTTGGCTCTGTGTATGTTCATAAAAACCCAGGCTTAGATAAAAGTTAAGACATAAAAGAAATGACTCACACAATTTTCTTATTACACTATTTCCTTAGAGTTGATGACTATGTCTATATAACGGGTATAGTTTCATGCCCACAAATTATACATTCAAACTTTGACAACATGATCTTCTATAATTGAAATAATCATAAATGATTTTCTTTTATGTCATTGCTTTCTGAATGGTGAATGGTGAAGCTCCACATCGAGACGTTTCAATCCCATATGTGCAGCATGGCTCCTCATATATGGCAAGTAAGGGGCTAAAATTTCAGCCTTCCTTTCTTCTTACTGAACATAGAGTTTGCAGGCTAAAAAGTCTTACTGTTGGGTAAACTAATTTTTTGATGCATTTAGATTCTAGCTATCTTGTTTTATAGTTATTTGTAGTCCCCATAATACCTTTCCTCTGCCTTGAATAGAATAGGTTTTGAATAAATATTTGTCAAAGAAGTCTATGATAAATATTTATTCAAAATATCTGAAGCCTATGCAAAGAGGCCTAGTCTGCAAAAGTTAAAACTTAAGAGACAGTTATAACCGTCAACTGAATTCAATTGTTACTTTACACTATTTACTCTAATGTCAGATATTTTTCAAGTTTAAACATTAAGCTCAAACATTACACAGGTGGATTTACGGTGTGACAGGCTTAATCTCATTTCAAGAAAAGCAACAGATTGATCACATCTCTATATTACTTTATTGAGATTGCATATGCTGTTGATTTTGTGTTTGTTTGAAACAACAGTGGAGGGAAAGGACAGCAAAGTCCTTGCTATTATTCACTCATAATATTAACTTCATAGCTAAATCTGTGGCTGACAATTTTCTGAAATAAAACATGGGATACACTAGTATTTAAATGACAAACTAATGAACTAATGTTCCTATGGCACAAAGAATCTCTGGCTTCATATATTTAACAAAGGGTACAAATAATCTTGAACTTATCTCTAACTCCTGCCTTGACTCATTGCAAGAAACAAAGAGTTATGTGGCAATATGCTTTGGAAGGTTGAAAAGCATCTTGATTTTCCTATCAATAGATGCAAAAAGTGTGTTTTTTCAAATGGCATGAAACATGAATAGAAACTTTTGTAATCGTCAAGTGGCACCATTCTTTAGTTTGGGTATGGCATATGTACTGCAATCATCATTCAAGTTAATGTAATTCATCCTACTAAAGATTTCATGAATTATGTGATTTTTATTATTTTCTAAATACTAGTATCTTCTGAACATCTATTACCCTTTAAAATTTCCACAAATTTTATTTCCAATCAATAATCACTTAGTTAATAAAATTCCTTGATTACTAAAACTTAGATTGATTTTATCATGACAGAATCTTTACCATAAGGCAGAACTCAGAATATCTTATAAAGAAAATGTAAACTGCTAGACACAAATTTCCACTTCAGAGTAGCAGCTTTTAAATACAAAAGTCTGGTTTCCTTGCAATATTTGTATATATTTTTAAAATTTTAAGATCTGAATTGTATCTTAGAAATTTTAAGATATGAATTATCTCCTCTCAACTCTACAAAATTATTGAAAAACGTTGGTGTGTACTACAAGAAGTACACTATGTTAATACCTCACCTCTCATTGCAAAGCATGCAAAACATCATGAGTAACTTTGTGGTTTAATGTGACACAATGAAATGATGATTAAGCCACCTGCCATAAAAATCTCATACAATTTTCCTACTAATATGGCATTAAAAATGCATATAAACTGTACCTACAGGCTTCTAATATTGTCACTTACTAATAAGAAGAAAAAACAATCTTATTTATGTAGGTTATGCAGGAAGTTATCTACAGACAAGATTAAAATGCAGTAAAACAATTTTTCATCAACTTTTAAGAAGTCCTCTTGGTGTAGTAGAGGTACACAACTCTATCTATAAGAATTTGAGTTAATATAAAATTCATAGTTAACTATATCAGTATTTTTATCAATGCATTTTGAGAATATTTAAATGACCAAAACTAATCACTGAAACCAGAGAATTAGAACATAGGCATTGAAACTAGAAAGAAAGTTTTGCTATTTAACTTTAGTAAGTTATATGGGAGAAATGATAACAGAATATCCAAGAAAAGAAATACATGATGTATAATTTTGAGCGTTGTGAAATAGTAACCATATAAAGTCAGGCATTTGAAGTAAAATGATTAATGTCAAGCACTATTATCATCCAATCTACTGGACAAAATTGTGAAGGAAATCTATTCATTCGTCCATATATTAAATCATCTTACATAGTTTTTTTCTTAATGAAAACAAAAATATAATGCTTCCTGTTCTTTGATATGAAAAGAGTTTTAGGTGGAAATATAAAGCTGAAAACTATACCATAAGAGCACAAGTTCAGATATCACAGGTGGATAAGAAAACCAACAGAGCGTTTTCGAGTATGCCTGTTTTTCTTGATCTATTCATCATAAAATGTGCTACCCCAATAGCCCTTTCTAAAGAAAACTGTCCCACCCGAAGCCCTTGCTAGAGGGCCAGGCCAGCCTAGCCGTGTGACCTCAGCCTTTCTCCTGAGTCATAGCTGCTTAGACCAGCAGGTTATATGAGCTGATTGAAGAGAAGTTAGGAAGTATAAGGATAATTGGACAGTTTGTGAGAGACAGGTGAATTGCTTTCCACAAATACAGAGTACAGGTCATAGTAGTTTATAAATAAGCTAAAACTGAGAGGGAACTGAAGCCATGAGCTAGAGAAAACATGTAGACTACAGGGAAAAGAAACCACCTGGCATGGGGAAGAGTAGACACATAGAGGTAAACACTAACAGAGTTAGCCAAACCTCATCAAAGACAAACCATTAGTGTGATGATTCACGAACTCCTGTGTTGAGGCCCAGGAAAGGGTCCTGGATCCAGTCTCAGATGTAGTAATGCCTGGTCCTGCTGTATTTTTGTCCTTCCCATGGGATCTCTGGTACTTTTGTGACAATATCTGTATCCTCCTTTATTGAAAAATCTGGTAAGCCCTATCTCTATATATCCAAAAGACTCTCACTAAAATGCCTGTTCAATGCCATCCAGAACATTAGCTTTGAATATCCTTCTAAGTTTTCTTTTCTTCTCTATCTTACTATACATTCACATGTTTTCTATAAAAGTTTATCTGCAGATCCTACAGTCTCCATGTATATAATGCATTCTGCCTTCTAACTCTCCCTGTGTTCAGTGACAGGATAGGGGAAATTGTTCCACTTTGAGTCATTAAAGGAGACATTTTATTCTGCTAAGTATGCTGACATTCTTTCCCTTTCCTTCCTGTGTACCTTCTCCTCTTGATCCTTTTATCTGAACTATTCATTCTCCTTGCTCACAGTCAACCTGATTTCCTTTTTATATGAAAGCTTCAAGTTAACTGAAAATGAAACTAATGAATTAGCATGCTTGATTTTCGATCTTTAGTGTCTCCCAACAAAATATAAGTGGCGTTGATATATGAAGAGGTAGATATATTAACCACCTTTATGTGCTGTTGAATCCTTTTATATTAATTACTGCTCCACCTCATGTTTTATTCATGTATGAAAGTTGTTTGCATTGGCACATATTTCCCAATAAAATTATAAATAATGAAGGATAGAAATGCTTTATTATGCCAAATAAAATCTACTGCTGCATTAACTTATTTTTGTTCCAAAGTTAGTAGTTAATAGTAATAGTTATATACTCTAGCTCTTTTCAAAATGAAAACATACAAATATGTACTAAAAATGTTCAAAATGTTTTTGCAGTGGTATAAAAATTATGAATTTAATTTATAATTCTGAAAGCCAATCAATAGTCTTATCAGAAACACTTTTAGAATTTGTGACTCTGAGATGTGCCAACATTTTTCAGATTATAATCGATTAAGGAGGTAATGTACAGACAAGTGCTCTATAAAATTTATAGTGCTATCGAAATATAAAAGATCAAGCTATATCTCTTTTTCTGAATATATGACTATAAAAGCACAAAATAAATACCCAAGACTTTGGAAAAAAACATAATATCTTGAATGTTCTTTTTTAGAGAAAAAGAATGACTAGTATTCTCACAATCCTGTAATCTTCATATTTTTTAACAATCAGACTTGTAACACACACTGTGTGTTTCTTCGTAAGTTCTGATTAACAACTTAATCGAACAGTGCCTTTCTAGATATGCGTAAATTGTGGGGTGATCAGAAGGTAATACCCTACTATTAGTGGGTCTTCCCACACTCTTTTGCAGCATTGAAAGTAAGATTGATATATTTACTTGTATGAATGCTTGCCAGGGAACTCAGTCTAGGTATTTGGCAATATTTATCTATGATTTGGAGACTTTACTGAAGATAAACCTGGTCACTACAGTGTTCCGTGACAAATATCACAGATGTATAATAGTGGAGATCGTCACGTTGGAAGGGAAGTGCAATAGTTGCTGTTTTGTGCTACATTAATCTTGAAATTTGTTTTAATCAACCGACCTTAGTCTAGATTTCTGAGGGTTAGTTTTCCTTGGGCTTGGACAACAATCTGACTTCCTGTTGTTGGAAGAGACATGAGAAATAATCAAAAGAAAACAGAAGCAGACTAGCTTGACCAAGCTATACCCAGGTTATGATGGAAGACTAGCAGTCCTCTTTGGGTTACAAAGAAACATCTGTTTGGGGGAAACTTTATAAATGTTGTAAGATATTATAAAATGATAAGGGATATTTATATAAAAGACAAGACATTTTATGTGAAGGGAAATGGACCTTGATCTGTGTTCATAATCTGGATTCAGGCATGCACAGATAAAACTGACGGGTACTATACGAGGGAGTAGCAGAGGAAACTTAACTGCAGGGAGGGAGAAAATCCCTGCCGATATGGAGGGTGGGCATGGCTGAGAAAGTCAGAGGTCCTTAACAGTAATGTGAGAGTTGTGTTGGGTCAGTCCCACACCTAGTACCCTTCTCCCTGATAAAGAGAGACTGAGTTAAGAATTTAAAATTTTTGTCATAAAGGCTGGACCTGTGAAGCAGAGGCAGTGTCCTATAAGAAAAAGACTAGTCATTGGGAAGGAAGAATCCCAGAGAGCTGTTCTTTACAGTTTTGTTTCTTGTTTAAAATTGAGAACTAAAAATCCAGTCCCAGAGTGAATACATAGTCAAAGCAAACATGGAAAGTTCAGAAATTATGCAGTAAACCTTCAGAGCCTAGTAAGAATCTAATCTTTCTCCAAGTAATGTTGGGGTCAGGCAGCTAACTGTGACCTAGCCTTTGGTTTAGTTACATTTTGATGTCTCAGGGCCTCTGAACAAATTTTGATCGCCATGTTTTCTCCATATCCCTTTATGTCTCTCCAGGATGACTAAACTATGCATAAAAAAATGTCATTATACTTGAATTACAAAAATTGGAAAGGTTCACAATACCAAGTGTTGGCAAAGATATAAAACAACTCAAAATTGAATACTTTTCTGGGAGATTGCAAAGTGGGTCAGTTATCTTAAAAAACAGTTTGATAGTTTTGTTTTAATTAAGTTAACCATATACTTACCATACAATCTATTCATCCTAATTCTAGACATTTCCCAAGATACATGAAAACACATGTTTACACAAATACCTGTAAGCAAATATTCATAATAGCATTATTCTAAAACTGGAAGAAACCAAAATGTTTATGAACTGATGACTGAATAAGCAAGTAATGGAGTATTTGTACAATGGAATACTACTCAAAATAAAAAGGACACATTAAAACAATGTGTACAACAACGTAGATGAGCCTCATAAACAGGATGCTGTATAAAAGAAGCCCTCCATAATTCCTTACACATTAAGGTATACCATCTTAGAAATAGTACAGCTATAAAGGCCAATTCTTACATGTCCTTAAACTACCCTTTTAACATTATGTTTATACCTTCCTCTGACACCAGATTCTAAGCTTTTCCATTTATTCTGCTTTTGCCAATCTTTCTCTCCTGGATCAGTATCTATCATCTTTTAAAATCAAGCCCAAATGCAACATCCAGCCTTTTCTTAGTCGCCCACATGTTTCTTTACTCTCATTATTAACCTCTACAGCACCATTATAGCATCAGCACTGGATAGGCAGGCTCAATTCTTGGCAACAAACATTTCATTGTGATAATTTGCACTCTCCAAGAAAGGACTCCTCAAGATCAAGATCTTCATTTGCTTTTTCTGTGTATCTCCTGGTTCAGAGTGTCCTGCACAGAGTCAGCATCCAATTAATGTTGAATGTGTTGTGTTGAATCTGTTACGTGCTTTTGTGATTACTCAAAAAGACAACAATATGAACCACATACATATAAAACAATAAAGTTTTACAGTGTTTATTATTTTTGTTTTTCTGTATTGATCCTAGTATGTAGCAGGGCTATTATGAAAGGTGAGCTAACATTAATTTTTCTTCTAATGTTAAGAATGGTGCCCTTCACATTACAGGCTATTCCAAAGGTGCAGAGAAAAAAATAGGTCATTGAAACTTTCTAGAAAATAGCAGATAGTTTATTTAATTACTTTAGTTTTCCTTTAGCTATTATTTCTTAAATGTAATTGAAAAATGAGTTAGCTCTTATACTTTTAAGAATATATACAAGCTATTGTACTCAAATGTTACTGTATTAAGTAACAAGAGAAAAACAAGTAAAAGCAAATGAACTTAATTCTAATACTGACAGAAATATTGGAAAGTGGAAATAAAGATTTTTTGTCTAAATCCTTATAAAAACTTTAGTTTAACTTAGATTTGTTAAACCTATTTAGATTTAACAAATTTAACAAATCTGACTTAGATTTCTGAAATGTATTTTTACTGAAAAATACATTCAGTAAGACTGATTGACATAATCGACTCTAGCATGCAGACAGGGAGAAAAAATGGATTTATCATTAGTTTAGAAGGCTGCCTGGTATTATAGATTTACTAACAAAAAGTACAAACAATGCCTATAAAAACACTTAGATGTTTGATGTTTGAATAATTGCTCAAAATATAAGATTCAGTAATAAAGTCAGCTCAGAAGACTCACTAAAATATGAAGAGGAAACAGTCTGACCTGAGAGCAGTAGACTGATGATTTTATGAATAGTTTTGATGCCGAGGTGCGATGCACCTTTTACGCTCAACTTTAAAATATGAGAGAAAAAGTAATTAACAAAATAATGTTCACGGAAGCCTGAATCAGAATAATACCCTTAATAAGTACAAATTCTAGAACTGCAAAACAGCATAATGCTTGAGAATGTGAGGGGTGGGATCCAGCACTTTGAATATACATTAAAATAGAATTAAAATTAAAATCTTTAGTATAAATTTGTCTTAAGATATCAAATGTGTCTGATACTGACTAATATCTATTATATACAATTTCTTAAGACCAAGGTCTTATATATTTCTGTCTTAAAGAGTCTCGCAGAGTATTTTGCTGGTAATAATCACTTGATAAGTGTTTACTAAATAAATTATCCAGTTGCACTGAAATTTAGTTGTTTGAATCATACTGGAAATAAATGGGTTATCTCACAGATTGAAAATATTTTGTTGTAGAAAATTATCTACTATAATATGGCCTATGGCATTTTGTTACAATAAGTCTCCTGAAAACATTATTTTAAAAGTCTACATTTATTTAGGCCACAATAGAGTAATTCTCTGCACTATTGTTTCCATGCGAGAAGTTAGAAGATTAGTTATATGTAATAAGAGATTGGTGAAGAGTAAAAGGAAATTGGAGTAATTTAAATGAAGACTGAAACCCTAAAACCATATTTAATAGTACTTTAAAATATATAAAGGTAGAAAATGATGATTTTGTTAATTCTACAGTGAAAAAGTAACATGACTAACTTATAATATACTGGATGTAAGAAATATATTTCTTATTATAAGTCACAAGTTGCCAGCAAAATGAATTCTGCAATTAATCTCTGAATTATTCATAATAAAGATTTTTATGTTTTGTTATTATGGAAGCAGTGTCTTTTCATGTTATATATAGTTCATGAACATTGCAACTTCTATTTAAAGCCAAGAGGCCAAGCTATCAAGTCTATGCTGTATTGACTCAGCAAGCCACTATTAGCAAAAAGATACTTCTCTTGCAAGTCTGGCGCTCAGTTATTGTGACTCAGCATGAGAGTCCTGCTGCCTGCACTAAGAAGCTCCAGCTAGACGCTGAGAAGCTCCAGCAACACCCTCTTCCCACCTGTAGCTACTTCTAGGTCTGTTCCTCCCACATCCTTGAACAACAGTACACTACTTCTATTGACCAGAGTCAACCACACCCTATGAAAACATGCATAGCCCAGCTCCCTATAGAAGCCATGCTCTTTCTGAAGAGGTCTGAAGCACAGCATATAAATGAAGGGATTTTACCAGTTCTTAGCTCCTTTGCTGTCCTCTCCTCTTTGGCCTAGATATAATAATTGCCCTTTGGAATCTGCTACATCTCTTGACCTCCAGTGTCCTTTTCCCTCCTCTCATCAATTAACCAACTTCTACCAGAACACAATCTTCTCTATTAATTTTTTTTTTTTTTCTATTTCAGTAACCAGTGTGGTTTGAGTCATCTGTTTGAACTCTAACTGATACAAGTATTTAATAACTGGCTCCGGTTTGCTAAAAACTTTCTGCAATGTAATTCAATTTGTTGATGGAGTGTCACCCCACATCGACCTGTATCTTCCATTGACGTATCTGAATTGATGAGTTACATGGCAATGCTTAATTACCAATACTTGTCTCTATAAGAATCACAAAAACAGAAAACATCAGAGCTTTAAAAAAAAGACTCTTTTCTAACTTCATTGCATTATATCATCCTGAAGATATAAGAACCAAGAAAACACTTTGTACTTTTTAAAATGTGGCTATCATTTCTATAGCACCCTTTCTTACACGCCCACTTACCAACTATTGGTCAAATTCTTTCTTTGGAACCAACATTTGGAGTCTCTTATTCACAGTATACATAGAAAATGATTACTTTCTGCTTGCTACCTTAGCAGAATAATTGGAACAAATACATTTTAAGACTCACTCCAAGTGGTTCATTTGCAAGTATAAGTAAGTTGCTCGATGGATTTGGAAGTGTATCTTTTGTATGGCCAACTGTTCTTTTCTTAAAGTTAGTAAAGTTTCACAACTTTGAGGTTTGTGAAAAGGGAAAACTGTAATTTTAGCAGACAGTGTTGTTCTTAGGCGTGGACAAACTTGGGTTCTTGCCCAGCTTCCCAACTGTAGGATTGTGCTGCTCTGGAGCTTGCCAGGGCCTCTGTTTTCTGCTAATAGACCACAAGTTTTCTTGTGGGTTTTCTATTGTAAAGGATGATAAAAACAGATTCTTACAGAAAACTCAGTTGAAATGTACAGTGCTTATACCAGAAACACTGAAAAAAAAGTCTTATTTTAGTATTCATGGCATTTCTCTTTTTTTCCTTTTTGGCAGAAAACAGAGGCACAGGCTGGCTCGGCTGGCACCTCAGCTCAAAAAAAAAAAAAAAAAAAAATAGACAAAAAAGAAAAAAAAAAAAAGAAAAATCAGAAGAAAGGAAAATCGAGGCACAGATGGCGCCAAACATTCTCAAAGGCTCCATCATGAAAAGTTCTGAGAATACTCAGGGATTAGGCAGTCATCCTTTTAATGAAAGGTTTTTCAAAGATCTCTTCCTTCATTTAGGTTGAGGAAAGGAGACAGGTTGGGAAAAGACGATTTAAAAAAGAAGATTAAATCATTCAAAACGAAAAAAGGAAAAGGACTTCATAAGAAAAAATTTTGGCAAGCTGAAATTCCCTGGATAATTACTATAAGGGAAGAGTGAAAAATAGTCCTGGCCTTGGCCCATTTTTACTTCTTTTAGGTAGAACTTCACCAAAGTATATATGAAAATGACAGCTATATCAAGCAATGTCATTAGATACTCTAGATACATGAACACCAGAAAGGAGTATATTAATCATTCTTGAGGCCCGATCTAAGAAGCAATGATGCCATGATACTCAGATAGTTATATGAACGGCTCCCTTGCCCTGCTCAACAACATTGAATAGTAGAGAATAAAAGGTTTTAGTCATGATTCTGAAAAAATGTACATTCCAATTTCAAATAATTGCAAGCAGCCAAGGAAATAGAGTATATCTACTCATAAGCTTTTACTAAATTATTACACAATGGTAAGATTAAGGCTTCCTTCCTCGTAATTTAGTAACAATATCACCTACAAAAAATAAATAACAGCAAGTAATATTTAATTGATGTAGAGTATGTATTCTCAACTTTAAGAGTCCCTTGAAATCCATTCATTCTGAAAGTGAGAATGAATTTGTGATTTTCCACAATAAGTGCCCCAAAGAGATAGCTTTTCTTTCTAAGAAAACAGTTTTAAAAGGCTGATTAGAAAACATCAAAGGGCTGATGGGACAGATCATATTTAATGCAAGTGAATCAGGCTCAGTGAATACATTCTATTTCTTTAAAATATCATCCGTCTAGATACCTTTCTACTCTCTGCCTAAATCTTTCATCTGAGTCCAGCACCCCAAAGCAATGTTTATTTCCTTCACACATCATCCCCAAGATCCAGCCCTCAGAATCTCTCTGTCTAGCCTTTTGAAAGAAACGTTTCTTTCAAAAATCCGCATCTAAAATTTCCTATTTAGGCCCCCATTTCTTCAGGAGTCTGTTAAAGGAATAATACCTGTGATACAAGCCTCCCTGACTAAATACATCCTGCTGACTCGATACTGCTCATTTTCAGCTTCTCAAAGGCACATTGGAGATACTTTATTTACAAACATGTTTTTTACTGAGGGAATCCCAAGCACTGCAGAGGATGATAGGGGAGATTTGGGGAAAGGAAGGACCTTGTATCAATCTTAGATTATATCATTTTGGGTCATAATCTAAATATATATATATGATGACCACATAGGTCCCAGAAATAAATTATGAAGTGTGGGATAAGAATATAGTCAATGATAAAATTAACACGGTGTCAAAGAGTGCAGCTTCTGTTTCATTGAGATTATCATTAGCATACAGAATATGGAGAAAGTATTCACAGAGATTTCTGTTTATCAAAATAAGGTAGAAATCTAGATATTTATATGAATCTTTCGGTTTTTAATTTGACTTTCAAAAAATTGTATATAGAATGATCAAAACATTACTAAAAACTGAACACAACTTTTGACCGTCGTTCTTTTAGGGGAAGCTGCCAACATGAAAGGCATTTCTCTGATAAAAGATTAAGGATCTGAATATTGCATGGGAGGAGGGGAGACTGGTTGGTAGGCATAAAGGAAGAGCTCCTAAACCTCGAAGTCAAGGAAAATCGATAAAGTCTGTGAGCTACTCTGTACAGTTGATAACATTTAGTAAATGTAACAGGCCTCCAAATAATTTAGAAGCAAATGGTTAATTATGAATTAAAACATTTTGATATAAATAATAATCAAGTAGTTTAAGATTTTTCTTAAAACTAAAGAACTTCTATGCAAGTGATCCTTTCTTTTACTTGTTTCTGACTGATCGTGTCTGCCCACTGGCAGAGACAGAAAAACTAACGAAAAAGAATAAAAGTTTATTTGTTGTTGTTGCTTGTTTGTTGCAGCAACAAAGTGGAGAGTCTAACAGGCCAAATTTGCCATTTTCAAGTATTTGTGTGGCTTACCAAGGTGTACAGTGCAGATGTCTGTGACCCAGAGTTGCTTTTAATCTTAATGTTTTCTTTTTCATATCAAATTAAATTTTAACATTTGCTATTCTAGTTTCTATTCTAGTAGTATCAAACAAGGAGGCAATAAGTGGCGAGACTGAGGTGAAATAAAAAGGGTTAAATACAGAGATCATCAGAAAATAGCATGAACACATTATCCAACATTAGGCAAGAAAATTAATTATTTAATGTCATTGTCTATTAACCTAACAGTTAAAATAGGACCAAAATATACATAAAAATGAAATAAAACAATTAGGTAACACTTTAAATGGTTCATTATTATTAATTCATTTAGTATTCATTGTAACTGTGCTGGTCATAATGAATTCATTTGATATTAATGGGAATGTTCAGCAGCAATTTCATTATAATTCAGTTTTAATTCACGTGCTGTTAAAGTAAAGCAATACCAAAATTTTATTTATTTTTTGAATACTGTACATGATTTTTAACTTTTAGAAACATTATGACATTGATTATATTTTTTAAATTGAGGTGAATAGCCCAGATTTAGGACAAATTACAATGTCTGCCTTGAGCTATACTAATGATACTAAAGTTGATAGAGGTTTGTGTAATTAAAATGTTCTATGACATTTGGAAAATGTAAAGGTTAATGGATACTATGAAATTTGTCATACATCAATATTTACTAATATTTAACTGTTTCATGCAACAAAAACTTTTCAGCATTTTGCTATTTATATGGCAATAACAAAGATCTTTTGGACTTTGCATCCTCTGTTTTTGTTGGGAATAAATTATATACGTTGGGCATTTCATTGGAAAAGATCGTGATTTTAACCACCTCCAAAAGTATTATCCACACCTAAAAAGTAAAGTTAATCTTGTGAGAAAAAGTCATCCTTTTTATTGGAGGTTTCTAAATTATTTATGAAAAATATTGTTTCCTATGTAAAACGTATTTATAGAATTGCAACCAAAAGTTTTAATTTAAAACTTCAAAATGTCAGCAGAAATGTACTCAGTAGCATGTTTACTATTACTTTCTATACTATTATTTCTTTCAGGGGGCAGCCTGTAAACCATTTTGCTAAACCATGTGGGAACCAATGACAACAGACAACCAACCAAAATCCACAGTCCAATTAACAGGTCCACAAAAAGAGCATTTAACCCCTTGGGCAATTATTCAGCAAGACCTCAGAAAGTAGCTGACCTTGAAATTTCTTAGTTGAAATGTTATGCTTTAATACATTGTTCACAGACTGGGTGGCCCAGAGGTATATTATATATAATTTTGGTATTCATTGTTATGAAAATAATTAATTAGAATAAGTTTATCTTAAACAGCAATAGAGACTGCTTTCTGTCTCTTCAGCCTTGACTAGGAATTAAAAATTATTTAGAAGCAGATTTTATAAATTTAATCCATGTTGCTAATTTTCTTGCTATTTAAAATAATTCAGAAAATAAATTAATAAAGATATCATGAAAGGAATAAAATAACTCATTCAAATATTATGAATTAATAGTATTTAAGAAATAGATTTACCCTACTGTGTGGAAAATATGTGAAATAACAGTTTCATATCAAAGTAGACTTTAGTTTACAGTTATTTTACCTGATTCCTGAGGCCATAATAGACCTCTGAGTATTCCACCTGATGCCTGTTAATAATTTATTTTCTTTCTCTTAGAGACCATAGTCCTGATTGCCTATCAAAACTTTTGTACCATGGCTGGTATGGAGAAAATGCATTCTTAGCATTTTCTTTGTCCTAGACAGTTGTTCCCTCTCATTACGCAATTATTTTCCCAGCCTTTGTAGTTTCCTTGGACACATACACTGATTAGTACTTAGAAGAAGGCTAATGGGGACCCTCTGTATATTCCTAAGACTCTCTCTCTCTCTCTCTTTCTGTGCACTCCTCTCCTCTCTAGTACTTTGCTTTGTGAACTCTAGCTACCTTGGTGTCTCCAAACTTTTTGTCCTCAGGAATCAGGCGAAATAACCCTAAACTAAAGTCTGCTTTGATATGAATTAATGAAGCCTAAAAGCAAGTTTTAAAGGATAAACCTATTTCCAAGAAACTTAACTGTGACTAAGAAAAAAAGTTTAGTGATATTTATAGAAATGTTTATAAAGTATCTAAGAAGATAGAATTTATAATGTATAAACCGTAGATGATAAAATTAGTAAACAAAACCATTAAAACAGCTACTATAACCATGTTTCATATGTTTAAGAAGATAGAGAAAAGATTGAATATGTTAAGAAGAATTATGGACAATTAAAGAGAGATACAAATCAAACAAATATTACAATTTCTAAAGTGAGAAATACACTAAGGTTAGCAGAAAATTAGATATTGCAGAAGAAAATAATAGCTTGAGAAATAGCAATGTCAATTATTCAAAATTAAAAGAAACAAAAAGAAAAATACTGAAAAAAAAAATCAGTGTCAGTGAGCTGTGGGATACTTTAAATCTGTCTAATATGCATGGAATTGGATTTCCAGAGGAAAGTAGAAAGGGAAGGAATACAAAAAATGTTTAAATACGCTTCTAAATTAGAAGAATAGTATAGCCACACAAATATAAGAAATTCAACGAACTCCACAAAATCATGAAAAAAGTCACACTAAGCACATTCATTAAAACCGGTGATAAAGAGTACATCTTAAAAGTAGACAGACAACAAAGACATTACGTACAAAGTAACAGATTTTTGTCAGAAATAGTGCAAGCTAGAAGGTAGTGGAGAAATACTTTAAAATTCTGAAGCAAAACACATCCTGAAATCTGTACCCATCAAAGGCATCTTTCAGAAACAAAAGTAAAGTAAAGGTTCACATATACAAAATATTTAAACATTATAGAAAATATATTGACTTCCACCATGTAAAATCTTAAAAAAGTATTTTACCAAATGGAATATAATACTAGATTGTAAGCTGGATCCATACAAATAATAAAGAACCCTGGAAATGGCATGCATGTTAGTAAATATGAAATGTTTCATCTTATTTTTCATCTCTATAAAATAATAGACTTCACATCCAATTGTCTAAGTTTCTTGTAGATTCTGGATATTAGACCTTTGTCAGATGCATAGTTTTTGGAAATGTTCACTCATTCTGCAGGTTGCCTGTTTACACTCTTCAGGTTCTTTTGCTGTGCAGAAGCTCTTTAGTTTAACTAGGTCCCATTCATCAATTTGTGTTTTAGTTGCAGCTGCTTTTGAGGACTTAGTTATAAATTCTTTCCCAAGGCTGATGTCCAGAACGGTGTTTCTTATGTTTTTGTTCGTTTGTTTGTTTGTTTTTCTAGGATTCTTATAGTTTAGGGCCTTGTGTTTAAATCTTTAATCCATCTTGAGTTAATTTTTGAGTGTAGTGAAAGATAGTGGTCCAGTTTTATCTTCTGCATGTGGATAGCTAACTATCCCAGCACCATTTATTGAATAGGAAGTCACTTCTCCAGTGCTTATTTCTGCTGACTTTGTCAAAGATCAAATGGCTGTAGGTGTGTGGTATTATTTCTGGGCTCTCTATTCTGTTCCATTGGTCTTTATGTCTGTTTTTGTACCCATATTATCCAGTTTGGGTTACTGCAGCCTTATAGCACAGTTTGAAGTAAGGTAATGCGATGCCTCTGGCTTTGTTCTTTTTGCTTAGGATTGCTTTGGCTATTTGGATTCTTTTCTGATTTCGTATAAATTTTAGAATTTTTTTCCAATACTATGAAAAATCATGTTGGTAGTTAGATAGGAATATTGTTGAATCTGTATATTGCCTTGGGTGGTATGGCGATTTTAATGATAGTGATTCTTCCAATCCATAAATATGTAATGTTTTTCCATTCATTTGTGTCATCTATGATTTCTTTCAACAGTGTTTTGTAGTTCTCCTTGTGCATATCTTTTACCCCTTTGGTCAGATGTATTCCTAGGTATTTTATCTTGCTGTGGTGATTGTAAATGAGACTGTGTTCTTGATTGAACTCTCAACTAATAAATAACCCCATTAAAAAATGGGCAAAAGACAAGAACAGCCACTTCTCAAAGGAAGACATACAAGAGGCCAACAAACATGAAAAACATGCTCTGCATCACTAATCATCAGAGAAACAGAAATCAAAACTGTAATGAATAGCATCTCACACCAGTCAGAATGGCTATTATTAAAAAGTCAACAACAGAGGTAAAGCTGCAGAGAAAAGCAAATGCTTATACACAGTTGGTGAGAATGTAAATTAGTTCAACCACTGTGGAAAGCAGTTTTGGAGATTTCTTAAAGAACTTAAAACAGAACTCTGTCTAGAGTTGGTTCCTGCCAGTGGGTTCATGGTCTTGCTGACTTCAAGAATGGAGCTGTGGACCTTCGCAGTGAGTGTTACAGTTCTTAAATACTGCACGGACCCAGGGTGAGCAGTAGCAAGGTTTATTGTAAAGAGGGAAACAACAAAGCGTCCACAGCATGCAACTGGACCAAGGTGGTTGCTGCTGCTGGCTCGGGTGGCCAGCATTTATTCCCTTATTTGTCCCCGCCCATGTTCCATTTTTGTCCTATCAGAGTGCCCTTTTTTCAATCCTCCCTGTGATTGGCTACCTCTAGGATCCTGCTGATTGGTGTGTTTTACAGAGTGCTGATTGGTGCATTTTTACAGAGAGCTGATTAGTGCATTTACCCGCCTCTTGTAAGACAGAAAAGTTCTCCAGGTCCCCATTGGACCCAGGAAGTCCAGCTGGCTTCACCTCTCAGAAATACCATTTGACCCAGCCATCCCACTACTGGGTATATAACCAAAGAAAAACTGCCAAGTAATTCTACCACAATAACACACGCACACAGGCATGTTCATCACAGCACTGTAAACAATGACAAACCATGGACTCAACCTAGGTGATCATCAATGGTGGATTGGATTTTAACATCGGTGGTGCTTATATACCATAAACGACTATGCAGCCATAAAAAGAACAAAATCCTGTGCTTTGTAGCAACATGGATTCAATGGAGGCCATCATTCTAAATGAATTGATATAGGAACACAAAACCAAATACTGTATATTTTCATTTAGTAGTAGCTAAACATTGGGTACTCATCAACGTAGAGATGGTAGCAATAGACATTGGGAATTACTATACTGGGGAAGCAGAGACGGGGAAAAGTGTGAAAAACTAACTGTTGTGTACTATGCTGAGTACCTAGGTGACGGTATCACTCATACTCCAAACCTTAGCACCATACAATATATCTAGGTAACAAACCTGCATATACACCCTGTTAACTAAAATAAATGTTGAAAAAAATATATTTCTTTTATATTTTATTTATTTATTTATTTTGAGACAGAGTCTTGCTCTGTCACCCAGACTGGAACGCAGCCGGGCGATCTCAGCTCACGGCAACCTCCGCCTCCTGGGTTCAAACAGTTCTCCTGCCTCAGCCTCCCGAGTAGCTGGGACTACAGGTGTGTGCCACCACACCCGCATAATTAATTTTGTATTTCGGTATAGATGAGGTTTCACTGTGTTAGACAGAATGGTCTCAATCTCATGACCTTGTTATCCGCCTGCCTTGGCCTCCCTAAGTGAAAAATAGATTTCTTAAAGCAAAATAATAGCAATTAATTTTGCAATCAATAGCAAGTATAGAAATAAATGTTTGACAATAGCAACATTAAAGATGGGGGTAGTAAATAGGAAGTACAGTATTTTCAGTATCTTACATATAAAGTAGTGAAATATCAATTAAAGCTATAAAGTGATAAACTAAGAATCTATACCCTGAAGAGTCCACTTTAAAAGAAAACAAAAGAGTTATAGCTGATAAAAAAAAGATTTAAAACAAAACTTTAAAAATTATTGGAAAGAATATTGAAAAAGGGTAAAAGGTAACGAACATATGGGAAAAATAAACAAATATGTTGGTAGGTTCAATCTCAATAATATCAATAGTCACGTTAAATGAAAATTGCCTACAAACCCCAACTAAAAGGCAAAGATTGTCAGACTTGATTTTTAAAAAAGACCCAACCATGTTACCAAATAGATTAAATGTAAATGATGTTAAAATAATATTCCATGCTAACACTAATAATCAAAAAGAAGCTGGAATAACAATGTAACTATTAGACAAGGCAGATTGCAAAGCAAATTATATTACCATAATGATAAAGGGGTCAATTTATCAAAATGACAAGAAAAGTCCTATACATTCATATAGTTAATACAGATTTCAAATACATAAAATATAAACAGATAAATCTTCAATATATCTGGGAAACTCCAAATATTTAAAAACTATGCCATATATAATTATTTGTAAATATTTCAAAAAAGTATTTGGAAAGGATATAATGTTAAACTAAACTTAATTGGTGGGCCAAAGTAGAAATAAAAAGTGATATTCAAAAGTATTTTCAACTGAATGAGAATAAAAACACAATATATGAAATTTGTGAGATACTCCTAAAGCAATGATTAGAGGGCATTTTTTGCTCTAGATGCTTATATTAAAAAGGAAAAAGGTCTCAAATCAACTACCTCAGCTTCCACTTTAAGAATAAAATAAAAGAGAAAAAATGAAATCCAAAGTATGTAGATGAAAATAAATTTAAAAATAAAGTTGGAAATCAGAAAAACAACAGAAAAAAAGCAGTGAAACTACTAAATCTTGTTCTTTCACAAATTTAGTAAAATTTACAAATCTCTCTTCAGACTTATCAAGACAAAAAAAGAAAACCAATTACCAATACTATGAAAGAAATACATAGCATAACTAGAGATCTGAACGATATTTAAAGCCAAGTAGAGATTATAAACAACTCAATACTATGGTGTCTTAGTAAAAGTATCAATTCCACATAAACTCTTTGAGAAAACTAAAAAGAAAGTTAGCATTGCCCTGATATCAAAACCAAGCAAAGACAACCAAAAAGAAATTGCAGGCAAATATATTCAATGAATGCAGATATAAAAGGTATTAATAAAATGTAAGTACATTAAGTTCAACATTTTATAAAAAGACTAGTACTTTATGATCAACTCAGGTTTATTTGAGAAATGCAAAATTGATTTAATGTCTAAAAGTTGTCAATATTATATACTCTATGTAAAGGCTAAAAAAGAAAAATCATATGATTCTATCAATATATGCAAAAACTTAAACAAAAAACATAATCCCTTCCTGTGAAAAACTCTCCTCTGAGAAAACTAGGACTACAAAGTCACATTTTTAAGCAGATGAACCTTGAAACCTACAGCTAATATCACAGTTAATGGTAAAAGAGTGAATGCTTCTCCTATAAGATCATGAACAACGCAAAGATAGATGCTAGCACCACTTATATTAAACATTCGGTTCTTTATAAATCTTGTTCCCCATTTGCTATTAATTAAATAATACATTTTAAGCACCAGTGATGAAGAAAAGTTGCATTAGCTAATCTAGAGGTCATTTTACAAGAGTAAAACTAGTGTAAACTATTATTATTTTTGAGGCAAGAGTCCTCAAAAACCTAAAAAATTCCAGTATGCTTAGGTATTTAATCGCAGGACTTAACACAAGGAGGGCTTACGAGAACAAAAGCAGGATGGAGCAAGCATGGCTGCTGCTATATAATTCTAAATGTTTTTTCATTATCAGCAGGATACTAATGGTAGGACGTATCCTTCTCTTTCTCCCTTGTTACAGCCCATTCTGCAAATATTCCCCCTGACTTAACAGCCAAAACAGGACAATTTATTCCATCCTCCTTAAATTCACTAAGGTTTCCCTACTCATAAAATGGCACCACTATCCATCCAATTAGTTGCTTACCCCAAAACCTGTTGTTATCCTTTCATTTTTAAACTTTTCTTCACATCTGATATTTTGTTCAATGCTTAAGTACCATCTACAAGAAAAATTAATCCTGAATCCATTAGCTATCATTTTCAATATAATCCTAGTCCTAGATATTATTAACTCTTGCCTGAACTACTGCATCAGCCTTCTCTCTGTTTTCACTGTGATGCATTCTCAATTTACAATAACCTTCCCTAGAAGCAGTCTTGAGTGATTTTCTAAATTACAAGTTGGATCATATCATGCATCTGCTTAAATCGCATCAATGCTCCCCATCTCCACCAGAATAACCTTTAAACTCCTTACCATGGGCTGCAAGGCTGTACAAGAATCAGACTTGTTCCTGTTCCTTAGATTTCAGGCTTCATCTTTCTTTTCTTTTCTCTTCTCTTTTCCCATTGCTCATCCACATAGGCTTTCCTTCTGTCTTATTAACACATATGTTGTTGTTCATCCCATAGCTTTTGCATTTTGTGTCTGTTCTGCTTGGAAAGTTCTTCTCTACATCTTCACATGACTACATCCAGTCTTACTTAACCACTTCCTCTATGAGACCTTTCTTGAATACCCTAACTCAAGCACAATCTCTCACTCCAGCTATCACTTTATATCACATTATCATCTATTTAATACTACTTAAAGGGCAAGATCTTAATGTCTCTTACCCAATAGCACCTACAACAGCAACTGGCAATTGGTAAACCCTCAATAAAATGTATTCATTGAGTGATCACGTAACTTAGTGACTCAGGAAAATGTAAGAACTCTATGAAGTGTAAAATAAGCTATGTTCTCAGTAAATGACAGTAAACAACTGGCAGAAGAAAAATGAATTTCAAGTATCCAGTCTCTTTATTCTTAAATAAAAAGCAGAGTAAACTTATTGATAATGATATATTATACGAGAGTCTTGCTCTCTAAAAACGGCCTTCCTCCTTCCTGACTTATAGATTGTAAGTCTGTGTTTTTAAAGTCATAATTATCTGTGAGAAGATGAATTGCATGTGTGACTGTTTTACTGCTGTTCACTTTTGCATCTATCAACCTGAGGAGAAATGTCTTAGAGACAAAATAAACTGGTTTTAATCTATTATTGATTGTTGCTTCTGTTTTTGACTCCATGGACAGTATTCTGCAATGGAATAACATGAATAAGGTCAGTATTGGCTCCTGGTTGTTGTTTTTCATTCAGGATCTGCACCTTAACAACACCTTAAGAGTAAGGGTCAGTGAGAATGTTCTATAGGCAAATCAAATAAAGTAGATTTGTATCTTCCATCCTCCTTCTATTAACATATTTTAATGACAATATCTCATGGACACAGGCAGGTCATTCGTTAAGTGAAGCTGCTACTATATAACTTAAAATAATTGGAAGCCAAAAACATCATTTATGTGAAATATCTTTGTGCTCCATTTACATGGATAACAAAGTACCTTGCATGAAAGTGAGTTAGCCTCCTTCTCCTTTCCCCCAGCACTTCGGAAACTAGTGAAGTGAGGTCATAAGTGAGTTAGCAAACAGCCAAAACTCCAATTAAGGACACCTACATGTAATCTCCTATAGAGGTCTGCAATATAACAGTAATTTATTATGAGAAAATCTAAATAATTCCATTGTGCCTCCTCTTACTGGAGTAGTATTTCAAAGCGGTGAACAGCCTAGAGCTACATTTCCCAATATGCAAATATTAATAGGTATGACTAAAGCATGGAGTTCAAAGTCCAAAATAAACTGCTTTAACCTTACTACCACACATGGTTTCTTAACTTCAGCAATATTGACTAAAATGTCACCTCTACAAAGAAGATCTCTCTGACCATCACATGTAAATTAGGCCCTCTTCACTTTCTATTCTCTTTACACTGTTCTTTTTTCTTCTTCACTGTACTTATCACTACCTATCTTAAATCATGTATGGCCTCGGTTTTCTCTTACCTGTCTACCCCACACTATTAGTCAGGGTTCTCTAAAGGAAAAAGATAGACGTACATATGAGGGGAAGTTTATTAAGGAGTATTGATTCACATGATCATGAGGTGAAGTTCCACACTAGGCAGTCTGCAAGCGGAGGAGGAGGTAAGCCAGTCCAAGTTCCAAAACCTCAAAAATAGGGAAGCTGACAGAGCAACCTTCAGTCTGTGGCCGAAGGCTCAAGAATCCCTGGCAAATCACTGGTCTAAGCCCAGGAGTCCAAAAGCTGAAGAACTTGGAGTCTAATATTCAACAGTAGAAAGCATCCAGCATGGGAAAAAGATGAAGGCCAGAAGACTCAGCAAGTCAAGTCCTTCCACACCTGTCTCTCTGCTTTATTCTAGCCACGCTGGCAGTTGATTAGATGATGCCCACCCAGATCGATGTGGGTCTGCCTCTCCCAGTCCACTGACTCAAATGTTAATCTCCTTTAGCAACACCCTTACAGACACACCAAGGAACAATACATTGCATCCTTCAATCCTTCAATCCAATCAAGTTGATACTCAGTATTAACCATATCAATATTAACTATACCCACTAAAATGTAAGTTGCTTTTAGACAATTACTGATTTACTTACAACTCTATCCTCAGTGCCAAGAATAGTAGATCCTGAATGTCCATTGAATAGTAGATCCTGAACATATATTTGTTGAGCCAATAAATAATTTCATATGAGTGGAATTCAAGCCTCTACTGCTACAGAGAACAAATTTGATCTATTACATGTGAATATGATTTTATTGTCATAAAACAAGAGTGATCTCAAAAGTTAAATGGCTCTATTATATAATTACTACTAGAAAGAGTGATTCAAAATCAATTGCCTCAAAATCCAAATTGATATTTTTGGTAGGAGTCTTTGGACATAATGTTTGAAAGGATATTAATGAAATAAACTAATTCAGTTACTCAGCAAAACATTTTGCAATCAATTTGTTTTGGGAAGTTCCATGCAAAATTACATGTTTGAGTGGAAATATCATATGTGTGCTTTGCAGAAATTATTTTTCAATAAACAAGTTAAAGCCCCATATTATAGGTTTTCCAGGTTAAAAGCAGCATAGATTATGTGGTATAGACTCTTATCTGCCCATGTAATGGGACAGCTCCTTGTGAGATATTAGAATCTGACCATTACATTACCCTTGACATGTTTCCACGTAGAGGTGGACTGACTTGCCATGTATACATGTATCCAGTTCTGAGAATTTCCAGTCAAGCAAGTTGCGTTTTCTCATTTTTCCCTTTTAAACAATCTTTACATCTGTTTATTAAACAAAGGAACCCTCTCCCTCATCTGAATCTTACTGTGGTATGCTAAAAATGGTAGAAAAACTGTTGGAACAGCTTAAAAGGGATAGGTAATAGAGAAAGAAACTGAATTACTTTAGTAACTGTCACATCCTTTTGTTGCTCTATTAGTTTCCAATTATTTGCATTTTATAAAAGTAAAAAAGGACCCACTTATAGATCACCTAAATTAGGGTTGTAATCCTAATTTCAGACAACACAGATGTAAAACCCAGGCGAAAGCCAAATCAAAAGGCAATCCCATTTATAATTGCCACAAAATGAACAAAATACATAGAAATGCAGCTAACTAGGGAGGTGAAAGATCTCTACACTGAGAATTACAAAACACTGCTCAAAGAAGTCAGAAATGACACAAGTGGAAAAACATTCCATACTTGTGGATAGGAAGAATCAATTTCATTAAAATGGCCATAGTGCTCAAAACAATTTACATATTCAGTGCTATTCCTATGAAACTACTAATGACATTTTTCACAGAACAAGAAAAAAAGCTAATTTAAATTTCATATGGAACCAAAAAAGTGCCCAAATAGCCAAAGCAATTGTAAGCAAGAAGAACAAAGCTGGAGGCATCACATTACCCGACTTAGAGCTATACTACTACACTATACTACCAATGACATTTTTCACAGAACAAGAAAAAAGCTATTTTAAAATTCAAATGGAACCAAAAAAGTGCCCGAATAGCCAAAGCAATTGTAACCAAAAACAGCAAAACTGGAGATGTCACGTTACCTGAGTTAAAACTATACTACAAGTGCACAGTAACCAAAATGGCACAGAACTGGTATAAAACCAGACACAGACAAATGGAACAGAATAGAGAGCCCAGAAATAAGGTCACACACCTACAATCACCCGATTTTTTTGACAAACCTGACAAAAACAATCAATGGGGAAAGATGTTCTGTTCAGTAAATGGTGCTGGGATAACTGGCTAGCCATAGGTAGAAGACTGAAGTTGGACCCCTTATTTACTCCATATACAAAAATCAACTCAATATGGATTAAAACTTAAATGTAAAACCCAAAACTATAAAATCTCTGGAAGGAAACCTAGGGAATACCATCCTGGATGTAAGAAGGGACAAAGATTTCATGACAAACACACCAATTTCAGCAAAAGCAAAAATTGACAAGTGAAGTCTCATTAAAATTAAGAGATTCTGCACAGCAAAAGAAACTATCAATGGAGTAAATAGACAACCTACAGAATGGGAGACAATGTTTGCAAACTGTGCATCTGAGAAAGGTTTAATATCCAGCATCTGTAAAGAACTTAAACAAATTTAAATGAGAAAAACGACCCCATCAAAACGTGGGCAAAGGACGTGAACAGACACTTCTCAAAAGAAGACATACATAGAGCCCACAAGCATATGAAAGAAGCTCAATATCACTAATCATTAGGGAAATGCAAATCAAAACCATAATGACATACCATCTCACATCAGTCAGAATGGCTATTATTAAAAAGTCAAAAAATAACAGATACTAGCAAACTTACAGAGAAAACTTCAACCATTGTGGAAAGCAGTATGGTGATTCCTCGAAGAGCTAAAAGCAGAACTACCATTCAACCCAGCAATCCCATTACTGTGTATGTGCCCAGAGAAATATAAATCATTCTACCACAAAGACACATACACAAGAACATCCATTACTGTACTAATCACAGTATCAAAGACATACAATCAACCTAAATGTCCATCAATCGTGGAGTCAATAAAGAAAATGTGGTACATACACACTGTGAAATACTATGCAGCCATAATAAAGAATGAGATCACGTATTTTGCAAGAACATGCATACAGCTATAGGCTATTTATTATCTTTAGCAAAATAACACAGGAACGGAAAACCAAATACTGCATGTACTCCCTTATAAGTGGAAGCTAAATGATGAAAACGTATAAACACAAAGAAGAAAACAACAGACACTGGGATCTACTTGAGGGTGGAGGGTAGAGGGTGGAGGGTGTACACTAAAAGTTAAAATGACAATAACGAAAAGAAATAATGGCAAAACCTTCCTTACTGTGTTGTAGGAAATGTATATCTAGATTCAATAACTCCAAATATCTCAAGTAAAATAAATCTAAAGAAGTTGTCACCAAGACAGATAATAATCAATTTGTCACAAGTCAAAGACAAACAGAATTTAAAGAGCCGTAAGATAAAAGCAACTAATCACATACAAGAAAGCTTTTGTAAGACTATAAATAAATTTCTCAGCGGACATCTTATAAGGATTGTGATGATCTTTTTGAAGTATTAAAAGTAAAAGATAAGCCTGCCAGCTAAGAACACTACACTCATACACTCATCCAAACTTACCTTTGAAAATAGTGGTGAGAAAAACTGTTTCTTATAAACATAAGCTAAGGGAGTCTACCACTAGATCTACATTATAAGAAATGCCAAAGGGAATCTTTCAAGTTGAAAAAAAAAAAAACACAGTAAACATAAAAACAAAAGCACACAAAAATTTAAAGCCCACTGACAAAGATACATATGTGTGTGTGTGTATGCATGTATACATACAAATAAGGAAAGACAATACTAAAATAGTGGTGCATAATTCACTTTAAATTCTGGTATAAAAGTTAACATAAAAAATATTAAATATTATAACTATGTAAATTATTAATGAACACACAACATAAAAAGATGTAATTGTGACATCAGTAATACACAGTGTGGGTATAAAAGACGTCAAAGTATAGAGGTTTTGCATGCAATTGAAGTTAAGTATAAGTTGTTTTATGTAAACTCCACGTAACCATTTCATAAATGTCTATAGAAAATCACAAAAAACTAAGAAAGATATCAAAGCATATCACTACAAAAAAAAAAAAAGAAATACAAAAAAAGATAACAAGAGAGGAAAATAGAGATGGGTTAAACAATGCCCTCAAGAAACATAGAGTGGCTGAGTAGGTTGTTTTTTTAAAGAGAGCCAACTCTATTCTGTCTAAAAGAGACCCACTTTGCCTGTAAAGACACAGATATGCTGAAAGTGAAATAATGGAAAAGAGATATTCTATGCAAATTATTACCAAAAGAAAGCAGTGGTGGCCATATTTATATTAGACAAAATAGACTTTAAGTCAAAATGTGCACAAGAGACAAAAAAGGACACCACATATTCAGAACATAGTCAATTCTCCAGGATAATATGACAATTATAAATATACGTGCACGCAGCATCAGAGCACTTGAATATGTGAAACAAACATTGCCCTAACTGAAGGAAAAAATAGAAAGCCACACCATAATAGTAGGAGATTTCAATATCCAACTTTCAATAATATGTACAATATTAATATGGAAGATTAAGAAAGAAACAGGAGACTTGAACAACACTAAAGACAAAACAGACATAACAGACATACACAGAATATCCTACCCAATAGCAACAGATGACACGTTCTTCTCAAGTACACGAAGAATCTTCTGCAGAATAGATTACATGTTAGGTAACAACAAGTCTCAACAAACTGAAAAAGAATTTATCCTTTTTCTGTTTTGAAACAGGATCTCATACCATCATACAGACTGGAGTACAGGGGCGCTATCATGGCTCACTGCAACCTTGACCTCTCATACTCAACTGATCCACCTGCTTCAGCCTCTGGAGTAGCTGAGGCTACAGGTGCACGCCACCATGATCTGAGAATTTTTTTATGTGTATTTAATGTAGAGACAGGATATCTCCACGTTGCCCAGGATGGTCTCAAACTCCTGGGCTCAAATGATCCACCCGCCTCAGCCTCCCAAAGGGCTGCAGTTACAGGTGTGAGCCACCACACCCACCCAGAGAATTGAAACTATACCAGGTATCTTTTCCAAACACAATGGAATGCAACTAGAAATCAATAGCAGATGGAAAAACACACAATTCACAAATATGTGGAAATTGAACACATTCTTAATAACAAATGGGTCAAAGAAAACATAAAAAAGGAAATAAGAAAACATCTTGAGACAAATGGAAATGAAAACAAGAGAAAGAAGAACAAACGAATTCCAAAGATAGCAGAGGAAAGAAAACGATAAATGTTAGAGCAGAAATAAAATAGAGACTAGAAAAATAATAGAAAAAATTAAACTAAGAGTTGGCATTTTGAAATGATCAACAAAGTTTATAAATCTTTGGTTAAACTTAAAAAAAAGAGAAACTATTCAAATAAATAAATTGTCAGTAATGAAAGAGGAGACATTTCAAATGATGCAACAATAAATAATAAAATAATCATAAGAGACTGCAAGACAATGAATCAGTAATCAAAAACCTCCCAAGGAACCTCCAGGACCAGATGGCTTCATTGGTGATTTCCACCAAACATTTAAAGAATAATTAACACCAGACTTTTCTAAATTTGTCCAAAAAATTGAAAATGAAAGGACACTTTTGTACTCATTTAATGAGGCCAGCTTCATCTGATACTAAAGCCAGACAAAGATACCACAAGAAAAGAAAACTGTAGGCCAATATTCCTGATGAATACAACTGTAAAAAAAATCGTCACAAAATATACCAAACTGAATCTAACAGTACGTAAAAGGATAATATACCATGACCAGGTCGGATTTATTCTTGGGGTGCAAAGGTAATTCAAAATATCAATATCAATTAATGTGATACATCACACTAACAGAATAAAGGGTAAAAATCACATGATCATCTCCTTAGACACAAAAATAAAGTTTGACAAATTTCAGCACCTTTTCAATAAACAATGTTCAATGAACTAAGAGTAGAAGGAAAGTACATCAACATAATAAAGGCCACATATGAAAATCCTTCAGTTACCATCATGCTCAATGGTTAAAAATAATTATAAGAGAAGAAATAAAATTATTGATTTGCAGATGACATGATCTTTTATGTATAAAGTGCCTAAAAACGTAACAACAACAAAAAGCCTCTTGGAAATAACAAACAAATTCAATAGAGTTGCAGAATACAAAATAAACATATAAAAGTGTGGTTTTATACACTAAAAATGAATAGTTTAAGAAGGAAATCAAGAAGAAAATCCCATTTACAATAGCATCCAAAAGAATAAAATGTTTAGAAATAAATTTAAGAGGCAAAAGACTTGTATGCTGAAAACTACAAAACATTGTTGAACAAAATTAAAGACAATACATATTGGAAAGACAATACATACAGTGGAGGGACATTGTATGTTTATTAATTTAAAGACATTATTGAGATATCTATACTACCCAATATGATCTACAAATTAAATAGAATTCCTATCAAAGTTTCAATGGCATTTTTTTTTACAAAAACAGAGAAAACAATAATAAAATTCATATGGAATCCCAGCAGACTCTGAGTAGCAAAAACAATCTAGAAAAAGAGCAAAGTTAAAGGCTTTAAAATTCCTGGTTTCAAAACACATTAAAAATCTACTGTAGTCAAACCGTATGATGCCATAGAGACAGACATACCCATAGAATAGCATAGAGAGTCCAGAAATAAATTAATTCTTGCACAGTCAACTGATCTTTGGCAAGGGTGCCAAGAATACACAATTGGGAAAAGATAGTCTCTCCAATAAATGGTGTTAGGAAAACTGGATATCCACATGCAAAAGAATGAAATTGGACCTTTAACTTATACCATACACAAAAATAAACTCAAGATGGATTAAAGACTTAAATGTAACACCGAAAATTGAAAAACTTCTAGAACACAGGGGAGAAGATCCTTATATTGGTCTTACCAGTGATTTCTTAGATATAATGCTAAAAAATGTAGAAAACAAAAGCAAAAATAGAAAAGCCTGACTATGTCAAATTAAAAAGCATCTGCATAGCTGAATATCTGTATGAATACAAGTATTAACCTAGGCTACACATTTCATAGAGCAAGTCAATACAGTGCACGTGGGAACAAAACTCTCTCTATTACCCAAATGAAAATTATTCTATTTTATTTTAAGTGTTTTATGCATAGAAAACACACTCAACTTTTTCTTGTTTAGAGCAGTTACAAAATATTTTTTGACAGGTGATCATACACAAGTGTCAACCTAGCCAATTAAAAAACCATTTGCTAAATTAAACTGTGTAATCACTCAGAAGTTCTTTTGGACTGTGGACTATAAACTTAACTCTTCTGATCTAAGTTATGAATTTTGTATGAGCATTTCAGTGCTTAATACATCTCATGAGCTTCAAGCTCATATTTTCCAAAGATTTCTCAATATCATTTATTGATAGTCTATAGATATCTTAAATTCTATATTTTCTATATTAAATTCTATATACCAAATAGTGTATTGCTTTTACTTCTACTAATATTAATTGCTTCTCTCCATTTCCCTTCTCTACACCTTTGCTGTTATTGCCAGAGTGGTCCTTCTTTAATTTTACCTGAATTATTCTAATACTCTTTCAACAAAATAATAGAAATCATTTCTGACCCTTTTTCCTCTATTTCTTTACAATTGAAAGATATACATGCTGCCATAAATGCTAGTGGATCACTAAAACAATTCTCAATAAAGGGACGCCTCACCGAGGGATGGAAGGAACACATCAAACATTTACACATGGGGTTTGTGTATAGTTTTTAAAAGTAGTACTTTGATCTTCAGAAACATCCCCTATTATCTCCAGGGAACAAAAAATTTCAACATGCAATGGCTTAAATAAATGGCAGTTTATTTTTAATTAGTTTTTTAACAAGAATTCTGGAGTAGGGCTGCTGTAGACAACTAAAATATGTCAGCTGACTATAATTTTCTGGAATATTCTGGACAAAACGTGACTATCCAATTCTAGGAGTCACCTCTTTATTCAAGACAGAAAGAAGGAGTAAGAAGTACAAACAGTATGCCCCTCTAATCAGGAAAGTTCTCCCAGAACTTCTGGGCAGACTAATGCTTACATCTTATTAGCCTGAATAGCCACATACACAATCCTCCTTGCAAGAGAGACAAGTATTATTTTTTCAACCACCACAATGGAGAAAAAGAAAAAGAAAAGGTGATTGAGCTAGCCAATTCCTGGTGTCTGCCATGTCACCCCAGAAAAGTGTGTCCCACCTATGTTGAGAATTACTGTATGAAGGTCCTTACTCTAATCCCTCTATTCTCCCTCTTTGCCACCAAAGTCCCCCTTTCTTAAAAAAATGTGACCATGCACAACCTTGTCTAAAATATTTGGTGGATTCTTCCCTTCTACATTAACAGCAGCTTGGTCCACTATCGTGTTAATAGTACAATGATATGAGATAATTGTATGAACAATTTTGTGAATAACTTACTAAATCAATTTGGGGAAAATAAAAGTTGTAATAATCCCATTTTCATTGGTTATTTTTATATTATTTCTTAATTTACTTAAGAAAAAGACAGCATAGATGGAATGCAGGGAATTACACTATTCTTTGGCTCTGCTTGTGTATTGTGTCATGTATGTAGCTATCATCTGTCCTATGTACTACAGAGAAACACATGTTGAAAACTGCTGACTTGCATGATAAGATCCAAAACTATTCTTGTGAACCAAAAGATTATTTGAGGTCTGAGCATCACAAATATTTTGAACAACCCTGCTCCTGCAATTAATCATCAGGTTTTAAAATTATGCAATGCATCCTGGTCTTTATGGCTGTATTTTCTCTTTTTATGCATTTTTCCCTCTCTGGCATGGCATTTTCAAAATCTTGTTTAGTCATTTTGAAGAATGCCTCTGAGTCATTCCTAAAACTTAAGTCAAACATAATTTATTTCACAAAGTTCTTGACCTCCCAGTCATAGGTAAATTCTTTTCTCCCTGTAGCTCCCAGGGTGTCTTATTCATACTGCTATGAAGGTTGTGATTATTTTATTTTATGTCTCTCCTCTTTTGACTCTGAAACCTTGTGAAAGTCACAAGTTGTGCTCTATTAATCTTCATATTTTTAGCCACTGATATTTTTGGCACATAATAATACACATTCATTCATTTACTCATCCAGGAAACATTTATTGAGTCAAAATAGACAATCTTCATTGGGCATGAACAACCTGCACAAGTACTCAGCCCTAATAAGCAGTAGACACAGCTGAATTATGCTTATGTCTAGTTTTAAATTGCTATTACATTTCTATTTAAAATGATCAGAATTTGAAATGGTCAGAATCAGAAGCAGCAAAAGTCTCTCTAAATATTAGCTGCCAATGTAAATCAGAAAACAATATTCAGAGTGTAATCATTGAAAAGAAAGGCCTGTTTGTAATCATTTTTTTTAAACACTTCCCCCCAAATTAAAGCTATGGTTTATATCTATCTTATTATTTTAATATTGAAAGATTGGCTGTTTGGATAAGGAATCTTCAAAATAAGATTTTTCAAAGACCACCTTGTTTTGAAACTAAGGTTTTCAGATGAGTGTATCATAATGATGACAATTGTCTTAAAAACATACAACATACATTCCAAATTTGTCAAGAGAGCTTGAAAGCTGCAGAAGCTAGGCAATCTCAAGCTATCTTCACAGAATCAAATGAAATATAGCTAGTTATTGTTTTGCTGACATCCAATACGTTAAGAAGTATAATGTATAAATATTGAGTTTGGGTGGAAAGTTTCAGCTCCTGAAGGAAATTCAGACATGACCAAGGGATTCAAGGATAAACCTGTGGAAACTCTGAACTGCTCAAATTTTAACAGTCCTAACCTCACTGAACATACACACACACACACACACACACACACACACACACACAGACACCTGCACACACGCATACACGCACACACACGCACACACACACACGCACGCACACACACTTCTGCTTTCTAACCCTTGTTCTCCTTGCTGCTATTTTTTTTTTTTTTTTTCATCTTATAGCCCTGTATGTCCAGGTCATTTCTAGATCTCACAAAACAAGACAAGGTAATCTCTTCTTCCATTCCCACAACAAGGGAGTAGTTACTAGACATCAGCATTATCCCCCGTTAAAATTCTAACGAGACAGCAGTGATAATGAGCTAACTTGCCTCAATTTCCTACAGCAATGATGTGAAGTCAGTAGCTCAACTGAGAGAATACTTTGTGCAGTTATCCTCTTTATTGTTCATCAAAATATATGGTTTGGTTGAGAGGTTCATGTAACTAAGGAACCAGTTCATTTCAATGACAAGCCACTATATTAATCACACTTAAAGTTGAATATATTCTGTAGTTTAGCTTTTGGGAGGTCAGTTTGCAGGTCAGTTTATTTTGTGGCTGAATTTGTTTTGTATTTTATTTCTTGCCCTCAGCATCTGCTAAATAGCTCTAAATCTTTAAGTGTCTTATGAAGTTTTCTAAAGTATTTTTTAGAGACTTAGAGTTTGCTTAGAAATTTAATTAAAATATTGTCCTCTGGATCAAAACATGGGTGAATTTATATTTTATTAATAAAGGAATGAAATGTGGAACTAGTTGTACCAGATTAATTATACAATATAACATTACTATGAATAGAATTAATTTAGAAGACTTTAAAAAATAGGGCACTATTATATGTTCATAATCCAGTATACTATATAATTTACGAGGCTGCTTCAGACTTTAGAACATATAAAACTACATTAAAGTCATCGTTCTCTGAAATATTTATTAAAAATCATACACTCTAGTGCACAAGTTAATAAAAATAATTATGTGATTTCTTATTAAAATGGTCAATAGATAATGTGAGATATAGTATTTTTTCACATAGCTATTCTGCTCTCCATTTCCCGAACTATGCTGCTAAAATGTTTTGATTGGGCAGAAAAAGAGTTATATCAGTAGAGACTATCCATCAAACATATGTTGGTAAATGGGGAATAAGAAGTAGGGAAGATATGGAATCTAAGTAATTTTTAAATTTATCACTCTTGTGATTTGTCCTTATATATGTATCACCTATCTAAGATTTCCTGCAAGGTCTATCAGCTTGCTTTGTCTCTTTTGTTATCTTGTGAAGTAGTGCTCAAATAAAAAACCCATCACCTTTTATTTTCATTCAGCTTCTGGATGCTTTCCACCAACTTTCATTGCCTTTAGATTATACCTCCCAAAAAAGGCATTAACATTTAAATTTTGCTTCATGCTTATTTTCTAGGAAATGCAAGCCAAAACAATTAGTACCAGAAATGGCATGACTTTTTTTAATAATGCTAGAGGCTTTGGGGAAAAAGAAGAAGAAACAGAAAGCTAAAAATTGTTACCGTAATACATAATCTGAAAAGCAAAGTGCTCCTTGAGCAGTGTTTTCCTACGTCTGTCATCTCACAGCCACAGGAAAGAATGTGTTGAAAATCAAGCACAGAATCTGTTTTTGAGTGTAACTGAATTGCATATGAAACGAATTGCTTACCGTAAGACATTCACATGCGATGCACCACAACAGTTAAATCTAATATCAAATAAATGAGCTGAGCAAAGTTTCAGGATACAAAATCATTGTGCAAATATTTTTTTCTATACATTAGCCATGAACAATAAAAAAATTTAAATTAAGGAAACCGTAACATTTATAATATTATCAAATAATTATTATCAAATAGTAAAATTATTAGGTATAAATAAACAAAAGAAGTATAAGACATGTACATTGCAAGTACCAAATAGCATTAAAATAAAATAAAGAAGTCTTAAATAAATAGAAAGGAATTCCATGTTCATGGATTAAAGATGTGTTAAGATATAATACTCCCAAACTTCATCCACATATTTAACAAAATCTCATCAAGTTCCAAATGCATTGTTTGCATAAATTAACATACTGATACAAAAATTTAAATATAGAAGAAATGAGAATGATCTAAACAATCTTGGAAAGTAACAAGTTTGAAAACATATACTGACCAATTTCAAAGCTTATTATAAAACTACTGTAATCAAGACTTTGTGGTACTTGCAAAGGATAGATATATAAATCAATGAAATAGAAATGTAAGTATAGTAATAAACCCATACATTTATGGTCAATTGCATTTTAACAAGAGTGTCAAGAAAATTTTATGAGGAAAGAAGAGATTTTTTGACATATGGTGCCGCAAACATCTGCATATCTACATGAAAAAGAAGGAAGTTGTAATCTTTCTTCACATCATATATAAAAATGAACCCCAAATAAATCAAATAACTAAAAATAAGCATTAAAACTATAAAACTCTTAGAAGAAATCATCAGTATAATTATTCATGACATTTATTCTAGAAATGCATTTTTAAAAATAATACCAAAAGCACAAGAAATCAAAGAAAAAATAGATAATTTGGACTTCATCGAATTTAAAAACATTTTCACTTTAGAGTAGAATATCTATAGTGAAAAGGTAAAACACAAATGGGAGAAAATATTTGTAGATCACGTATCTGGTGAAGGTCTAATATCAAGATCATATGAAGAACCATTAGCTAGAGGTCAACAGAAAGATCAAATAATTCTGTAAAAAAAAAATGGGCAAAAGATTTGAATAGCGATTTTTCTAAAGAAGATGCACAAATGGACAATATATTCCACATCATTGGCCAACAGGAAAATGAAATGCATTAGGAAAAGCCACGAGATAACCACTTCACATATACTAGGAGGTTTCTAATCAAAAGAGCAGACAATAAGAAGTGTTGGCAGAGATTTGGAAAAATACGAGCCCTCATACTTTTGTTGGTTAGAATATAAAATAGTGTAGCTACTTTGAAAAACAGTTCAGCAGTACCTTAAAAAGTTAAGCATAAAGTTACCATATGATCCACGGATTATACTGCTATGTATATATCCAAGATAATTGAGACCACATGTCCAAACACAAACTTGTTTGAAAGTTAATAGCAGCACTATTCATAAAAGCCAAAACGTGTAAACAATCTAAATATTCATCACAGCACTATTCAAAAATGCCAAAAAGCGCAAACAATCCAAATGTTCATTATCTGATGAAGGAATAAATAAAAGGTATATAGTATATACATGCAATAAAACATTATTCAGCCAAAAGAGAAAGAAAGAAAGTGAGCTGTGGCTCACTCCTGTAATCCCAGCACTTTGGGAGGCTGAGGAGGGAGGATCACGAGGTCAGGAGTTCGAGACCAGCCTGATCAATATGGTGAAACCCCATCTCTACTAAAAAAAAAAAGTACAAAAACATTAGCCAGGTATGGTGGCAGGCATCTGTAATCCCAGCTACTTGGGAGGCTGAGGCAGAGAATTGCTTGAACCCAGGAGGTGGAGGTTGTGGTGAGCCGAGATTGTGGCACTGAACTCAGCCTGGACAACAGAGCGAGACTCTGTCTCAGGAAAAGAAAAGAAAAGAAAGAGAAAGAGAGAGAAAGAGAGAGAGAGAGAGAGAGAAAGAAAGAAAGAAAGAAAGAAAGAAAGAAAGAAAGAAAGAAAGAAAGAAAGAAAGAAAGAAAGAAA
>NC_045437.1:89141667-89178501 GCF_002776525.5 Piliocolobus tephrosceles | reverse complement strand
AAAGAAAGAAAGAAAGAAAGAAAGAAAGAAAGAAAGAAAGAAAGAAAAAGAAAGAAAGAAAGAGAAAGAAAGAGAGAAAGAAAGAGAAAGAGAAAGAAAGAAGTGATTCATGCTTATTATGGGGAGTGAAAAAAGTCAGATACAAAAAGGTACATATTGCATGATATTTTTATGTGAAATGTTTAGAAAAGGCAAATGCATAGATACAGAAAGTAGATTACCTCTTCAAAGGTCTGGAAGGGATAGGAGTGATTGCTAAAAGGTATGATTTTTTTTGCTGGGCTGAGAATATTATGAAATTTGATAGCTGTGACAATAATACCACCTTGCAAATATACAAAAAATACTGAATGCTTTGCTTCAAACAGGTGAATATTTTAGTGCCTAAATTATATCTTTAAAAAAATACACTAAACAGACATACTATAGCCATTGGAGCTATTATTAAAAGAAGTCAGCAAGAACACTACTATGAGAGTTTTGGGGAAAATGTACCTAATCAGCAAATTACTAAAGCTCTGGACCATTTTCAATTAACCCTATAAGAAGGAAGCAAATAATGCCCAGTTGGAGGGAAATTTGTAGATTAAAATCACTCACTTCTCTTTGCTAAACCAGCTGAGTAATTCTTAAATAAAGAAAGAGTTAATCTGCCTCAGCTAATCTATAAAACTGTATTTGGCACTGATACATGTAAAAATACAAAATAACCATGTATTAAATACTGAGTGACAAGAGATGAATACAATTTAGCTCTGTTTTTTAATGACCCTATAGCCTAGAAGTTAAGGTAGATATTATTTAAGGCATGAATATTCTATGCCTTTGCAAACTTATGTGCGTGTTTGTCACCATACTCCAACTTAACAGCAAAACCCTAAACAGCCAACAAGTAATTAAAGTTGCAGCAGGTATGAACTAAGTGTTGAGTTTCAGTAACAGAATCTATTCAGCCTCTCAGAATGAAAGAGAAACAGGCTATCAAATAAATCTGGTAATAACCAATATTTACATGCTTAATGATGGCTTAGCTAAAAATGTGGAGAACGAGATAGTGGAGGAAAGATGTGTCATGAATTCTGAGGATCTGAAGCAGAATTCCAGTGTTTAGGAGAGCCTAAGAGCAAACATGTACAAAATGATCCCCAAAATAAGGAAGTAAGGCCAAGAAGTAAGGCAATGACTCAGAGATGAGAAGTCAACAGGGTTACGCAGCTACTTGAGTCTGCATGTAAGGTCAAATAAGGCTAGTATTAATCTAATTCTTCTAAGTTACTAGTGTTCAGCTGCATAAGGAATCACATCTTATTCACTCCTTGTCACTCCTACACCAAGTGAGAAGCTTGGCACATAGCGGGCACTAAATAAATATTTATTTAATAAATGAAAGAATGAATGTAATGACTCCAGCTGTGATAGTTAGAGGGACACAGGGGCAAAAAGCTAAGTCAACCATGACACTTGACTATCTTTGGGCAGCCAGGCCTTTTAATGACATTAATAGCTTTCATGAGGTCAATAAATATAGTGTGGGAAATTATTCTTTAATTTCTGCAATTTACTACTAAGAATCAAGTCATTCAATTACCCTTCAATGTGGCCTCAGGCTTCTCTGTAATTCGAGAAGTACAGTTAACAAAGAGCATCCAAAGCTAATACAAGTAATCTGGCCAGGATTCTTTTTTCAATGTAGCATTCTAAATATGGCTTACCTACATGCATAGACTATCAAAATATCAAAAGACTGTCATTGAAAAGTATTTGATCTGCAAAGGCGAAATTCATCCTAATTTGTTAAGTCAAATTCCTTACATTTCAAAATTATAGCAATTGTCAGTTTCCATATATTTACTTGGGTGTTTATTAAAGTTCTTCTATCATATTGATGATATCATCTATATTCTAAAATCATAAGACCCACATATGCTTCCTAAGTTGTGGAAGCTATCTAAAGACGATGAGATGACCTGTGTTGTTTTGGACTGCAGTTTGCAGTTCATCTAGGTTTTATTATCACAACCTAAGCTACTTAGCATTTAGGGTCTTGGACACAGTTAAAAGGTATTACCTGATTATTGGTAAGACACTCTTAGATATTTTGACCAAACTTCTTTGGTAAATTGGTTATACTGATGTAAGAAAATCCATTGCAGTTATGACTACTGAGGAAATGATATATTGGTGCCCACTTGCTGTGTAATACCTATAATAAATAGGAGATAATAAAGTTTGGTTATTTTCATTTTGAGTTAGAATTTATTCCTCTAATAATCTATTTAAAGAACAAGAAATTGAATAATTTTTTGATATTTTAAAATTGTTCCTACACTGAAAATCAACACACATTCATGTAATCATTCAACAAATTTGTGTTAAGTGTTGACTAAGTGGCAGGCACTTAGTGGCATATATAGGAATGGAAAAAGGGCATATTATTGAAAATGGAATATTTTCAACAATGTTTGAGATCTGTTAAACATCATGGATGTTAAGAACATGTTGAAAAGATTTGGAAGAAAGACTATGTAAGAAAAACTCAGATTTATCATATATTTTATAGCAGCGATATTTTATAAGGTGTGTAGATAATCAACATTTTAAAAATTTTCTTTATTAATGTCTTATTTCCTGACTATACTTCTATACTTTTTTCCCCATTTCCGATACTCTCCTAGGTTTGTTCCTCCTTATATTAAAACCTGGATGATAGCTTTTGAGAGGTTTTCCCATATCCCTACTGAAAAGTAAGTACCATAAATATTAAAATAACTATTTATGGCATGGCATGTTAGTTGAGGTATAGTCATAGTATCATCTGTTGCCAGGGCTTTAATCAAGTTCTCTCTCTGCATTATCTGTGCATTAACAAATTCAGAATTCTCAGAACAGAAATCACTCCAATAACTCAACGTTTATGAGTAGGTGTATTTCATGTAATATATGTATGTTGCTATCAATATAGTACAAACCAATAAAAGTCTTGAAAAAAACTTAGTTTACCACTTAAAGGAAGCTTTCAGTGAATCCTTTTGTAAAGATAAAAATCGCTGACATTTAATCATGTGTGTAAATATAGATTTTCTTTTATTAGGTTTGCTTTATTATGATTTGTTCTCTCAACTCACAAGTTCCCCAAACTTTTGAATCTGTATTTACTGTTATTTTTGTAAAACAAGGCAGCAAAATATATGTGAAAGAGCATGGAATATGAGTCAGAATTGTATATTTGTGTGAACTTGAGTGTCTTTTATTTCTCTGGACCTAGTCCAAAGGAATTATATTAGATGCATTGTTCACCTTCCAATTCTAAAATTTGATGATATATTGTGATGCAACAGCCACTTCTGTTATGTTAGAAGCTTTTAATCGGTATCTACAGTATAAAAATAGAGTTGACTAAAAGTAATCATCTGGTGCTTTTCTTCTTGATGTGATGTAAGCTATTCTTAGGACACATTCTAGTCTCCGTCATATGCATAATTCTAAATAAGTTTTCTGACTGTTCAGATATTCAAAGAGCTTCAGTAATTTGTGGACTGTGGAATTCTACCTGGACCACAAGTTAGTGACCGATATTCTGATCTACTCTTTTGAGGACTTTACAACGAACTCAATTAAGCTTATTTTCTCTTATATCATTAAAATGGATTGTAAGACCAAAGTTTAACTTGAAAGGTGACTATATGCTCTTTTAAACAGAAAGCAATATTTTATTTTAATTGTTGGAACATTTGTCATGTTTCTATTCCTATTGATTTTTTACATCATTACCACTGAATAATGTTTCCAACAATTATCCTGTAAGTTTAAACATAAAACTTGAGAGTTCATAGGTACATCGAGGATGCCATAGCACTGATCTTGATATAGAATTACAGCCATGGACAATTTTACATGAGAGAGTTTGTAAAGAATTCTTAGCAGATCAATTATGTTAGAAGCTATTGCAACAAACAAACAAACAACTCGACAAGGCTTGAGACAATTACCTGATTCTTACCAATGGGAGGTACAATCATTTCAGGGAACACGGTGTGCCCCCGTCTCCATTTGCAACTGAAAATGCACACTTTTCTTCCTCTCCGTGTTTCTTCCCATTTAGGAGAAAGAAAACTACATAGCTTGTTGTACCTCACTGCCCTCGTTTAGGGCCTTCTTGCCTCTTTAAAATGTAAACCTCCTAATCTAGAAAAGGGATTGTCTTTTCTAGCATCCCAAACTTAGCTCAATAGCTGGTACATTGCAGGCACTCAACCAATGTTTGTGAATGTTTTTAATCCATAAATGGGAAAACTGAGGCCCCGAGATAAGTCAAGTGTCTTGTCTAAAGCCACTCAGCTTCTTTGCTGGCAGAACTGTGAGTCCTCACTCTTGTAAGTCTAATAATCTTTCCACAGAACCACACCACATAAGTCAATGCAGTGAGCCTATGTACATTCCGGTTATTTCAATTATGCTTTTGTCCTCTGCTTTATAACAATATTCTGAACAGACTAGCTCTTTAAACTCCTGAAAACCAAAACTTGCACTTATCCATGAATACACTACCTTTGCCCCTACTCTATGCTCTGCTTGTTTTGCGCATTTTGGAATCTTGCCTGTGCTTTCAGAGCTAAGAAATCTCCCCATTGTAATTGCCTGAATGTCTGCCTGATGGTCATTAGCCACATAATCCCAAAGCAGCCAGAAAGCAAAATTTCACTTACCACGTATTTTATCTTTATTGATACACAGTGTGATTATACCTCTGAAGAGTTAATGCTCCAGAAATATTAGGTATGTTCATATGAGATCCATGAGCCATTTCAGATGATAAAAAAAGTACCACTTTATGGAATTCGAACCAGTCCATTAACTTTGCATTGCATAAAACTATCAGGTTAGGATTTTTAATTGAATGGGCTTGAACTTTCTTAGTGGCTATTTCTTCCTTTCTATATTAAAATCTCACCCTTATTGCTGCTGAGTATATAAACAAGCATATACATATACAAACACTCCACTTAATTAAAACCAGAAAGCCCATTCACTTAATTAGTTAGTGTGCATGAAGCACCCTTTGGAAAAGATGCTACTAACTTTTGCCACTTTAGAAAAGCAATTTAACAAATATTAGTGACTCTCGTTGGCTCAGTGTAAATTGTGTTCAGAAATGTGCCAGTGTTTACACGCACACACACTTCAGATGCCTCAACAAGACATTAAACAAATTCAAGCCTATATAATCAGAAATATTTTGTCATTTGTAGAAAAATTAAACTAGTGAAGAACTTCTTGATTTTTCTTTTTAATTTTTCTCTACAGTTTAATAATCAAACCTGTTGGGTACTGAACACTAAGTATTCTTCTAAAATGATTCACGTGAGCTATCTTCTGACATTGATAACAAAAGCATTATAAGAGAGTGTAACTATTGCCTCCACATATAGATGAGGAAACTGAGGCACATGTAGGTTAAATAACTTGGCCAATGGTGAAGCTTGAATTGGAATCCAGGAAACCTTGATTCCAAAGTTGGCGCATTTAATCATTGAACTGTACAGCTCTGTTAATCAAAACAAGTGTAAACTTTGTATTTTATTTGAAAACATATTTGTCTAACTATTCTTAGGTATCTATGAATACTCTAGGTATCTTTCACTGTTCAAATGTAAACCTTTCTGTGATTTAAATTCTATTGGACATTGCATAACACATCTAAAATAATTATTTAGTCTCTCATACATTGATTTACATTGCTTATCTGCAATAAGGGAAACTTTTCCCTAAAATGACTTAAATTATCCCTCTTATTGCTTATTACTTTGATTTTAATGACTCGAATATTATTTTTGATTTCCTCAATATTTCAATACTACCTCAGTTTGGGCACCTCCTCCAAATTATTAGAAAATTCATAGACTGGGTATCTGAAATACAGATTTACAGCTTTAGTATGAGCTAAAGCTACATAATACACTTGTTGCAACCACGTTTAGGAATTTATAAACTACTGTATCACTCAAAGCTTAAGCTGAATAGTGATCTGATTTTCAAGCCCATCTGGGATTAGAAACTGAAATCCACAAGAAATGGATGAGTAAAGTGGAAGTGACCCCTTAGTACTAAAGAAGGAAGCTTGGACACACAAAAATTCACACAGATTTGTGTTATTACAATGTTTAATGATAAATATTCAAAATAAGGACACACATTACCAATAAAGAGCAAAAATGTGTTTAATTATAGCAGTCTTGAAGCTTATAAATAATACAAATTACAAAAATGATGACAAAAAAACAAGAAATAAAAATTGTTGGCAAGGGTGTGAAGAAGAGACAACCCTTGCACCTTGCACAATGTTCATGGAAATGTAAATTGGTACAACCATTACAGAAAACTGTATGGAGGTCCATCAGAATAGAGCTACTATACAATCCAGCAATTCCACTTGTTGGTAAAGATCAAAAGGAAATGCATCACTCCTACTTATAAGCTGGTTGTCTGGAACTCTTTTTTTGTTCAGTTATTAAATGGCATATTCTCTTTTGCTCATTTGCCCAGTTTTAATTGCTCTGTCAATTTCTGAATCTACTCTGGAATTTTGTCAAAAATAGTAGGAGTAGAGTGAAAAAACCTATAGCCAAATTCTAATGAATAAGAATTAAGTATCTACCATGATAAAACCTTTCTAGGCATTATTGGGGGTTTACTAATTGTGATAAAACAAGTAGTATACATACGTTAAAGCAGTGCAAGCAACAAGGAAATGCATCATCTTCCTCTATAATTGATTAGTTTCTGTTGGATAGGGATCTGATTCTATTATTACCAAAGACAGAATTAAAGTAAGCATTCAATCTTTGGAAATAGGCTACTCATTACATTAATTTTCAGCATGTTATTAAAATATACACACATGATTAAATATTTCAAGCCAATTTAACTGCTAATAAGGAAATGTTATAAAAGTAGAATAATGCTTCCCAAATGTCTGAGTAATACAAATATATTCAGAATGATGGAAAAACAAAAAGCAAAGAAATGATAAAGGGCAAGATGAAGAGTAAAGGGAATCAACTAAGATAATTTAAAGGAAAAATCTAGGAAAGGAGGGGTAGAAGAGAATACAGCAAGTCAAAGATAATGAGAATGGAGAAGATAAATTAGCTGTAGAAAAAGGTAGATTCTGAGATATGCCTTTAGACTATTTACAATTCCATTTTGGGTGGATTCAAACGAATGGCAAATGTTCACTAAGTAACCTTGACTATTATAATATTTCAGATATAATAAGGTCAGGAAAATAGTGAGCCTGTCTTAATTTGTGTCCGTCTTAAAAATTTATGTTAATGTACAAACATAACAGGCATATATTAATGAGGTTTTCTCCTATACATTTTAAGTGTTCATAACTCTCTTATTACTTTGAGCTACCTATGTGTTTGAGGAGGATGGATTTAAATTTTTTAAACTGTAATGTAAGTAATAGTAAAAATAAATAATAGCAATAAGTAAATACCAAACAAAGTATTTTAAATACATTAAAATTACTCTATGCTAATGCAGTATCTTTAATGCTATGCATTAATGGATACAATAGGTTAGCTCATTTAGTATCTATTTCAACTTCTTTCTATTGTACTTTCTTGAAATACAGATGCTAATAAAGATTATATTTTCATATTTTCTTATAATTGGGATTCAAGATTTTATTTAGCTCCCATCCATTATATGTTCTCATGCATTCTTTGAATTTGGAATTGTACAAAGTGGAAAAAGTCAAGGTGTGATGCATCCATTCTATTGAAGTATGTCACCAGCAATATGACTCTACAGTTAATGACCACTTGATTTAGAGACTTAGTAATAGCAGCAGTCTCCTGATTGTGGCATCATTCTGAGATAAGCAACTTCACGATTTTGAACAATGGAACTGGATCTTGCAGTGCGACTTTGGAGGTTAAGTTGTTCCTGGAATTTTGGCCTGAAGCAAGCTCTATTGATGATATTTTCAGACATTAAATATCTGGCAATGAATCATTTTCTTTGTAGGTTTGGAAAAGTTGTTTGTGTTGTCCATAACAAACATCTAACTAATAAACTATATGAAAAAGAAATGATAAATACATATGCTCTGACAATCAAAGTAGGATTTTCAAGTTCATAGCTAAAAGCATACTAGACCACTTCTAAACAGGACGATGAAGAAGGGAAGGATCCAGTATCTAGATAGGATATTGAAAAAGGGCAAAATCCAATGCCTATTTCCACCATTATGATTGATGGCACAAGAAAGGTGATCCAGGTAAGAAACACAGAGGCTAAAATATGTGTTTTGATATTCTTTCTCCATGGTTGGTCCCAGAATGGAGAGGTGTATATCATCATGAAATGTCAAGGCAAGGCATTGCAACACTTCACACTTAAAATATTTGAAGGCGATTCCCTTGAAACTTGCCCTATAATAGAATATTGGGAGTGGCCATGTCAAATGGAGTTTCAGGGAAAAAGTGATTAAGCTAGAAGGCAAACAGGAATGCTGCTTTCCTGAGCACCTCTTGAGCCCTGCATGGCATGATTGAGTCTCAAATGCTCATTTATGTCATACAGTTGAACTATGTAAAGGAGATGAGCAGATAGTTAGAATGTCTACTGTTTGGACCACCACAGCAAAACATGAGGCGGTACTGGAGCAGAAGCTATGGTATAGATTGGCTGAGCTGTGAGCCAGTTAAAAAGAAAAAAACATGGTGAATGCTGAGAGGAATTTCATATCCAATAAGATCCAAGGTGAAACCAACCAGCCTGCAGGCATGTATCCTAGCCAAACTAACAAATCAAAAATCCAAGTTTAGATCATGAGCACAATCGATTCAGCATCAGATACCAGTATGATGATCAGGGTTGGTAAGTTCAGATCTCAGTTACCAATCCAGGGAGAAGCCCAGACTAATTATTCCATTAGGGAAACCCTGATAATCTGGAGAACACAAGGTGGACTTAAGGATTGTATTTCCCTCTGGCCCCACAAGGTCATGAAAACTATCTCCAGGAACTACTGGAGAGGGGCAGAGAACTTGAAAACACTCAGCATTTCATATAAAGAGAATGAGCAGTTTCTCTAAGGGATTACTGAAATATTTAACCATATGGAACTATAATTTTAATTTTGATTTTTGTTACTTTTTCTTGCTTCACATTGGGGTAGGCTACTCGAGGAAAATATCATTTATAGAAAAAATGTAAAAACCGTTTTCTTTTACTATTAGATTGTAGCATAGGTTTATAATAATGTTCTATTCTGATATCAAAAACTTACTGATATATGACTAAATAAGATTGGTTTAACTACTGTAATGATTACAAGTGAAACATTAAAATTATAAAAAAGCTAGAATTCTAAATTACAGGATCTTTTCAGAAAACATGAAATGAGCGTAGGCATAGTTACACTTTTATAGATTCCTGTTTATGCCAACAAACAAAAAAACAAAGTAGATAAAATGTAAACAACTTATCAAATTTTATTACCAGTGTTTTTGTGCATTTTTTCTTTTCTCTTAAAAATTAATTTTAATTTTTAACAATAAATTATACCATAATTGAATATTGTTATTGGTATCTATTGGTAATAGATTATACCATAAATCGAATATTGCTATGGGTATAGAGTTCCATAAATATTAACATATATAGAATTAAACATCACCAAAATTGCAATTCAGAGAAGATTCATCACCTTTAAAAAAACATTCCTTGCTTTATTCCTTTATAATCCCTGCCAACTCCATGCACCTAACCCACAACAACCACTGATATGTTCACTAACACTATACTTCTGTCTTTTAGAAAGTGTATTATGAATGGAATCTCACAGCGTGTAACGATTTGAGTTGTTTCACTCGGCATAATACATTCAAGATACATTCAAATTGTTAGATGTATCCAAAGTTGACTTTTTAAAAAAAATTGCTTCAGTGAAGTACATTATAGGAATACAGATGCTGTAACATTCTTCTTACAGATTTTCATGTGAACATAATTTTTATTTCTAATTACATAAGAGTAATAGTCTTTGGTCATATGATGTAAGTATGTATAATTTTATAAGAAACTTCCAAACTGTTTTTCAGAGTGGCTCTATTAATTTGCATTTTCACCAGAAATGTGCACAAGTTACAGATGCTCCACCAACTTGTTAGTACTTGACATTATCAACATTTTGATTTTAACTACTCTAAAGGGTATATTATAGTAATTCATTTTAATTTACATTTTCTTAATGGCTAATTATGACGAACATTTTTCTATATGCTTATTTGACATTTTTATATCCTCCCTGGTGAAATGCCTATTCAAATATTTTGCCCACTTCTAATTGGATCACTGGTTTTTTAATTTTTTTAACTTAGTTCTTTATATACATATATGTGTGTGTATACATTTATGTATATATGTGTGTGTGTGCATGTTTGTATTCCTTTTACATTTTGTTATTTATATATTCCTTTAACAGATTTGTGATTTGTATTCTCTTAACCATTTTTTGTAAAAGCTAAAACTATCAACTTTGATGAATCTAATTGATCTTTTTTCTTTTTATTCTTCTTCTAAGAACCCTTTGACTAACCCAGGTCACTAAGATTTTTTTTTCTAAATATTTTATATCTTTATATCTTGCATGTATATCTATGTTTATTTTGTATACTTTTGTATAAAGCATGAAGATTAGGTTGAGGGATTTTTCTTGGTTATTTGTTTTTTTGGTGCATGTATATCCAACTGTTCCAGAAAGAGTTGTTGAAAAATTATTTCTCCATTTGCAGTTTTGTTGATAATCAATTGGCCATAATTACATTGATCTATATCTGGTTTCTCTCTGCTACTTCATTGATCTATAATTCTGCCTCATCAGTGATACCACATTGTGTTGATGACTGTAGCATTAAAGCAATTCTTAATGTGAGATTTGCTATAAGGATAGAGTAATTCTTATAAAGATGGAGTCTTCCTATATGATATTTCATTGACATTGTTTTAGCTATCCTAGTTCATCTGCTCCCTTTATACAGCTTAGAATTATATAAAATTGTAGGTTCTGGATATTATTCCTTTGTCAGATGAGTAGATTGCAAAAATTTTCTCCCATTCTGTAGGTTGTCTGTTCACTCTGATGGTAGTTTCTTTTGCTGTGCAGAAGTTCTTTAGTTTAATTAGATCCTATTTGTCAATTTTGGCTTTTGTTGCCATTGCTTTTGGTGTTTTAGACATGAAGTCTTTGCCCATGCCTATGTCCTGAATGGTATTACCTAGGTTTTCTTCTAGGGTTTTTATGGTATTAGGTTTAACATTTAAGTCTCTAATCCATCTTGAATTAATTTTTGTATAAGGAGTAAGGAAAGGATCCAGTTTCAGCTTTCTACTTATGGCTAGCCAATTTTCCCAGCACCATTTATTAAATAGGGAATCCTTTCCCATTTCTTGTTCTTCTCAGGTTTGTCAAAGATCAGATGGCTGTAGATGTGTGGTATTATTTCTGAGGGCTCTGTTCTGTTCCATTGGTCAATATCTCTGTTTTGCTACCAGTACCATGCTGTTTTGGTTACTGTAGCCTTGTAGTACAGTTTGAAGTCAGGTAGCATGATGCCTCCAGCTTTGTTCTTTTGACTTAGGATTGTCTTGGCGATGCAGGCTCTTTCTTGGTTCCATATGAACTTTAAAGCAGTTTTTTCCAATTCTGTGGAGAAATTCATTGGTAGCTTGATGGGAATGGCATTGAATCTATAAATTACCTTGGGCGGTATGGCCATTTTCACGATATTGATTCTTCCTATCCATGAGCATGGTATCTTCTTCCATTTGTTTGTGTCCTCTTTTATTTTACTGAGTAGTGGTTTGTAGTTCTGTGGAAGAGGTCCTTTACATCCCTTGTAAGTTGGATTCCTAGGTACTTTATTCTCTTTGAAGCAATTGTGAATGGAAGTTCATTCATGATTTGGCTCTCTGTTTGTCTGTTACTGGTGTATAAGAATGCTTGTGACTTCTGCACATCGATTTTGTATTCTGAGACTTTGCTGAAGTTTCTTATCAGCTTAAGGAGATTTTGGGCTGAGACGATGGGGTTTTCTAAATATACAATCACGTCACCTGCAAACAGGGCCAATTTGACTTCTTCTTTTCCTAACTGAATATCCTTGATTTCTTCAACTTGCCTGATTGCCCTAGCCAGAACTTCCAACACTATGTTGAATAGGAGTGGTGAGAGAGGGCATCCCTGTCTTGTGCCAGTTTTCAAAGGGAATGCTTCCAGTTTTTGCCCATTCAGTATGATATTGGCTGTGGGTTAGTCATAAATAGCTCTTATTATTTTGAGATATGTTCCATCAATACCGAATTTATTGAGAGTTTTCAGCATGAAGGGTTGTTGAATTTTGTCAAAGGCCTTTTCTGCATCTATTGAGATAATCATGTGGTTTTTGTCTTTGGTTCTGTTTATATGCTGGATTATGTTTATTGATTTGCATATGTTGAACCAGCCTTGCATCCCAGGGATGGAGCCCACTTGATCATGGTGGATAAGCTTTTTGATGTGCTGCTGGATTCGGTTTGCCAGTATATTATTGAGGATTTTTGCATCGATGTTCATCAGGGATATTGGTCTAAAATTCTCTTTTTTTGTTGTGTCTCTACCAGGCTTTGGTATCAGGATGATGTTGACCTAATAAAATGAGTTAGGGAGGATTCCTTCTTTTTCTATTGATTGGAATAGTTTCAGAAGGAATGGTATCAGCTCCTCCTTGTACCTCTGGTAGATATTCAGCTGTGAATCTGTCTCGTCCTGGACTTTATGGTTGGTAGTCTATTAATTATTTCCTCAATATCAGAGCCTGCTATTGGTCTATTCAGGGATTCAACTTCTTCCTGGTTCAGTCTTGGGAGAGTGTAAGTGTCCAGGAAATTATCCATTTCTTCTAGATTTTCTAGTTTATTTGCGTAGAGGTGTTTATAGTATTCTCTGATGGTAGTTTGTATTTCTGTGGGGTCGGTGGTGATATCCCCTTTATCTTTTTTTATTGTGTCTATTTGATTCTTCTCTCTTTTCTTCTTTATTAGTCTTGCTAGCGGTTTATCAATTTTGTTGATCTTTTCAAAAAACCAGTTCCTGGATTCATTGATTTTTTTGGAGGGTTTTTGTGTCTCTATCTCCTTCAGTTCTGCTCTGATCTTAGTTGTTTCTTGCCTTCTGCTAGCTTTTGAATGTATTTGCTCTTGCTTCCTTAGTTCTTTTAATTGTGATATTAGGGTGTCAATTTTTTGATCTTTCCAGCTTTCTCTTGTGGGCATTTAGTGCTATAAATTTCCCTCTACACACTGCTTTAAATGTGTCCCAGAGATTCTGGTATGTTGTATCTTTGTTCTTATTGGTTTCAAAGAACGTCTTTATTTCTTCCTTCATTTCGTTATGTACCCAGTAGTCATTCAGGAGCAGGTTGTTCAGTTTCCATGTAGTTGAGAGGTTTTGATTGATTTTCTTAGTCCTGAGTTCTAGTTTGATTGCACTGTGGTCTGAGAGACAGTTTGTTATAATTTCCGTTCTTTTACATTTGCTGAGGAGTGCTTTACTTCCAACTATATGGTCAATTTTCAAATAAGTGCAATGTGGTGCTGAGAAGGATGTATATTCTGTTGATTTGGGGTGGAGAGTTCTGTAGGTGTCTATTAGGTCCACTTGGTACAGAGTTGAGTTCAATTCCTGGATATCCTTTTTAACTTTGTCTCGTTGATCTGTCTAATGTTGACAGTGGGGTGTTGAAGTCTCTCATTATTATTGTATGGGAGTCTAAGTCTCTTTGTAAGTCTCTAAGGGCTTGCTTTATGCATCTGGGTCCTCCTGTATTCAGCCCATATATATTTAGGATAGTTAGCTCTTCCTGTTGACTTGATCCCTTTACCATTATGTAATGGCCTTCTTTGTCTCTTTTGATCTTTGATGGTTTAAAGTCTGTTTTATCAGAGACTAGGATTGCAACCCCTGCTTTTTTTTTGTTCTCCATTAGCTTGGTAGATCTTCCTCCATCCCTTTATTTTGAGCCTATGTGTGTCTCTAGATGTGAGATGGGTCTCCTGAATACAGCAAACTGATGGATCTTGACTTTTTATCCAATTTGCCAGTCTGTGTCTTTTAATTGGACCAGTTAGTCCATTTATATATAAGGTTAATATTTTTATGTGTGAACTTACCAAGAACTCAAACAAATTTACAAGAAAAAAACAAAAAAACCCATCAAAAAGTGGGCAAAGGATATGAACAGACATTTCTCAAAAGAAGACATGCACACAGCCAATAGGCACATGAAAAAATGCTCATCATCACTCGCCATCAGAGAAACGCAAATCAAAATCACAATGAGATACCATCTCACACCAGTTAGAATGGCAATCATTAAAAAGTCAGGAAACAACAGGTGCTGGAGGGGATGTGGAGAAATAGGAACACTTTTACACTGTTGGTGGGATTGTAAACCAGTTCAACCATTATGGAAAACAGTATGGCAATTCCTCAAGGATCTAGAACTAGAAATACCATTTGACCCAGCCATCCCATTACTGGGTATATACCCAAAGGATCATAAATCATGCTGCTATAAAGACATATGCACACGTATGTTTATTGCAGCACTATTCACAATAGCAAAGACTTGGAATCAACCCATCAGTGACAGACTGGATTAAGAAAATGTGGCACATATACACCATGGAATACTATGCAACCATAAAAAAGGATGAGCTTGTGTCCTTTGTAGGGACATGGATGCAGCTAGAAACCATCATTCTCCGCAAACTATTGCAAGAACAGAAAACCAAACACCGCATGTTCTCACTTACAGGTGGGAATTGAATGATCAGATCACTTGGACTCTGGAAGGGGAACATCACACACTGGGGCCTATTATGGGAGGAGGGGCGGTGGGATGGCATTGGGAGTTATACCTGATGTAAATGACGAGTTTTGCTGACGAGTTGATGGGTGCAGCACACCAACATGGCACAAGTATACATATGTAACAAACCTGCACATTGTGCACATGTACCCTAGAACTTAAAGTATAAAAGAAAATAAATAAACAAATTAAAAGAATTATATAAAATTTAGAAAGAAAATTTTAGATTGACTGTAATTTTATTGAAATTCCAGTAAATCCAGAATCAATCTGGATGAAACTGAGATCTTTACTTTGTGGAGTCAACAAATCTCGGGGCATTTTATGTCTACCCAATTATTTAGGACTCTTTTTATTCTTTCATTAATATTTTGTTTTTGTCCATATACCGATGCATGTTTTGTTAGATTTATATCTAAGCATTTATGAGCTATTATAAATATCCTTTTTAAAACACTTTATTTTCCAATTATCCATTTCCACTATTAAACAACCAAGGTTCAGTTTTGCATGGATCTTGTGACCTGTAAAACTCACTTATTAGTTTTAGGGGTTTTTTTATATTCCTATGCATTTTATTTTCTTTCTTTTTATCAGTTTTATTGAGGTGTAAGTGATATGCAAAGAACTTTACATACATAATGTATACAATTTGATGAATTTGAACATATTCTAACATCCTTGATAGCATCACCAAAAGCAAGGTAATAGATACATCCAACAACTCTCAAAGTTTTCTTCTGTACTTCTAATTTGTTTTTGTTTCAATGGTAAGAACACTTAACATGTAACCTTCTCTTTCCACAAATTTTGAAGTGTACAGTACTGTATTGTTAATCACAGGCACTGTCTATATTTCTAGAACTTATCGAACATCACTGAAATGTTATACCCATTGAATGATTCTCCATTTCTATTACCCTGTAGATCCTGAAAATCATTACTGTCTTTTTCCCTCCTATGAATTGACTAGTATAGATGCCTGCAATAAGTGGAATTTTACAATATTTGTCCTTCTGTGAATGGTTTATTTCATTTACTGTAATATCCTCCAGGTTCATCCATAATGTCAAATGGCAGGATTTCTTTTTTATAAGGATGGAAAATATTCCCTTGTTTGTGTATGCCACATTTTTAATCATTAATCTCTTACTGAACGTGAGATTTTTCATATACTGACTATTGTAAATAATACTGCAATCAACATGGGCATGCAGATATCTCCTTGAGATTCTGATTTCAATATTTTTGGATATATAATCCAGAAAAGGAATTTCAACCCAATAATAATAATAAAATAATCCAATTAAAAAGTGGGCAAAGGATTTGTACAGATATTCTTTACCGAAGACACACTACTAGTCAACAGATAGATGAAAACATGTTCAGCATCATTAATTATCAGGAACATGCAAATAAAAACTACAATAGGATATCTTCTCACACCTATTATAATGACTATCATTAAAAAAAAAAAAAAAAAACAAGTGTTTCCAATGATGTGGTAAAATTAAAACCCTCATATACTCTTGTTGGGAATGTAAAATGAAGCAACTACTGTATTAGTCCATTCTCACGTTGCTATAATGATACCACCTGAGACTGGGTAATTTATAAACAAAAGAGGTTTAATTGACTTACAGTTCCACATAGCTGGAGAGGCCTCAGGAAACGCAATCATGGTGAAAGCAGAAGGAGAAGTAAGTACCGTTATCACAAAGCTGTAGGAGAGAAAGAGAGTGAGCAATGAGAAGTGCCACACTTCAAAACCATCTGATCTTGGCATGAAGATTACAATTCAAGATGAGATTTGGGTGGATACACAGAGCCAAACCATATCATTCCACTTCTGGCCTTTCCCAAATTTCATGTCTTTTTCACATTTAAAAACCAATCATGTCTTCCCAACAGTCCCCCAAGTCTTAACTCATTTCAGCATTAACCCAGAAGTTCAAGTCCAAAGTCTCATCTGAGACATGGCAACTCCCTTCCACCTATGAGCCTGTAAAATCAAAAGCAAGTTAATTATTTCCAAGACACAACGTGGGTACAGGCAGTGGGTAAATGTTCCCATTCTAAATGGAAGAAATTGATCAAAACAAAGGGGCCACAGGCCACAAAAGTTCAAAACCCAGCCAATCAGTCATTAAACCTTAAAGCTCCAAAATCTTTGTGGACACCATGTCTCACATCCAGGTCATGCTGATGCAAGGGGTGGGCTCCCACAGCCTTTAGCAGCTCTGCCCCTGTGGATCTTAAGAGTTCAGCCCTCAAAGTTACTTTCACTGATTGGCCTTGAGTGCTTGCAGCTTTTCTAGGTGCATGGTGCAGCCTGTCAGTAGATCTACCATTCTGGGGTCTGGAGGATGGTGGCCCTCTTCTCACAGCTCTACTAGGCGATGCCCCAGTGGGGACTCTGTGTGGGGTCTCCAACCCCAAATTTCCCCTCTGCATTGCTCTGGTAGAGGTTCTCCATGAGGGCTCTGCCCCTGCAGTAGACTTCTTCCTGGACATCCGTATGTTTCCCTACATCCTCTGAAATCTAGATGAAGGTTCCCAAAGTTCAACACTTGTCTTCTGTGCACCCCCTCAGGTCCAACACCATGTGGAAGCTGCCAAGGCTTGGATTTTGTACCCTCTAATGCAATGGCTTGAGGTGTAAGTACCTTGGCCCCTTTTAGCCATGGCTGGAGCTGAAGCAGCTGGGATTCAGGGCATCAAGTACAGAGGCTGCACAGACAAGTAGGTCCCTGGGTCCCACCCAGGAAACCATTTTTCCCTCCTAGGTCTCAAGGCCTGTGATGGGAGGGGCTGCCATGAAGATCTCTGAAATGCCCTGCAGACATTTTCCCATTGTCTTGGCAGTTAATATTTGGTTCTTCATTACTTATGCAAATTTCTGCAGCCAGCATGAATTTCTCCCCAGAAAATCAGTTTTTCTTTTCCACTACATAGTCAAGCTACAAATTTTTCAAACTTTTATACTACACTTACCTTTTAAACATAAGTTCCAATTTCAAATCATCTCTTTGTGAACACATATAACTGTACATTTTCAGGAAAATCCAGGCAACCTTATGAATACTTTGTGGCTTAGAAATTTCTTCTGCCAGATACCCTAAATCCTCTCTCTCAAGTTCAAAGTTCCACAGACCTCTAGGCAGGGGAAAAATGCCACCAGCCTCTTTGCCAAAGCATAGAAAGAGTGACCTTTGCTCCAGTTCCCAATTGTTTCTGCATCTCCATCTGAGATCACCTCAGCCTGGACTTCATTGTCCATATCACTATCAGCATGTTGTTCAAAATCATTCAACAAGTCTCCAGGAAGTTCCAAACTTTCCCACATCTGTCTATCTTCTTCTGAGCCCTCCAAATTGTTTCAGCAGACTTGGAACTATTAGCCAGTTCCAACGTCACTTCCACATTGTTAGGTTATCTTTAGAGCAGTGCCCCATTCTCAGTACCAATTCTCTGTATTAGTCTGTTTTCACACTGCTGTAAGATACTACCTGAGACTGTATAATTTATTTTTTAAAAAGAGGTTTAATTGACTCACAGTTCCACATGGCTGGAGATGCCTCAGGAAACTTATCATCAGGAAGGAAAGAAAAAGTAAAGCAAGTATTTTCTTCACAATTTGGCGGTAGAGAGAGAGAGAGAGAGAGAGAGAGAGAGAGAAACAAAAAGCAAGAAGAAGTGCCACACTTTAAAACTGTCAACTCTCATGAGAGTTCACTCACAACCACCAGACTGGCATGAGGAAACTGCTCACCTCCCACCAGGTTTCTTCCTTGACACATGGGGATTACAGTTCAAGATGAGATTTGGGGGGGGACACAGAGACAAACCATATCAACTATGAAAAGTAGAATGAAAGTTCTTCAAAAATTAAAAATAGAACTATCATACACCTTCAATCTTATATAAAGTCAGCACAAAAGTCACTCTAATTGAGAATATTTTGCTTTATTAAGATAAAAATAACTTTTCTTCTAATTTACCTGTGCTTGAGTGGAAGTTAGTATGTTTCCCAAAGTAAAACAGTTGTATAAACACTGAAAACTAAATAGGAAAACAAATTACATTTAATATGTAGCCTAAATATTGTTAACTATCCACAGATATGAGAAAAATACAAGCTAAAATCCGTACTCCTCTAAATATCTAAATATTTGACACTTGGTCGGTAATAGGCCTACTTTTTCAAATATTTGCATGCTTAATAACCATAAGAAATAGATATTTGGAAGTAAAGCATGTTCTTTATGTTGTATGAAGGGGAGAGATGAATGATAGAATATTGGCCTACTATATTACGGTCATGTAAAAAAAATCACTGAGTTCCTGAGCTCTCCCTTTTCTCACTTTTAAAATGGAGATGAAACACTTAATCTTTTTGCTCATCTCACATATTTATTCGTTAAAAATGTGATGAAATTGGATAACATCAGAAAGTCATTTTGCAACCTTCAAGCCTTCATATATATAGAATTATTCCTTTTAAATATTTGTTGTAATTTAGCCCAAATATTAATTAATTTTTAAATATAAAAGTAAATTTGATTATGTACAACTCAGCTACATAAAGCATTTTATTTTCCTTAAAATTTGATTATTGCTCTAATATTCACCAAAGATATGGACAAAGTACATTGTGTTTAATTATTTAATTTTTCTATTTACCTTAAAACATAACACAAACTAATTCCATTTGATCTCCACCTGCCCAGTCTCCATAATGATAAAATTATTCTTTCAAATTACAAGTGACATGAGTATTTGCATAGTAACAAATCTCAGTAGTTTAAACCTAGATTTTATTAAATTTAATCTTCCTGAGCATTTGGCACAGGGAATCAAACCTTTTTAAAGTGTACCATTCAGGTCTCAAAGTATGAATCAAGTTTATCTTTCTATTGCAAACTGACTCAAACTAGCAAAAAAGGAAGGAAGGAAGGAAGGAAGGAAGGAAGGAAGGAAGGAAGGAAGGAAGGAAGGAAGGAAGGAATGTAGGGAGGGAGGGAGGGAGGGAAGAAGGGAGGGAGGTGGGGAGAGGAGAAAAGAGGGAGGGAGGGAAGGAAGGAAGGAAAGAAGGAAAGACCGAAGGAAGGGAAATTTTTATGACATTACCAGAGGCTGCTTGCAAAAACAAGAGATGTCAACGTAACTACATCAGGCTTTCTCCACAATTCTTTTATTTTCTTGCCATATTTCAGGTTTCCTTCTTCAGGTCATCTTTCTTTGCACTCCATCTCTTCACATTTGATCAAACTTGACGTTCTTATGCCCTTTTAACTGTATTCTATCTCCCTAGATCATCCCATTTATTCTCTTTGAGCCTTCATGTTGATGTTTTGACTCAAACTTTATTACTTGTCTCAGTGATACTCCTGGTTTGAGGCTTGTATTTCCACATTTTTTTCTGTAATTGTTTACCTGTCTCACATCCCACATCTTGATTATTGAGTATATTTATGCACATACTTGAGTTGGAAACCCCAACATCAAAAATAATTCATCTTTCATATTACATTTTAAATCTCTGTCATTAATTCCTTTAATTATATTCTCTTAGCATCTCAAGAATTCATTCCCCTTTTTCCATTTGCACAAAAATTTCCATAGCTATATCCCTGAATATGAGTTGCTTGCCTTATCATCACAGCTTTGGCAAAGTTCCGTCTGTCTTTCTACTTCCTCATCCCAAACCATATTGCTATGATGGTCTTCCTAAAACACTAATTTCATTATGTTATTACCATGTTTATAAACCTCTCTAAGATACAGTAAAATTCCTTTGTATAGCAACAAAGCCTGACGCATCGGAATATACTTAAATACATGTATGATATTTGGTTGAGGTTGTTTACATAACTTATGAGCTTTATAATGGCCTTCAATACATCAAACATTATGCCACTGTCTTACTAGTAGAGCTGGACCTAGTTTTGAATCAAAATTTGGGTAAAGGAATTAGGCAAGTAATCTCGATGCTTAGATGTAGCAATTCATAGATTGGCTTAAAAAAACATAAAAATTATATATTTATAATTTATATATATACATATATTTGAGAAGTTATACATGAATAATGGGCCACTTTGTAAAATGCAAGAATAGTAAATGGCGTCTACCATGTAAGAGAATGCACTTTAAAGGAAAGGAGATCTTCAGGCTGTAGGAGATGATAGATGATAGATTATGTGTTGGAGTGGAGTTTTATGGAGAGTAAAAAAAGCAAATGAAGAAAAAGAGAATGGAGAAACACAAGAAAATGTTGAACTAAGAATAAAGGCTACTTTGGTTTGGTGTTAGGTTTGATAATTGGTAAAATTCTCAAAGTTAGAAGTCATAAGAAAAATATAACATTTGAAATGTTTTCTCCAGATTTAAAAATAAGAAGTAAAAGAATCACCAGAGGCCGAGACAGGTGGATCACGAGGTCAGGAGATCAAGACCATCCTGGCTAACATGATGAAACCCCGTCTCTACTAAAAAAATACAAAAAACTAGCCGGGTGAGGTGGCGGGCACCAGTAGTCCCAGCTACTCGGGAGGCTGAGGCAGGACAATGACGTAAACCCGGGAGGCAGAGCTTGCAGTGAGCTGAGATCCAGCCACTGCACTCCAGCCTGGGTGACAGAGCGAGAGACTCCGTCTCCAAAAAAAAAAAAAAAAAAGAATCACCTACAATTTATTAAAATCAATGAATTTTATTACAATGTCATCTTTAAAAAATGTGATGTTATTTTGTTTCACCATGGAATAAGGCTTAACTCTCTCTTTGTCTGTACACAATATATTTCTCAAGCACATCAAAACACTAGATTACATCCCACTTTTCTTGCCGAGGGATGTATCTACTTCTTAATATGGTGCCCATGGTTTTATACTGGCAATTTTAGCATTAGGAAATGTTAATAACAAGAGTAATTTGTTTTGTGTGGATTAGTTACCTTCTTAAACTGATCTGTCAATATTTTGCATATTCATTGTCATCAAATCTTCCAAAGAACGAACATGTTCTTTCCATGAATTGAGATGCACCATTTATAATGGAATGGCAAGAGATGTAAACATAAATCTTGGTAGGAACTATGAGTTGCACTCACATGTGGAATATTCTGAATATGTTGCTGAAACAGGAAAACTATTGAGGTTTTTCATATATTAAAAATTGTTTCTATTCCAGAGTCATCCTTGAAAGGGAATGTCTTAAAAAGAGAAAGCCTCATCCAGGCACTAACCACCTCTCCCCACCCCACCCGTCCTACATCTCCTGCTTTTTTGTGCATATGCATGTTTCAGTTAAATCACTGACAAGGAAACTACCAGCCTTATGTTTCTACTAATGTTAGGAACAGCACATAGAATTTGTAATGTTAAGCATAACAGCTGATCATAATATAGAGGAGTAGAAAAGGACAAAAAATGATGCCATTAACCATGCAAATGTGTGCCACATCTGTACTAAATTGCCATTTGCATGAATACAGCTAAGGCAAGCAGGATTACTGTCATTAGAGCAATGCTGTTTGCACTGCTATATTGTACTTAAGGTTGTGTGGGTGTTTCCATTTATAATGCTCCCCCTTCTTTTTAGGGGTTTGTAATTTGGTTGTAATAATCTGCTTTTGGATGAAACATTACTACAAGTTCACAGAGGGGGAGCAATTTTTAATTACAAAATTGGATTCAAATTGGTACAGCCGTATTTTATCTGGAGAAAAGCATTTAAGAACACTAACAAAAAAAATGATGTTTCCTTCCAAAATACAATTCTTTAGAATAGACTCTGTAAGGATGTGTTTTTTTAAGCTTAACATAGAAAACTGTCTTTATTTTCACATTTTCTGTTTGTTGATTTTGCATAGTCTCCCACCAGGAGACCCATATTAAATAATTTGTCAATTTTACTTCTTGACAAACTTCCAAAAAATATTATTTTAAGTAGCTATTTTATTAATGGTTTTATCACCCAAGCTTTTAATAAACTACATCTGTGTATTAATATAGGGTCTCTTTAGAATCTAACAAGACACGAGGTAGTGCATACATATTTAAGAAAAACTTTAAGTTTTGCCTACCTATAAGAAAAACAAATTACTTCAGCATTCGGAAAGGTTGGCAAGCAGTTTAAGTGCTATTATAGGATTTTTTTAAAAACCAAAGATGTAATTGTGACTCACAATTATCAATTAGAATAACTGGCATATTGACTTTATGTAGACATTAGCTGGTAAGAGATGTTGTCTGTGGATAGGTCTTGAACACTTTCAATAACTTTATATTCTGAAAAGAAGGACTTAGGAAAACGTGTGTATATATATGTGTCTGTCTATCTATCTATCTATCTATCTATCATCTATCTATCTGTGTTCTCTGTTGTAGAGTAATGGCTAAAAGGAGAACTGAAGTTAATGCTCACTCATTGAATAGAATTATTGGTGATTAAATTAATTAAGAAAACCATCATTCTTAGCAAATTATCACAAGAAGAGAAAACCAAACACCGCATGTTCTCACTCATAGGTGGGAACTGAACAATGAGCTCACTTGGACTCGGGAAGGGGAACATCACACACTGGGGCCTGTCATGGGGAGGGGGGAGGGGGGAGGGATTGCATTGGGGAGTTGTACCTGATGTAAATGATGAATTGATGGGTGCTGACGAGTTGATGGGTGCGGCGCACCAACGTGGCACATGTATACATATGTAACCTGCACGTTGTGCACATGTACCCTAGAACTTAAAGTATAATAAAAAAAAAAAAAAGAGTTATTTTCCCCATATTCCATCTACTTGTATAATTACCATTTATTTTTGAGATGCATTTTTGTTGACTTTTAAGACACAAGAAAATTACCTATTTTTACAGAATCACATCAATATTAAAGAAAATTTATTGCCATAATTTTAGCTTTTAGCAAACCATTATAAGCATTTAATATAATTTTCCTACTATAAAACACGGTCAAATTTGCTCAGAAAATAACTGTTGAACAGTGTGTATAATTGTGTTCTAGCATTGAAGAGTCTCAAATGGCAATCTACACACTTTTAAATTAAATCACATCATTTCATTACAGACCTCTTCATGACGCAGAGCACCCAAAGTCAGAAGCTTCAACATTTAAGCTGACTGGGATTTAAATTTTGATATGATCATTGAATACTTGTGTAGCCTCAAGGATGTTACTTAATCTCTGAGTCTCAATTTTTTCATCTGCAAAATAGAGTCAGCAATATTTCAATAATAGGCTCTTTGTATCTCAATAAGAAAATTGTTATATATTTTTAATATATAATTTACCTATTCTATAAAAGTGCTTAATAAATGGTTAGTATTAGAAAAGATATTTGACTTCTTAATTTTTTAACATTTCTTGAAAAATTCAATAAATTATAGAAAATAAAAAAAAAAGATTGTTTCTATAATCCTCTAAAGAAAAAGATAGTCATTTGTTCTTTTTAGTAATTCCCACAGCTGTTGACAATTGTCATTTTGTAGATACACAAAGTATGTGTACCACAAATCCATACACATTTGAAGATGTTTCAGTCAGGCTCCTGTCAGAAAATAGATGACACCCTCAGATAGAAAAAATTGGAACAGAGTTTACTAAAGGGACTAATTATAATAGCATGAGTTGGATAGAGAAATGCTGCAAGAAATACAGCAGCCTCTTGGGAGCAGTGACCAAGGGGCTTAAATAGCACACCTCAGCCTGAAGGGCAAGAGGAAGAGGCAGTTATCAGAATATGGAGAGAGAGAGAGCTTGGGAGGAGCCCTCCTGAAAGGAGCTAGGACCTTTGGTCAAAAGAAACTATCCCAAGGTAATCTCTGAGAGAAGGCACATTCATTTGCTCACTGATGCAATCTTCTCGTAATTTCTTCTTTGGTCATTGGAGGGACAAACAGAAGGCCACTGGCACAGTAAGTCACTAAAAGTTCTGAATTTAAATGTCTTTAAATCCTAAAAATAGCTATTTAATAGCATCTAATAACTATTAAAGATAGCTTTTTTGCAATATTAACTGAAGCCCTCAGTCCAGTGACAGCAGATGAGTATTTTGGCATATTTTAAAGTTATTTTTGCTAATATTCATGTTCATGCAATCTACTACTTTTTAAAATTTCAATTAATTCATCAATTCTCAAATAACTTATGTAGAGCCTATTATGTAGCAAACAGACAGCCTTGCAAGATAGAGTTGGATATGACATGATCTATGCCATAGAGGGGAGCGAAATGTGATGGGGCAATAGCACCTATAAACAAATAACTATAATTTCAGCATATATGTTGTTGTTAGTGGTACAAATTGACTGCTATCAAGAGGTGAGCAGTAAGGGATCTATTCATAACAGAGACGAAAAAAGACTTATAGGGTACATCTTAACTGGTCTGGGCCTTAAAATGTAGCCAGATTTCAATAGACCAAGCGTAGACTTTCCTGACTGAGGGAATCCGTGGTATATCTGAAAGGACACAGTAGTTCAAGGGATGTTTCACATGGGAACACTGTTTACTAAAAACAACAAAAACAACAATAAAACAAGTTGATATCTTCTAGGAGGAAACTTTAAATGTTATTACATGAAATTTGTTTTGTACTGAATATGAAAGAGCAAATTTCAGAATAAGGAATAACACAATCACAGCAGCCCACTAGAAAGATTGTTCTGGCTTTTGCAATTAGTTTGGACTACTTTGGAGAAGCACTGTGTGTAGGACAATCGCAAAGGAAAGAATATCAATAAACTGATATTCACTAAGATGACAAGGTTTGAAATAGAAAGGAGACAGTGGAATGCAAAAAGGAGGGGCTAATACAAGAGAGATTTCACAATATGTTCTCTGACGTCTAAGAATTTCAATACTATATTTAAATGTGAAATAGCTGTCACAGATCAACTTAAAATTAGAAAAGAAATATTTAGATTATCAGATGTATCACTGCCTAGTATCATGTTCTCCTGAATATAAGTTTCTTTTCAATATGCTTTTACAAAGCCAAGGGAGGCCGATCGCTTTCTCCTCTGCCTCCCTGCGGTTCCAACAAGTATCATTATCTCTAATCCCAGCCTTGCTCATCCTGCTGAGAAACCAATAGCTATTAAAGATAGCTTTTTGCAGTATTAACTGAAGCCCTCAGTCCAGTGGCAACATGTGGATATTTTGGCATATTTTAAGCTACATTTTTCGAATGGTTTATTAGAATTTATCAAAGTCATTTTGCAACTAAAAAACTCACTCATCTTACCTGACTTAAAACACACTGCTAGGAAGTTGTATACTCTTGTTATTTGGTGATTTATACTGATGGATAAAATTTGCTTACTACATTTGCATGTAAATTGGTTTCGTGAAATTATAATTTATTAATGTCATAATCATAGTAACAAAAGCATTAATAGCACCAATAATACTTAAAATGTATCAGTCAAATAAAATGCCAAGACATTACTAAAAATAACAAAATACATGATCCCTTTTTAAAGTTCATATAAACATGAATTTCTTAGTGTAACTGTTAAGGCTACAATTCTTTTCCCTTTCAGTTTTTTCCTATCATGTATGGATGCTACTTGTTATGATATGAAAATAGTATTCCTGGATTGGGAAGTTAAGCCTGGGAGTTTTGTCCCGACTTTTAAAGAGTTGGAAATGTCCCTATGAGCAAGTTACTCTGAGCGTCTCTGGTTCTTTATGGCCAACTCTGTTAAAGAGTTGGACTTGATATTTAATCTCCTTTGCAGATAATTAGCATGATGTCTTATTTCAATTTCAAATATCCATGCATTGATAGTGTGAGAGATTTGCTAAAATAAAATGTTAATAATGTATGCTATGAGTTTATAAGGTGGATTTTGGAAATCACTATGCTTCATAATGACAATATGTGGAGTTCAAGGTTATGTCTTCATGACACCAGTGAAGCAAAGGATTATACACACATGTAATCATATACATATGCACACACACTCACGTGCTCACACACACATATACAAATCAGCCAATAAGCATATTTCCAAACATCTGGATCTTTTACATCATGGAGACCAAAACTTCCAGCCAGATGTTTTCACTAAGGCTTAGTGTTAGGCATTTTTTTTTTTTTTTTTTTTTTTTGAGACGGAGTCTCGCTCTGCTGCCCAGGCTGGAGTGCAGTGGCCGGATCTCAGCTCACTGCAAGCTCCGCCTCCTGGGTTTACGCCATTCTCCTGCCTCAGCCTCTGGAGTAGCTGGGACTACAGGCGCCCGCCACGTCGCCCGGCTAGTTTTTTGTACTTTTTAGTAGAGACGGGGTTTCACCATGTTAGCCAGGATGGTCTGAGATGGGCGGATCACCAGGTCAGGAGATAGGCATATTTTTAATACAACCTTTGAGAATCTCAACATAGCTAACCCCAAAGAAAAGTACATGTATGGCTTCTGTGTGTGTGTGCACGCGCGTGTGTGTGTGCATCTGAGAGAAAGAAAGAGAGAGAGGAGGTAATAAAGGAAGGAAAATTAACCACATTCCTACTCCATACAAGATTGCATAGTACACCTGCAACAACTTACTGAAAAAAATAAGATAAATTCTTCATTTCTCCACGTTATTGTCAGCATGACTTTGGTTGCAGGCTAAAAGGAATGACTTATCATTTCTCAACTTTACACCAACAAAGGATATTTATTTCAAACTTATTTCTGTCCATAATTTAGTGCATGTGTTTTCACAGCGTCTTGTGACTTGCCCTGTATTTTATTATATTTGAATTCTTATTGTTGAATATATGCAAGCACGTGCTGTCCTTGTATTCCTCACTGTGTCTGTCTTAGAAACAGGTGGGGGAGAATCCTTTCAGTGAGCTGCAGAACTGCTGGGGTCACCAAAGAATTCTGCTTTCCTTACTTGTCAGTTTAAGTTACTGTAAAGAGATCAGCTCTTAAAAATGCATGACTTTATGTGGCAAAATGTGTCAAAAATGGTTTAAAATAATACAATCCTAAGAACCATAGGGGGTGGGAGAGAACAGTGAAAAGAATTACTGGTATTTTCTTCTCCTATATCCTATATTTATAGCCAGTGCCACACATGTGAGATGCAGTCATTTTCTCCAAATAAGTTTTGCCAAAATTACTGCATTTACTACTGTTACACTTATTAATTATCTCAATATGTATGGCTGGAGTGCCCATCTCTAAATGCCCCTGTGCTTTGCCATGGAAAATTCTTGCTCTCATCTTAAGGTGAGGAAGATACTGTTGAGTGTCACTTCAGGAGGCTATGGTGTAAAACTTTAGGAATAACCACAACAGAAATCAAATTCTTGGGGGAATCACATGCAAGTTTTAAAACAATCCTACTTTTTTTCCTTTAATTAAAAAGAAACACACATAGAATATTGCATAAAGTATTTCCTAATTATGCTGATACTTTTTCAAAGTTGTGTCAGTACACACTTTCCTGGGATGCTCTGGATTACATGTAATTTTAAGGCAAATCATTATGAGGTAGGAAATATTTTAAGCTTTCTAATATATGATTGAGATATTGGGTATATTATGTACCTAATCATGAGGAAAATAGCCTTAATTTGTATGCCAAGGAGTCCACTAGTTAAAGGATTAACTTTTTTTTCTTCAAACATGCTAATTGAATTTTGTACCTTCAAAGTCACATTCCAAATCCTATACTATGTTCACTGATGATACCACATACAGCAAAAATATGTGTGTCAGTTTATATAGACAAAGCTATCTTTACTTATGCTAATTAAGTAAGTTGGTGTACGGTGGCACAATCTATGGCCTCAAAGGGTCTTTGGTATGTCAATGTGGGTTTTGTTCACAAACTGGTGCACTGAAAATTTGCAGGTGCAAATTTTGAAACCTCTTTCAAAAACGTGGCACATCATTTCATTCCTAAAAAATGATTGGTATGCTAACCCAAGAATTTCATAGTGCAAATTATATTTCATTCTGAAAATTCATGAAGACCTAAATTTAAATAGATTGCCATCATTTTCTCAATCTAAAAGCACTGAGGAAACTAAATGTATTTGAAGGTATTTTTCTTTGTAAATTCTGGCCCATCATATCTGTTGAGGCTAAGTAAACAGTTGGCAAGGAACTCCCTCTTGTGGTCAAACATTCTTAATTAGAAAAAGAGATTTTGTACTCAACTGATGTTCTGGATTATTAAAACATGGGTCACTTGTAACCATTAAGATTAACAGTACTGATATAAATGCTTTTACTGAAGCAATTCATTGCAAATTAGGGCTGAATTCTGTAACATATGCTCTTAATTTTTCCTAAAACAGGGCTTTGCACTGCTGTTCAGGAAAAAACCACTTTGAATTACAATTTCTAAGGTTTCTTATTACTTTAAAAATATAGCACTCATTAACAATTATACAAACAGATACAAAACAGACACATCGAGTGTAAGACATTTATGAATTGAGTATTATAAGTGCAAATGCTCTTTATTTTGATCTCAGCACTTTATTTCTAATAGTCTCTAAAACTGTAAGACTGTTGAATATTTTTATAAGCAATGAGAGATAGTTCCCATATGCTGTTAACCAGTGCTCTCCCAGAGTACATGTGGTAACAGATTCTACTGTCAGAGGTAATGCATGCCTGACACTCAATCAAAAATGTCCTAAATACTTACTATGAATGAGACAAATTACTAGACATGTAATGAAACTGACAAATTATCAATTTTTTTTTCTGATCATTTGACTTAAGCAGCACCTCCAACTACGTCCCAAGATTGGTAATAGACAGAAACTATCTGCCCTAGTACTGGATATGCAATTCATTTTCATGATAGCAAATTAAAACCTGATGCCAAGAAGCCCAGGATTTGTCCTGACAGCACATCAAAGCTTGTGAGAAAGACTGTGCTCTCAGATCAGGTCACTGCTGCCAGTTCAAATACTAACTATACAATCTGAAAACTTCTTTTGTGGATGAATTTCAATATGAGCAAAGGAAGGATCTAAAGTTAGAGTCATTATTTAAGAAAAAAAGAGAGAGAGAGAGTGGTGCTGATTGTATAAGTTCTACAGTTTGTACAAGCAATGTCTACATGTGAGAGAGCTATTTCTGTATGTGTGCTGGTTCCAACATACCTTTGTCTGCCTAAAGTTAAACACTCAAATAATCATCAGCTAAATGATGCACTTATGCTTCCTTTACATAAACTAGGTAAGAATACATATAGAAGGACAAAATGGTTTGTCTTTAAGTTTTTGTTCACATTTCCTAGCTGCTCTTATCATTAAATTTATTGACTTTTGGTGTATTCTGTCTTAATTGTTTTTCTTATCTTTTAAATATACAAAACTGAGCATGTTCACTATAGAAAAATCAGAATTATACACATTTTTATATTGGAAATGTAATAAGCATTTGTGTTTCCCAATATATGAGTAAATTTGTAATCATTTTAGTAACGTTATTTCACAGACATTGACTCTTTTTCATGTTTGTTTGTTTTAGCAATCTGACTTTTAATAGCAAGTATACTGTTTATTATATGAATGAATTGTTATGTATTTACTCAAACCATCATAGCTGGAAATGTTTAAAATCTTTTTAACTTTTCCAATATTAATAGAAAAGGATATTCACTTAGTTATATCTTTATATACATACTTGTTTAATAATTTAAACTAGTCTCAAATTAGTGATTTATACCAGATGAAAGGTGACAACATTTTGATTAATGTATTTTTACTTTTAGTTTAGAATGGTATATATTTTAGTATATTTTAAATATATTTCATGAATTCATTTTCAATTAAATCAAATATGGAATGCATAAAGATTATTAAAGTAATGTTATTTATGTAATATATTTTCTCCAAATAAAAATAACTTTCTATCACCAGAAAATAATTAATTAACCTCTGAACACAAACTCAGGTTCTTCGCAAAGAAAATAATGTTAATAATCAATAAATTTATAATCCAGGCTATGATCAACATTTATATTCTTTTACTCTACAATTTTATTCCACTCCAAAATATTAAGACCCTATAATACTTTGGAAATTAAAAGAATGTCTTCAAAATACTGAGTTCTTTGTACATTTAGAAGAAATTTCGAGTAAGTTAGCTTCTCTTAAAGGTAATTATTGGTTTATAATATATTTTCCTGCGTCCAGGCACGGTGGCTCAAGCATGTAATGGCAGCACTTTGGGAGGCTGAGACGGGCAGATCACGAGGTCAGGAGATCAAGACCATCCTGGCTAACCCGGTGAAACCCCGTCTCTACTAAAAAAATACAAAAAACTAGCCAGACGAGGTGGTGGGTGCCTGTAGTCCCAGCTACTCGGGAGGTTGAGACAGGAGAATGGCGTGAACCCGAGAGGCGGAGTTTGCAGTGAGCTGAGATTGGGCCACTGCACTCCATCCTGGGCGACAGAGCGAGACTCCGTTTAAAAAAAAAAAAAAAAAAAAAAAAAGGAAAATATATATATATGTATATATTTTCCAGAATAATAATTTATGTCATGAGGGAAAAAGAGTAGGGTAATAAGTATCTATGTACAAAATTGATCTCTTTTAGCTCTCTTTATATGTCTCTTTCTATTCCACTTGTTTAATCTAAGATTTCATTGATTGTAAAGTGTACAATTCATTTTGCTGCCATTAAGAAAAAAAACCTCTACCAATTTATAATTATATCATGGACTATAAGACAAGATTCTGTCTTGGAGAGGTTAAAAGTTTAGAATCAATGTCTTAGAATTAATGGACCATATAGTTAGAGGTATACAATTTATAAAGAAATGTAAATAATTATCTAAAATTATAACTATATTTACCAATAAGAATATATAACTACAGGGATATACCATAGAACTCTGGCCATGGTTTTATGATTCTTTAAAAAAATTAATTTTATTTAATTAAATTAATTTTAATTTAACATGACCACATTTAATACCTTAACATATTTTTTACTGGAGTATACATTATGAATGTATGTTTTAGTCATCTGTAGGTAATAAAATATTATATAAAAAGTATATATAGGTAAAAAACAACACATTTCTCTACAGTAAATGCATTGTCTCTGCAAATATTTTGAAAACCTGGGTAAGGTTTTGTTCAAACACTGAATGAATATAGATAGTTTTCACATACCATTAATAAATTTAGAGTCATAAAAAAGTAGGAAATGCATTTATATCTCTTTACTTTTATATGCATATAAGTATATCTGATGCTAACTAATCTTGTTTTAGAGAATCACAAAATAGCTTTTGATAAAACAGTGACTCAACTAATTTTACACAATATAAATTTTAAGGTTATTAAAATTTACTAAGTCTAAGATGGCTGGCCTACATTGTCTCTTCTGTGCCTATGGCAGACACTGCTACAATGTTTCTTTAACTCTAAGATGTCATCAATCATGAGACACACCATTATTTTATGCTCAATTTAAAAACAGAAAAATATTGTTGCCAACTAGACTGTGACATGCCATTGATTGCAAGACACACCCCAATTTCAGAGAAGGAAAATGATCTACTCGAGAATATATGGAACATTATAGTCAACCATGATACATTTTTCTAGTAAGTTTGAATACAGTCTCAGAATTTTGCAATGCAACATTCTCATAGACAGACCAATAGAGGTGAGAAATTGTGATATGGGAATCATTAAATGTTGAGAACTCCGTGTGACAGCAAAGGGAAATTTGAAATAGTCTAGTAAGGAAAGAGGTAGAGGTCCAGAATATTCAGTGCCTCTCTGATACTGTCATTTTAATAAGTTCATTTACTGAAGGAATTTCCCCACAACACATGTTTCTACTTTTATTTACCTATTGATAAGAGACTGGAATTTATACAGGAAGAAGGAAAGAAAAAAGAGGAAGAGAGAGAAAGAGAAATAAAAAACTTGCATTTAACCAAGTCTTATGTTTTAGGGTTGATTCATAGGTATTTCATGTGTAGTTTTTATTTGATACTGCTCCATTTTTACAGAGAGAAGACCTGAGGCTTTGGTAAGTGAATAATGTCTCCAAATTAACACAGCCTTCAGGAGCAATCATTGGAATTAATACCCAAATCTGTCTGATTCCAAATCTTACGTCTTCTTCACTACCTTAAAACACCACTCTGAAGTTTATTTGCAGAAAATTCTGTTTCACAAATCTATTCAGCAAATGAAGAAATACCTGCACACAATCAAAACCAGAATTTCCTGATGTGGTCTAGATATTAGATTTATAATTTATTGTATCTGGTATATTATGGTTATTTGCCTACTGTTTGACAACCTCCAGAAATACTTGCTATTAATACCTGATTACCACTCTAACTCCCAGTAATATTCTCACTTACTCTTCTTTACCTTTGGCTATAGGTTTCCACATCTTGTCATTCATTTCAAGATGCTGGGGCTAGAATTTCTCAAGTTCTTCTGTTATCTCCTTTGGTCTGACTCAACTATCACAAAAACTTACAGAGGTGGAAATGTTCCTGAACTGCTGGACTAGCCTATAATACGGTTTTCAGTAAAACTATGTATTTTGTTTGTTGTGTCACCACATCTTTTTAAAATAGAATATGACTTAGCCTAATGAATAAAATGTTTCATTTTAAAATTAGTGTAATTCCTCAAACAAGGTCACTGCATGTCAAAGTAGAGATGATTTAGGGTAAGAAGTGAAATAAGATCAGTTAGCCACAATATTTTTGGAGGAAATTGACTGTACCTTTTAGTAAACCAACTTCCTTGTTCATTCTAAGGACACGTTTTGTTCTTTGTGGCACATGCTACTTCATTTTAAGGCATTCTCTGTGAAGAAGTTGTTCACTCTGGTACCTGAAACTACTGCACAAACCTATAATGATTTTTTTTTGGTGGTCGCCATAACTCTCTTGAGTGTATTACTCTAGTTTAAAGTGGCCCCTCAATTGTAAATGATCAAATTGCCACATGCGACATTTATACAGTGGTATTTCTTCTTGAAGCAAGAGTGAAATTGAGTGTTTTTGTGCCACACCAGGGACCCAAGGTGCTCCAGTAGATAAGCCACTGGCCTCAGGATGTAAAATCCTTCGTACTTTCAATTTGCTCATATGTTTTGCCGTCTATTTTGAGCCATAATAAGATTTTTAAATCTTGTTCATTTGAATTCAGAGACATTAAAAACACCAAAGGAAATAATTTTAGAAATTAGATATTTTACTTCAACTGAAATTAAGCAAGTACTTAAACCACTACTTTGGCGAAAAAAATTACTAAAAATATTGTATGTTTTTCAAGGAGAAAGGGTGTCATGAGAACAAAAAAAAAAATGAAATTTTGTTTATAACAGTGGCGTTACTCTAATTCTAGGCTGTCTAAGAATGGTTAAACGTGGTCTCTAAGTTCTTGGCAAGATTTTAAAAACACTTCATGGAAACTCAACATAAAGTTATAAGTAAAATGTCCACATCCTTGATTCTGACTGAAATTATATGACCTAACTATTTTGACACTATTGTTAAAGCATTCAAAAATGTTATTAGTGATTATTTAATGTTTAAATTTAAAAATAGAAAACTAGTTACAGCTATTAGTAGGAATTCTAGATTTATCAAGGAAAATAAAAGACATAATTTATGCTAAAAATGTTTGAGCTTAGAAGATTTGTAATTCATCTTCTTTGACGTTAAGCTTCTAAACAAAGAAGACACTTTTAAGAATACAAAATTCCTTTGCGAAACATTGAGTATCAATAATTTCATGATTTAAAGAACTACTTAAGTGATTGTTATTTTAATGTATAAATATTTAAATTTTCTCAGTCACAAAATATAAAACATACGTTCTTCCTTGTTATCCTGCTTTCTTTAATGAATGTAGTTTTTCCCCTTGTATATTTTATAGTGAATTTGTATAATATTAACTGGCAATTGATTCAAGTGAACCTCATGTATTATTAGATGTGAAATGATTGAATAAGTTTCTCTGTTACTGTTATTGTTACTATTTGGGATAAAGAGATGGAGAGACAGCTTCCATGAAAACATGAAAATGCCAGGAGCAATTGTTAAGTTCTTCTCATCTAGGACTCTAATAAGAAAGTGATTCTTCCCATCTAAGAGAGTAAATTCTGATTCTCTCCATTGTGACAGCCTGAAAGTATGCAGTGTAACCGCGAGAGGACATAGTGGCCAAGATCTGTGAGCCAAACCAAACCAATCCTCTATGAATAAAAAGTAAATTATGATTTTTTTAGATGGGAGAACTACCAGTCACCAGGTAACATAAAAGCCCTAGTTAAAGATCTCTTTCAGCAATTGTCATTTATATGATCCTAAGCTGAATGCAACTCACCAGAGTTTTATTTTTAAAAATGGTTCCTGGTTAGAAGGTAAAAAATGTAATCAACATTCCATTCAAAAAGTTGCTTTACTTTTATTTTATTTTTCTACTTTACTGATGAGATGTGAGAGAGCCAGAGAAAGATCACTTGAATATAAATATGAAGATAAGCAGTTTTACATATTGTTTAGATCACAGAATTCAGGGACAGATTGTGTAGGTTCGATTCTCTCATTCACCAATGGCCAGTGATATAACTTTAGATAAATTACTTAAGTCGTTGTATCAATATCTATATATGTAAATTGAGGATAATACTACAAGTGAATGTAATACATGTTAACAATAGTGCAAATATTTTGTTAGTAAAATGAGGTAACTTTGAGCCTCAATTTTTTCATAAATAAAAAGGAATTGGAACAAATAATCTCCACTTGTCAACTCCATTTCAGATATTTTATATTGATTTTAATAGTAAAAAATAGATTGTAAAAATCATTTTCCATGCCCTCTCCAAGACAGATGACACTAATGGGAAAATACATAATTTTGCCCTAACATGATGTTAACTTTAGTGTAATGGCGTTTGCTATACATAAATATGGTCTTTATTAAGTTTAAGAGCATATAAACAACAAATCTGTGAAACGTTTACTATCTTCTGTGTAAGAAGGTATGAAATATAGGGAAATTAGTGTAGTATATTTAGAAGATAATCTATTTGAAGAAGAATTATGGGAAAAGACAGAGAAATGAAGAAAGAAAAAAACAGAGGAAAACTATGTAGCTGGTAGAGGTAAGAGTGATGCAGGGAGAAGCGTTTGTGAAATACTCTGCTATAAATGTTCATCAAGATATCCACAACTGGTATATCTAAAAATCCCAATATACTTTAAATAGATATATAAATAAATAAAAAGAAGAAAAAATAATACTTGTGCTCTCATTATACATAGAAGACAAAAGCAAAAAAAAAAAAAAAAAAAAAAAAAAAACATGAGATTATCTGGAAGAAAGAATATAAATTAAACACCCAATTTAGTGAGCTATCTCTTGCATGCATTTCACTGCGAGTCAACATGGAGAGCAAGAGCAGCCTGGGAATATCAGTGTGAAAATTAAAAAAAAAGAAAAAAAGGCTGATGGCAGGTCTAAAATGAGTCTAAAACCACCATCAGAAAGAGAAAATTCACCTTTCCTGTTAGATTAAAGTACTGTATATGAGAAAGATATTGAAAAGTTCATGTAAGATGAAGAGCCAGTCTTGGAAAGATAGCATTTTGGAGGAAAGAAGGTTGAAAGTAAGGGAGAGATGGCCTCTAGAAACTGCATAATGAAGGAGAAAGAAAAAAATAAGGAAAGAAGAGTGAAATTTAAGATCTCCCTTATGAAAGAAAATAAACAAATTCAAGTATGCACTGCCTCTCACCTACCACCTTGCTACAGAAAAAAAGAGAGAGGGAGGGAGGGAGAGAGAGACAGAAAGGAAGAAAGGGAAGGAAGGAAGGAAGGAAGGAAGGAAGGAAGGAAGGAAGGAAGGAAGGAAGGAAGGAAGGAAGGAAGG
>NC_045437.1:89135582-89141657 GCF_002776525.5 Piliocolobus tephrosceles | reverse complement strand
AGGAAGGAAGGAAGGAAGGAAGGAAGGAAGGAAGGAAGGAAGGAAGGCTTTAATGATAAAGGGGAAAAAAATCCTCATGGTCTCCAGGCCAAAAAAAAAAAAAAAGATAAAAAACACTACAGAATTAGAATGGCACAAAACTTACTAGACATTACTAAACCCCATTCAAAGTAAGAAATCAATGAAGCAGAAAATTTAAAATGTCTCCCAGAGAAAAAGTGAGAAACAAATCTTTTCTATCTACTCAAGACACTCAAGATATCCTTCAAGTATTAATGTTATAAACAGCTTTAATCATACATGAGCTCAGGGAATTTTGTACATGAGTCCGTCTTGAGAGATCTACTAAAATGTGTGCATCCTCAAACTAAGTGGTGAAGGGAAAAACTTCAGCAAACAGAAAGATGGTTAACATTTAATATTTTAAACGCAGATCTAAGGCTAAATCACAAGTGGAGTGTTCATTTAAATTACTTGGGAAACAAATATCAAGATGAAACTACACATGTCAGAGGTTTATTAGGGCTAAACACCCCTGAAGGATAAAATGGAGACCTTTAGAGAAGACAGTGATACTCATCACACAACAACTCAGGTTTATGAATCACAAGATAAAGAAATGAGGATTGAGTAGACTCACATTTCTGCATGGTTCTCAGAAAGTTAGGGCTAAGCCAACACGTTCTCAAACAAGTTTCCTCATTAGAAGATTCTCACATTCCTCAGATCGTAGGAACATGCAGAAAGCCTTGATACAATGTAAATTTGGGGTATATTCAGAAGGACAGTTGTTGGGACTATCAGTTAATAATGCTTCCTACAGGAGATCTGAGCTATGCAATTTTATGGCTTCCACTGTCCACTCTTTTCAGTATTGTTGTAGGATGTAGGATGAATGGCCCCACAAAGATGTCCCTAGAACCTATAAATGTGTTACATTACATGATAAAGCGACTTTGTGGCTACAATTAATCAATCACTTACCTTAAAATAGAGAGATTCTCCTGTGCTATCTTCATTGTCTTAACCTAATGACACGAGGCCTTAACAGCAGAAAACTTTCTTTAACTGGAGGCAGAAGAGCTATGGCAGAAGATGAAGTCAGAACGATTTGAAGAATGAAAAGGACTGATATATCAGTGTCGGTTTGAAGACAGAAGGAGCTATGTGATAAATAATGAAGGTGGGCTTATGTAGCTGGGAAGGGCTCCTGTCTAACAAGTGAAAAAGCATTCTAAAATGGTAAATTTCAAAGCAAATATATCAGTGATTATGTTAGCTTTAAGTGAACTAAAACTTCTGATTAAAAGACAAAATTAGTAAGACTTGATAGCAAACAAATTAATAGATTAATTAAAAGGTGTAGTAAAAGTAAATGAATAGAAAAAGATATGTGATGCACACACTAACTAAAAGCAAGCTAGATTTCTGTATTCATATTTGTGTAAGTAGCTTTTAAAGAAAGAAGCACAAAATGACCTTAAAAGAAACATAACTACTTTAAAAATATAAATGAAATAGTAATATGAACAATTTGCATGTGAGTAATGCAAAAATGAGAAAATAGAAAGAAAAACATTTCAGAAGTAAAATGAAAAGTAGGCAAATCCATAATCATAAAAGAAAACATTAACATACATCACTAAGTTATAAAACATGAAGATAGGCAAGATGGCCGAATAGGAACAGCTCCAGTCTCCAGCTCCCAGCCAGAGCGACACAGAAGACAGGTGATTTCTGCATTTTCAATTGAGGTACTGGGTTCGTCTCACTAGGGAGTGCTGGACAATCAGTGCTGGTCAGCTGCTGCAGCCCAACCAGCGAGAGCTGAAGCAGGGCGAGGCATGGCCTCAACTGGGAAGCACAAGGGGGCAGGGAATCCCTTTTCCTAGCCAGGGTAACTGAGACACACAACACCTGGAAAATCGGATAACTCCCACCCCAATACTGCCCTGTACCAAGGGTCTTAGCAAATGGGCACACCCAGAGATTATATCCCACACCTGGCCGGGAGGGTCCCACGCCCACCCACAGAGCCTCCCTCATTGCTAGCACAGCAGTCTGTGATCTAACTGCAAGGCAGCAGCCAGGCTGGGGGAGGGGCACCCGCCATTGCTGAGGCTTAAGTAGGTAAACAAAGCCACTGGGAAGCTCCAACTGGGTGGAGCTCACAGCAGCTCAAGGAGCCCTGCCTGTCTCTGTAGACTCCACCTCTGGGGACAGGGCACAGCTAACCAACAACAACAACAACAAAGCAGCAGAAACCTCTGCAGACGCAAACGACTCTGACAGCTTTGAAGAGAGCAGTGGATCTCCCAACAGGGAGGTTGAGATCTGAGAATGGACAGACTGCCTGCTCAAGTGGGTCCCTGACCCCTGAGTAGCCTAACTGGGAGACATCCCCTACTAGGGGCAGACCGACACCCCACACCTCACACGGTGGAGTACACCCCTGAGAGGAAGCTTCCAAAGCAAGAATCAGACAGGTACACTCGCTGTTCAGCAATATTCAATCTTCTGCAGTCTCTGCTACTGATACCCAGGCGAACAGGGTCTGGACTGGATCTCAAGCAATCTCCAACAGACCTACAGCTGAGGATCCTGACTGTTAGAAGGAAAACTAACAAACAGGAAGGACACCGACACCAAAACCCCATCAGTACGTCACCATCATCAAAGACTAGAGGCAGATAAAACCACAAAGATGGGGCAAAAGCAGGGCAGAAAAGCTGGAAATTCAAAAAATAAGAGCGCATCTTCCCCTGCAAAGGAACGCAGCTCATCGCCAGCAATGGATCAAAGCTGGATGGAGAATGACTTTGATGAGATGAGAGAAGAAGGCTTCAATCCATCAAACTTCTCAGAGCTAAAGGAGGAATTACGTACCTAGTGCAAAGAAACTAAAAATCTTGAAAAAAGAGTGGAAGAATTGATAACTAGAATAATTAATGCAGAGAAGGCCATAAACGAACTGACAGATGAAAACCATGACACAAGAAATACGTGACAAATGCAAAAGCTTCAGTAACCGACTGGATCAACTGGAAGAAAGAGTATCAGCGATTGAGGATCAAATGAATGAAATGAAGCGAGACGAGAAATCTAAAGAAAAAAGAAGAAAAAGAAATAAGCAAAGCCTGCAAGAAGTATGGGATTATGTAAAAAGACCAAATCTACGTCTGATTGGAGTGCCTGAAAGTGAGGGGGAAAATGGAACCAAGTTGGAAAACACTCTTCAGGATGTCATCCAGGAGAACTTCCCCAACATAGTAAGGCAGGCCAACATTCAAGTTCAGTAAATACAGAGAACTCCACAAAGATACTCCTCGAGAAGAGCAACTCCAAGACACATAATTATCAGATTCACCAAAGTTGAAATGAAAGAAAAACTGTTAAGGGGAGCCAGAGAGAAAGGTCGGGTTATCCACAAAGGGAAGCCCATCAGAAAACAGCAGATCTCTTGGCAGAAACTCTACAAGCCAGAAGAGAGTGGGGGCCAATATTCAACATTCTTAAAGAAAAGAAATTTAAACCCAGAATTTCATATCCAGCCAAACTAAGTTTCATAAGTGAAGGAGAAATAAAATCCTTTACAGATAAGCAAATGCTTAGAGATTTTGTCACCACCAGACCTGCCTTACAAGAGACCCTGAAGGAAGCACTAAACATGGAAAGGAACAACCAGTACCAGCCATTACAAAAATATGCCAAAATGTAAAGACCATCGAGGTTAGGAAGAAACTGCATCAACTAACGAGCAAAATAACCAGTTAATATAACAATGGCAGGATCAAGTTCACACATAACAATATTAACCTTAAATGCAAAAAGACTAAATGGTCCAATTAAAAGACACAGACTAGAAAACTGAATAAAGAGTCAGGACCCATCATTTTGCTATATTCAGGAGACCCATCTCACATGCAGAGACAAGACACACACAGTCTCAAAATAAAAGGATGGAGGAAGATCTACCAAGCAAATGGAGAACAAAAAAATCAGGGGTTGCAATCCGAGTCTCTGATAAAACAGACTTTAAACCATCAAAGATCAAAAGAGACAAAGAAGGACATTACATAATGGTAAAGGGATCAATTCAACAGGAAGAGCTAACTATCCTAAATATATATGCACCCAATACAGGAGCACCCAGATTCATAAAGCAAGTCCTTAGAGACTTACAAAGAGACTTAGACTCCCATACAATAATAATGGGAGACTTCAACACCCCACTGTCAACATTAGACAGATCAACGAGACAGAAATTTAACAAGGATATCCAGGAATTGAATTCATCTCTGCAGCAAGCAGACCTAATACACATCTACAGAACTCTCCACCCCAAATCAACAGAATATACATTCTTGTCAGCACCACATCACACTTATTCCAAAATTGACCACATAATTGGAAGTAAAGCACTCCTCAACTAATGTAAAAGAACAGAAATTATAATTAACTGTCTCTCAGACCACAGTACAATCAAACTAGAACTCAGGATTAAGAAACTCAATCAAAACCGCTCAACTACATGGAAACTGAACAATCTGCTCCTGAATGACTACTGGGTACATAACGAAATGAAAGCAGAAATAAAGATGTTCTTTGAAACCAATGAGAACAAAGATACAACATACCAGAATCTCTGAGACACATTTAAAACAGTGTGTAGAGGGAAATTTATAGCACTAAATGCCCACAAGAGAAAGCTGGAAAGATCTAAAATGAACACTCTAACATCACAATTAAAAGAACTAGAGAAGCAAGAGCAAACACATTCAAAAGCTAGCAGAAGGCAAGAAATAACTAAGATCAGAGCAGAACTGAAGGAGATAGAGACAAAAAAAAAACCTCCACAAAATCAATGAATCCAGGAGCTGGATTTTTGAAAAGATCAACAAAATTGATAGACTGCTAGCAAGACTAATAAAGAAGAAAAGAGAGAAAAAATCATATAGACGCAATAAAAAGTGATAAAGGGGATATCACCACCGACCCCACAGGAATACAAACTACCATCAGAGAATACTATAAAAACCTCTACGCAAATCAACTAGAAAATGTAGAAAAAAATGGATAATTTCCTGGACACTTAAACTCTCCCAAGACTAAACCAGGAAGAAGCTGAATTCCTGAATAGACCAATAGCAGGTTCTGAAATAGAGGCAACAATTAATAGCCTACCCACCAAAAAAGTCCAGGACCACATGGATTCACAGCTGAATTCTACCAGAGGTACAAGGAGGAGCTGGTACCCATCCTTCTGAAACTATTCCAATCAATAGAAAAAGAGGGAATCCTCCCTAACTCATTTTATGAGACCAACATCATCCTGATACCAAAGCCTCGCAGAGACACACAAAAAAAGAGAATTTTAGACCAATATCCCTGATGAACATTGATGCAAAAATCCTCAATATAATACTGGCAAACCAGATCCAGCAGCACATCAAAAAGCTTATCCACCATCATGAAGTGGGCTTCATCCCTGGGATGCAAGGCTGGTTCAACATTCGCAAATCAATAAACGTAATCCAGCATATAAACAGAACCAAAGACAAAAACCACATGATTATCTCAATAGATGCAGAAAATGCCTTTGACAAAATTCAACAGCCCTTCATGCTAAAAATGCTCAATAAATTCGGTATTGATGGAACATATCTCAAAATAATAAGAGCTATTTATGACAAACCCACAGCTAATATCATACTGAATGGGCAAAACCTGGAAAAATTCCCTTTGAAAACTGGCACAAGACAGGGATGTCCTCTCTCACCACTCCTATTCAACATAGTGTTGGAAGTTCTGGCTAGGGCAATCAGGCAAGAGAAAGAAATCAAGGGTATTCAGTTAGGAAAAGAAGAAGTCAAATTGTCCCTGTTTACAGATGACATGATTGTATATTTAGAAAACCCCATCGTCTCAGCCCAAAATCTCCTTAAGCTGATAAGAAACTTCAGCAAAGTCTCAGGATACAAAATTAATGTGCAAAAATCACAAGCATTCTTATACACCAGTAACAGAGAAACAGAGAGCCAAATCATGAATGAAATTCCATTCACAACTGCTTCA
>NC_045437.1:89096485-89130582 GCF_002776525.5 Piliocolobus tephrosceles | reverse complement strand
TGAAGCAGTTGTGAATGGAATTTCATTCATGATTTGGCTCTCTGTTTGTCTGTTACTGGTGTATAAGAATGCTTGTGATTTTTGCACATTAATTAGAAAACCAAACACCACATGTTCTCACTCATAGGTGGGAACTGAACAATGAGATCATTTGTACTCGTGAAGGGGACCATCACACACCGGGGCCTATTATGGGGAGGGTGGGGGAGAGATTGCACTGGGATTTATACCTGATGTAAATGACGAGTTGATGGGTGCTGACGAGTTGATGGGTACAGCACACCAACATGGCACAAGTATACATATGTAACAAACCTGCACGTTGTACACATGTGCCCTAGAACTTAAAGTATAATAATTAAAAAAATAAACAAACAAACAAACAAGACTCGTTGGTGGACTCAGTAGTAGACTGGATATGAGAAAGTATAAGTGAGTTTGTAGATACGTCAATGGAAACATCCTAAACAAAAATGCAAAGAGAAAAATGAGAAAGTAATCGAAGATCCAAAAGCTGTAGGACAATTACAAAAATTGTAACATACACATAATAGAAATACAAGGAAGATAACAAATGGAGAGAAGAATGGAAAAGGTTGGAGGTTATAATGTCTAAGAATTTTCCAAAATTAGCAACAGATATCAAACCATATGTCCAGGAGGCTTAGAAAACAGAGAGCAGGATAAATACCAAAAACAAAACCAAGTAAAATAAAATAAAATTACAAACCCCCCCAAAAATAAAATAACTAAGAGAATATACAAAGAGAAGCCAGAGGAAAATAAAATACTTTATCTGTAGAAAAGACAGGATACAATTATCATTGGACTGCTCTGCCAAAACAATGTAAGCAAGACGAGAGTGTAATAACATATTTAAAAAGTTGAAAGGAAAAAAAACAAACACCAACTTATAATTCCGTACTCAGTGACTAAAAGCGAAAGAGAAATACTTTCTTAGACACACAAAAACTAAGAGAATATGTTTCTAGTAGACTCGCCTTGAAAGAAATTGTGAAAGTACTTCTTCAGAAAGAAAAAAATAGTATCAGATCCATAAAATGAAAGGAAAAATATTAGAGATGGAATAAATGAAGGTAACATAAAATATTTTTTCTTATTTTTAATTGATCTAAAATATCTCTTTTACTCAAAATAAAAATGCAACAACGTATTGGACAAATACAGCTCATGCACAAGTAACATGAATGACAACAATGAGAGATGGGTGGGTTGAATTGGGAATACTCTGGTTTAAGTTACACAAAGTATACAGGAAACAATAGAATTGTATTTTAAAATGGACTTAGATTAATTTCAAATGTACATTGTAAAGTCAAATGCAACTACTGAAAACCTTTTTTAAAAATAAGTATGCTAAAAGAGGAGAGAAAAATGGAATAATATAAAATAACCAATTGAAATCAAAGGAAGCAACAATTAGAGGAAATTTTTTTAAAAAGAAAGAAAGCACAAGTGGAACAAACCACATAGTTACAAATATGGTAGATTTTAATCCAACTCTATCAGTAATAACGGTAAACGTAAATGATTCAAATACACAAAATAAAAACCAGAGACTGAGAGCGTACATTCAAAAAAGCAAGGTCGAGCTATTGCTTGTCTATAAGAGACCACATGAAATATCAAGACATAGATAAATTAAAAGCATAGAGAAGCATATACAATGCTAACACTAATCAAAAGAATACTGATGAAGCTATATTAACTTTAGAATTTAAAATTTCATAAAAAGCAAAATTTTCAGAGACAAAAAATAATTACATAATGATATAGGTCTAATTCTATAGAAGTCATAACAATTCCTAATGTATATTTGCATATGAATAGAGCATCAAAATACATAAAGAAAAATGATTAGAATTGCAAGGAGAAACAGACAAATTTACTATTATAGTTGGATACTTCAGCATACTCCTATTAATAATTCATCTATTCCATAGGCAGAAGATTAAGAGCATAGTTGAATTAAAAAGTATCAATAACCCTCCAAAAGTTACGTTGAAACAACTCCCAATGTGGCAGTATTGAGAGGTAGAGATTTGAGAAGTCACTGAGTTATGAGGGTTCCACTCACATGAATGGATTAATCCATTCATTGATAAATGGATTCATTGATTATCATGGAAGAGATTGGTATTGTGGTTTTATAAGAACAGGAAGAAAGACCTAACCTTGGTGCCCTGCAAATTCCAAACTAGCAAGAAGGTCCTAACTAGATGTACATCCTTGATCTTGGACTCCTCATCCTCCATAACTGTAAAAAATAAATTTCCTGTCTTTATATATTACCCAGTTTTAGGTATTCTGTTACGTAAGGAACAGAAAACAGCTAAGACAACAATTATACTGATTTAATTGACTTTATAGAATACTTCATCAAACAAAGCAGGAAACACATTCGTGTTAAACTCACATGGCATATTCACCAAGACAGGCCAAATTCTGAGCCATAAAATCAGCTTTCTAATTTTAAGATAATACGAATCTTATAAAGTCTTCTCACAGACCACAATGAAATTAAACTAGAAATCATTAACAGAAAGTTAGCTAGAAAATTCCAAAGTTAGATGTGAAACAACACAATTTTAAATAACACATAAATCACAAGAGAACACTCAAAAGAAATTTTAAAATATTTTAACAAAATGAAATAAAAGTACAAAAATGTGTGAGATGCCATGAAGGTAGTACTTATAGTGGAATTTATAACATTAAATGTATATATTTTTAAAAAGATATAAAAATTAATGATTTAAGTTTCTACCTTAAGGAACTAGAGTAAGAAAAACACAATACTTAAGGAAGCAAAAAAAAATTACCAAAGTTAAAGCCAAAATTAATAAATTGAAAACAGGGAACAATAGAGACAACCAAGAAAACCAAAAGCTGGATATTTGAAAAGTTCTTTCCAAGCTATGTCAGTCATGAAAAACAGAGAGAAGATACAAATTGCTAGTGTGTGAATTGAAACAGGGGCCATCATGGTTGATTCCATACATATTAAAGGTTAATAAAGGAAGACTGTGAAAAACTTTGTGTCCACAAATTTGATAACTTGAGTGAAATGAATGAACTCCTGGAAAAACATGATCTAGGAAACCTCATACAGGGAGAAATTAATAATCTGAATAGGTTGACATCTATTAAATAAATTGAATCAAAAATTAATAATCTTTCCATACTGAAAGTAATAGGAAAACCTGGTTTAACTGGTGAATTTGACTATGCATTTGAGGAAGAAATAATACCAATTCTCTACAATCTCTTCCTGAAAAGAGAAGCAGAGGAGCGACATAACTCATTCTACAAGGCCAGCACTATCCAAAGGCCAAAACCACATGAAGACATTACAAGAAATAAATTATTACAAACTAATTTATCTTCTGAACATAATTCAAAAATCCTCAATGAATATGAGAAAATATAATCCAATAATGTATAAAAAATATACAGTGGAGGCACATCAGATTTACTTTAGATATGGAAAGCTGGTTCAACATTAGAAAATTGGTTAATGTAATTCATCACATCAATAGAATAAAGAAGAAAAATTATACAACAATGTCAATCGATACAGAAAAGGTATTTGACAAAATTCAAAACTCATACATGATAAAATTCTCAGTGAACTAGGAATAAAAGGGAATTTTCTCAACTTGATAAAGAATATTTACAAACATCTACAACTAACATCATACTCAATGATAAGAAACTAGATGATCGGGAACAAGGCAAGAATATCCCCTCTCTCCACTCCTATTTAACAAGGTACCAGAAGTCCCAGCTAATGCAACAACAAAACGAAAAAAAGAAAATACACGTGTTGGGAAAGAAAAAATAAAGCTGTTTTTGTTCACATATGAATCAATATCTATGTCAAATAATTAACAAAAAAGAAAGCTGGAATTAACAAGTAATTACAGAAGTTGGCAGAATATGAGGTTAATATAGAAAAGTCAGTTTCTTCCTTCTATATCATCAGTGAGCCATTGTAATTTAAAATTAAACACACACCATTTACATTAGCACCGTAAAAAGACATATTTAGTTATAAATCTAATAAAAATATTTTAAAGATCTCTATGAGGAAAACTACAAAACTGTTTAACTATATTCAGAAAAATGTAAATAAATGGAAAGACTTTCTATGTTCAAGGAAAAGAAGACTCAATATTTTTAAGATGTCACCTCTCACCAACTTGATCTATAGATCTATAGATACAATAAAGTCTCAATCAAACATGAAGCAAATTATTTTGTGAATATTGATAAAATAATTCTAAAACTTTCAAGATGCCTAAAGTGTAGACAGAAAGTCAAAATGCTCAGGATAGCCAATACAGTACTCTAGAAAAAGGCCAGATTTAGAGAACTTACACTACTCAACTTCATGATTTACTATAAGCTCCAGTAATCAAAAGAACATGGTTCTGAAAAATAATGACAAACAGATCAATGGAAGGTAATAACAAGCCCACAAATAACCCACACAAATTTAGTCAACTGATTATTGACCAAGGCATAAAGACAATTCAACAGAGAAAAGATAGTAATTTTCAACCAATGGGCCTGAAACAACTGAACATCTGCAAGCAACAAATGAACTTAGATGCAAATCTTAACACTTTTCACAAAAATTGATGTAAAATGTAATATAGACTTAAATGTAAAATGAAAAACAGTACAACTTTTAAAAGACAACATTAAAATTGACAACTTTTGCTCTGTAAAAGACACTGTTAAGACAATGAAAACATAAGCCACAAACTGGGGGAAAATAGTTGCAAAACATATATGATAAAGGAAATATTTAAAAATTATGTGCACTCTTTAAAAAACTGAACAATAGACATAATGCTACTTAAAAAGTGGGCAAAATTTCTGGACAAATAACTTACCAAAGAAGACTTACATAGCAAATAAACACATGAAAAAAAGTCATTAGGCAATTGCAAATTAAAACAACAATAAAATACCACTACCCATGTATCAGAATGGCTAACATCCAAAGCACTGATTAATACCAAATGGTGGCTAGTATGTGGAGCAACAGAAACTCTCATTTGTTGCTAATGAAAATGCAAAATATTACACCCACTTTGGAAGACAGATTGGCAGTTTCTTACAAAGATATTTATAGGCTTACCATATGATTCAGGAATTAAACTCCTAAGGTATTTTTTTCTATTGAGTTAAAAGCTTAATGTATGTCCACACAAAAAACTACACACAAATGTTTATAGCAGTTTTATTCATAATTGCCAACAATCAGAATCAATCAAAATGTCCTAAAAGATTAATAGATAAATTGATTACATTATATTTATATATTGAAATATTATTCAGTTATAAAAAGAAATGATCAAAGTACAACACGACATGGAGGATCTTTAAATACATATTTCTAAATGAAAGAAGGCAGCCTGACAAAGCTACACAGTGTATAGTTTTAACAATATGACATTCTGGAGTGGGCAAAACTATAGAGACAAAAAACAAAATCAGTGGTTTTCATGATTTGAGGTAGGGGATGATCAGTGTTTACAAGGGTTTGAAGCAGGTATGAATAGGTGAAAAACAAAGGATATTTAGGAGAGTGAAACTATTATGCATGATATTGTAATGGTGGACACATGAGATGCATTTGTCAAAATCCATAAAACTATACAACATGATGAGTAAGCCCTTATGTAAACTATGAACTTGAATTAATAAAAAGAAGAAACTTTATATTTGATATACATCAATAGATTTTGTTGAATGTAAAATAAATTGCATCTTCACTTTCAAGATGCCTAATATAAATTATTAATTGCACATTACATCAGTTAAATTATGTAGGACTCCAAAAGAAACTAAAAACTAAAAATTTTGAATAATCAATCACTATTAATGTTTCCAAGATATAAGCTACAAAATTTTTATATTTGTATTCAATTGATTAAGATTATTATCTATCTAAAATACTGGTTTCTTTATCTTGGAACCATATGTGTTGTGGGCTGAATTGTGATCCATGCTCAGATTTCAATAGCCAGATGTTAAAATCCTAACCCCCAGTACATAAGACTATGTCGATATTCTGACATATAATATTTAAAGGGGTAGTTAAATTAAAACGAGGTGACTAGGGTGGGCCCCAATCCAATATGACTGATACCTTCATAAGAAGTGGAGATTAGGATGCACAGAGGGAACACCACCCAAAGGTTAGAACTATGCTAAAAGAATATTAACTTCAATTTTTGTTTATTCCAGTGACAGGACTTAATCTAAATTGTGATTTTGTGTGTGCACTATGTCTTGTTTGTGTATGTTTGTGTAGGTGAGCTTATGTGTGTCTGCATGAGGGTATGTATGTAGGTATATGTATGCATATATATTGATAGTGCATGCATATATGTCTATATGCATGCATATGAGTGTGAATGCCAACATAGGGCTGTACATATTTGTGTCGAGATGTGGGCAAATATGTGTATGAATGTTTTCATGCATTCACCTTTGTTTGCATGTGTATGTGTGTGTATAAAATATATGAATGTATATGTGTGTGTACAGATGCATGCATGTGAGGTGGCCTCCTCAGCTCTAAGCATAGTTATTAACATGCCAACATTTTTTGATTGAATGAAATAATTAGTGTATGGTTTTCAATTTATTTTATTTTAGTCTCAATATATTTTCTAGGTAATTCTGAAATATGTTTATGTTGCTTTCATTAAAATAATAATTTTATTTATAAATGAAACCAAGAAATATGACTTTATTTGGAAGAAGTGAACAGGGTTTAAAGTCATATTTTTTCCTGTTTTCTGTAATTTTTATACATAATATATTACATTTAGCCTAAGATAATACTATGTATTCCAAACATAATGTGTGTTATATGACCTCTAACTGGTATTCAAGGTTAAAAAAATAAAACTTTGACTCAAATGAATGGTAGTACTGATGAAAGATCATAATTTTGTAAATTTTTAGTGTTTGTATATAAATAATGATTTGCAAAGCTTACAACCATTGTTCTTTCATTAAAATATGAATATTTTAATATATACTGTAAACATGCTTACTTCATTTTTTCGTTAGTTAAAAACTGATTGCTATTTTTTTTTTCTTTTTTATTTTAAGTTCATGGGTACATGTGCGGATCTGTTATATAGGTAAACTTGTATCATGAAGGGGTGTTGTACAGATTGCTTTGTCACACAGGTATTAAGCCTAATACCAATTAGTTATTTTTCCTGATCTTCTTCCTTCTCCCACCCTCCACCATCAGGTAGGTGACAGTGTCTGTTGTTCCCCTCTATGTGTCTGTGTGTTTTCATCATTTAGCTCCCTCTTGTAAGTGAGAACATGTAGTATTTGGTTTTCTGTTTCTGTGTTGGTCTGCTAAGGATAATGGCCTCCAGCTCCATCCATGTTCTTGCAAAGGACATAATGTTGTTCCTCTTATGGCTGCATAGTATTCCATAGTGTATATGCAGCACATTTTCTCATCCAGTCTACTATTGATGGGCATTTAGGTTGATTCCATGTCTTTGCTATTGTGAATAGTGCAGCAGTGAACATAAGCGTGCATGTGTCTTTAAGATAGAACTATATATATTCGTTTGGGTATATACCCAGTAATGAGATTGCCGGGTTGAAGAGTAGTTCTGTGTTTAGCTCTTTGAGGAACCAACACATTGATTTCCGTATTGGTTGAACTAATATACACTCCAACAGTGTATAAGCATTCCTTTTACTCTGCCACCTGGTTAGGATCTGTTATTTTATTTTATATTTTTACTCTTTTTTTCTATTTTTTATTTTTATTTTTTCATTTTTTAGATAGAGTCTCACTCTTTCACCCTGGTTGGAGTGCAATGGCATGGTCTCTGCTCACTGAAACCTCTGCCTCCTGGGTTCAAGCAATTCTCCTGCCTCAGCCTCCCAGGTGACTGGGACTACAGGCGCATGCCATCACATCTGGCTAATTTTTGTATTTTTTATAGAGACGGGGTTTCACTATGTTGGCCAGGCTGTATCTAACTCCTGAACTCACGATCCACCCACCTCAGCCTCCCAAAGTGCTGGGATTACAGGGGTGAACCAACAACGCCCAGCCATTCTGACTGGTATGAGATGGTATCTCATTATGCTTTTGATTTGAATTTCTCTAATGATCAGTGATGTTGAGCTTTCTTTTCATACTTTGTTGACCACATATACGTCTTCTTTTGAAAAGTGTCTGTTTATGTTTCTGCCCATTTTGTAAGGGAGTTGTTTGTGGGTGTTTTTGTTTTTCTGTAAATTTGTTTAAGTTCCTTACAGATGTTAGATAGTAAACCTCTGTAAGATCTACAGTTTGCAAAAATTTTCTCCCATTCTGTAGGTTGTCTGTTTACTCTGTTGATAGTTTCTTTTGTTGTGCAGAACTTAGTTCAATTAGATCCCATTTGTCAATGTTTGCTTTTGTTGCAATCTCTTTTAGCATCTTCATTATAAAATTTTTGCCTGTTCCTATGTCCAGAGTGGTATTGCCTAGTTGTCTTCTAAGGTTTTTTTTAGAATTTTAGGTTTTACATTTAAGTCTTAATACACCTTAAGTTGATTTTTGTATATGTGGCAAGAAGAAATCTTCTGCATATGGGTAGCCAATTATCCCAGCAACATTTATTGAATAAGGATTCCTTTCCCCATTGCTTGTTTTTGTCAGCCTTTTTGAAAATCAGATGGTTGTACGTGTGCAGCATTATTTCTGGCCTATCTATTCTGTTCTCTTGGTCTATGTGCCTGTTTTTATATCACTACCATGCTCTTTTGTTTACTGTAGCCCTGTAGCATAGTTTGAAGTCAGGTAGTATAATGTCTCCAGCTTTGTTCTTTGTGCTTAGGATTGCCTTGAATTTTATTTGAGCTCTTTTTGGTTCAATACAAATTTTAAAATAGTTTTCTCTATTCTAGTGAACAATGCCATTGGTAGCTTGATAAGAACAGGATTGAATCTATAAATTGCTTTGGGCAGTACGGCGATTTTAATGATGTTGATTCTTCATATCCATGAGCATGTTTTTCAATTTGTGGTGTCATCTCTGATTTCTTTGAGCAGGGTTTTGTAGTTCTCTTGGTAGAGATCTTTTAACCTTGGTTAGCAGTATTCCTAGATATTTAATTCTTTTTGTGGCAATTGTAAATGAGATTGTGTTGCTGATTTGGCTCTTGGCTTGATTGTCATTGGTGTATAGAACTACTAGTGATTTTTGTATGTTGATTTTGTATCCTGAGACTTTGCTGAAGTTGTTTATCAGATCAAGGAGCCTTTGGACAGAGACTATGGGTTTTTCTGGATACAGAATCATGCATGTTGTCTGCAAACAAAGATAATTTGACTTCCTCTCTTCTTATTTAGATGTCTTTTATTTCTTTCTCTTGCCTAATTGCTCTGGCTGGGATGTCCAGTACTGTGTTGAATAGGAGAGGTGACAGAGGGTGATATGCTTTGGCTCTGTTTCACCACCCAAATCTCATCTCAAATTGTAATCTTAATCCTCACATGTTGAGAAAGGGACCTGTAATGCTCATGTTTTGAGAGAGGGAGGTGATTGGATCATAGGGGTGTTCTTTTGACAGTGAGTGAGTTCTCATGAGATCTAATGGTTTTATAAGTGTTTGGAAGTTCCTCCTTCATTCTAATTTGCTCTCCTGCCACCTTGTGAAGAAGGTGCCTGCTTCCCCTTCCTCCATAGTTGTAAGTTTCCTGAGGCCTCTCCAGTCATGCATAATTGTGAGCCAATTAAGCCTCTTTTCTTTATAAATTACCCAGTCTCATGGAAGTTCTTTATAGCAGTGTGAAAATAGACCAATGCAGAGGGCATCCTTCACTTGCTCTGGTTTTCAAGGGGAATGCTTCCATCTTTTGCCCACTCATTTTGATGTTGGCAAGGGTTCATCATAAATGGCTCTTACTGTGTTGAGGTATGCTCCTTTAATACCTGGTTTATTGAGAGTTTTCAACATGAAGGGGTGTTGAATTTTATCAAAAGCATTTTATGGGTCAATTGAGATAATTATGTGACCTTTGCCTTAATTCTGTTATAATATGTTTAACCAACCTCGAATTTCGAATTCGAGGGATAAAGCCTACTTGATCATAGCAGATAAGCTTTTTGATGTGCTGCTGGATTTGGTTTACCAGTATTTTGTTGAGGATTTTTGCCTGGATATTCATCAAGGATATTGGCCTGAAGTTCTATTTTTTTATTGTGTCTCTGCCAGGTTTTGGTATCAGGATGATGCTAGTCTCATAGAATGAGTTAGGGAGGAGTCCGTCCTCTGTTTTTTGGAATAATTTTAGCATGAATAGTACCAGCTCTTCTTTGTACATCTGGTATAATTCGGCTGTGAATCCATCTGGTCCTACGCTTTTCTTTGTTGGTAGACTGTTTATTACTGATTCAATTTTGGAGTTTGCTATTAGTCTCTTTAGGGATTCAATTTCTTCCTTGTTCAGACTTGTGAGGGTGTTTTGTTTCCAGGAATTTAACCATTTCTTCTAGATTTTCTAGTTTGTATGCATAGAGGTTTTCCTAATATTTTCTGATGCTTATTAGTATTTCTGTGTGGTGAATGATAATACTGCCTTTGTCATTATCTTCTCTGTTTTATTCTTTATTATTCTAGCTAGAAGTCTATTTTATTAACTTTTTCAAAAAAAAGACAATTCCTGGATGCATTAATCTTTTTGAAAATTTCAATAGTTATTGGGGTACAGGTGGTTTTTGCTTTCTGGTTACATGGATAAGTTCTTTAGTAGTTATTTATGAGATTTTGGTGCACCATTCACCCAAGCAATGTACACGCTACCCAATATGTAGTCTTTTATCCTGTACCCCACTTCCGCCCCTCCCTCTGAGTCCCCATAGTCCATTATATTATTCTTATGCCTTTGCATCCTCATAGTATAGGTTCCACTTATAAGTGAAAACATACAATATTTTGGTTTACCATTCCTGAGTTACTTCACTTAGAATAATGGCCATCCAAGTTGCTGCAAAGGCCATTATTTTGTTCTATTTTATGGCTGAATAGTATTCCATGGTATATTTGTGTATACAGATACACACATACGCACACAACACATTTTCTTTATCCACTCCTTGGCTGATGGGCATTTAGTCTGGTTCCATAACTTTGCAATTGTGCATGCAACTGCTATAAAAATGCGGGTGCAGGTGTGTTTTTCATATAATAACTTCCTTTCCTTTGAGTAGATATCCAGCAGTAAGATTGCTGGATGAAGTGGTAGTTCTACTTTCAGTTCTTTAAGGAAACTCCATACTGTTTTCCAGAGTAGTTGAACCAGTTTACATTCCCACCAGCAGTGTAAAAGTGTTCTCTTTTCACCACATCCTTGCCAACATCTGTAATTTTTTTGATTTTTTAATAATGGCCATGCTCACAGGAATGGGGTGGTTACTCACTGTGGTTTTAGTTTGCATTTCCCTGATAATTAGTGATATTAAGCATTTTTTCATGTTTGTTGGCTGTTTGTATTTCTTCTTTAGATAATTGTTGATTCATGTTCTTTGTGCACTTTTTGATGGAATCATTTTTTTCTTGATGATGTGTTTGAATTCCTTGTAGATTCTGAATATTAGTCCTTTGTCAGATGCACAGTTTGCAAAGATTTTTTCCCAGTTAGTGGGTTGTTTGTTTACTCTGCTGATTATTTCTTTTGCTATACAGAAGATTTTTAGTTTAATTAGGTCCCATTTATTTATTTTGGATTTTGTTGCATTTGCTTTTGCGCTCTTAGTCATAACCTCTTTGCCTAAGCCAATGTTTAGAAGAGTTTTTCTGATATTATAGTCTATAATTTTTATGGTTTCAGGTTATAAATTTAAGTCTTTGATCTATCTTGAGCTGACTTTTTAAATAAGGTGAAAGATGCAGATCCAGTTTTATTCTTCTATATGTGGCTTGCCAGTTTCCCCAGCAACATTTCCTTAATAGAGAGTCCTTTCCCCACTTTTATGTTTTTCTATACTTTGTTGGAGATCAGTTGGCTTTTAAGTATTCCGTTATATTTCTGGGTTCTCTATTGTGTTCCATTGGTTTACATGCCTATTTTTATACACAGTACCAGGCTGTTTTATGAACCATAGCCTTGTAGTATAACTTACAATTGGGTAGTGTGATGCATCCAGCTGTGTTCTTTTTACTTATTATTGCTTTGGCTATGCGGTCTACTTTTTGGTTCCATATACATTATAGGGTTATTTTTTCTAATTCTGTGACAAATTACAATGTTATATTGACGGTAATTGCATTAAATTGGTAGATTGCTTCGAGAAGTATGGTCATTTTCACAATATTAATTCTACTCATCCATGAGCCTAGGATGTGTTTTCATTTGTTTGTGTCATCTATGATTTCATTCATCAGTGTTTTCTAGTGTTCCTTGTAGAGATCTTTCACCTCCTTGGTTAAGTATATTCCAAAGAATTTTAATTTTTTGCAGCTGTTGTAAAAGGGGTTGACTTCTTGATTTAATTCTCAGCTTGGTCATTGTTGGTTATTGCAGTGTTACTGATTTGTGTACATTGATTTTGTATCTTGAGACTTTACTGAATTCATTTATCAGATCTAGGAGCTTTTTGGATGAGTCTTTAGGATTTTCTAGGTGTATGATCATATCATTGATGAACAGCTACAGTGTGATTTCCTCTCTTTCCAATTTGAATGTCTTTTATTTCTTTCTCTTGTCTTATTGCTCTGGCTGAGACTTCCAGTATTATGTTGAATAGAAATGCTGAAAGTGGGCATCTTTGTCTTGTTCCAGTTCTCAGGGGGAATGCTTTTGACTTTTCTCTATTCAAAATTATGTTGGCTGTGGGATTGTCATAGATGACTTTTATTGCTTTGAGGTATGTTCCTTCTGTCTCAGTTTTATTGAGGGTTTTTATCATAAAGGGATGCTGGATCTTGTCAAATATTTTTTTCTGTCTATTGAGATGATCATACGATTTTTCTTTTAAATTTTGTTTATGTGAGGTAACACATTTATTGGCTTGCATATATTAAACCATCCCTGAATCCCTTGTATGAAACCCACTTGATGATAATGTATTATCTTTTTGATATGCTGTTGGATTTGATTAGCTAGTATTTTCTTGAGGATTTTTCCATCTGTGTTTATCAGTGATATTGGTCTGTAGTTTTCTTTTTTGTTATGTCCTTTCCTGGTTTTGGTATCAGGGTAATACTGGCTTCATGGAATTATTTAGGGAGTATTCTTTTTTTCTCTACCCTGTGGAATAATGTCATTGGATTGGTACCAATTCTTCTTTGAATGTCTGATAGAATTCAGCTGTGAATCCATCTGGTTCTGGACTTTTGTGTTGGTGATTTTTTATTACTGATTTAATCTCTCTACTGGTTTTTTACCTGCTCAGAGTTTCTATTTCTTCCTGATTTAATCTAGAAAAGTTATGTATTTCTAAAAATTCATCCATCTTCTCTAGGTTTTTTAGTTTGTGCATGTAAAGGTATTGATAGTAGCCTCGATTGATCTTTTGTATTTTATGGTATCAGTTGTAATGTCTCCTGCTTCATTTCTAGTTGAGCTAATTTGTATATTCTCTCTTCTTTTATTGGTTAGCTTTGCTAATGGTCTATCAATTTTTCTTATCTTTTACAAGAACCAGCTTTTGTTTCACTTATCTTTTATATATTTTGTTTCAATTTCCTTTAGTTCTGCTCTGATCTTTATTATTTCTTTTCATCTGCTGGGTTTGGATTTAGTTTGTTCTTGTTTCTCTAGTTCCTCAAGATATAATGTTAGATTGTCTATATGTGTTTTTTTCAGACTCTTGAATGTAGGCATTTAATGCTATGAACTTTCCTCTTAGCACCACTTTTGCTGTATCCCAGATGTTTGGATCAGTTTTTCATTATTATGGGAGATTATTTAATTTCCTTGTATTTTTTTTAAAGTTTTAAGGGTTCCTTCTGGAGTTCACTTCCAGTTTTACTTCACTTTGGTCTGAGAAAATATTTCATATAATTTTGATTTTCTTAAATTTATTGGGACTTATTTTATGGCCTATCATATGGTCGATCTTGGAGAATGTTTCATGTGCTGATGAAAAGAATGTATATTCTTTAGTTGTTGGGTAGAATGTTCTGTAAATATCTGTTAAGCTCATTTGTTCTAGAATATAGTTTCTCTGTTGTTTCTTTGTTGACTTTATGTCTTGATGATCTGTCTAGTGCTATCAGTGGAGTATTGAAGTCCCCTAGTATTATTGTGCTGCCATCTATCTCATTTCTTAGGTCTAGTAGTAATTGATTCATAAATATGGGAGCTTCATTATGCATACATATTTAGGATTGTAATATCTTCCTGTTGGACTAATCCTTTTATCATCATGTAATGTCTTGTCTGTTTTTACTGTTGTTGCTTTAAAATCTCTTTTGTCTCATATAAGAATAACCAATCCTATTTGCTTTTGGTTTCCATTTGAGTGGAATATCTTTAAGTTTATATGAGTCCTTATGTGTTAAGTGAATCTCTTGAAGACAGCATATACTTGGGCTGGTGGTTTTTAATTCTACCATTCTCTATCTTTTAAGTGAAGAATTTAGGCCATTTACCTTCAAAGTTAGGATTGAGATGTGAGGTACTGTTCCATTCACCATGTTAGTTGTTGCTAAATACCTTTTTTTATCATTCTTTTATTGTTTTATAGGCCCTGAGATTTATGCTTTAAGTAGGTTCTACTTTGTTCTATTTCAAAGTTTTGTTTCAAGATTTAGCACTCTTTTTGGCATTTCTTGTAGTGCTGGTTTGGTAGTAGCAAATTCTCTCAGAATTTATTTGTCTGATCCCTTCTGACTTGTAAGGTTTCTGCTAAGAAATCTGTTAATGTGATAGGTTTTTCTTTATAGGTTATCTGATGCCTTTGCCTCACAGCTCTCATGATTCTTTTGTCTTGCCTTTGGATAACCTGATGACTAAGAAGCCTTGTTAATGATCTTTTTGCAATAAATTTTCCAGTTCTTTGGGGTTCTTGTATTTGGATGTCTAGATCTCTAGCAAAACCAGAGAATTTTTCCTCAATTATTCCCTCAAATAATTTTTCCAAACTTCTAGTTTTTCTCTTCTTCCCCAGGAACACCAATTATTTTTAGGTTTGGCCATTTTACATAATCCAATATTTCTTGAAGACCTTGTTTACTTATTTTTATTATTTTTCTTTGTTGAGATTTGATTGGGTTAATTCAAATGCTTGGTATTCCTGCTCTGAAATTCTTTCTTCTACTTGTGCTAGTCTGTTGTTGAAACTTTTCATTGTGTTTTGTATTTCCCTAAATGTGTCTTTCATTTCCAAAAGTTTTGATTGTTTGTTCTTTATGATGTCTATTTCTCAGAAAATGTTTTCGTCTATACCCTGGATTTTTTAAAATTTCTTTAAGTTGGTTTTCACCTTTATCTGGTATCTGCTTGAGTAGCTTAATAACCTTCTGAATAATGTAGCTGGCAATTTAGAGTTTTTTTTTCTAGATTTAGATCCATTGCTGGGAGCTTGTGTCATATTACCAAAATTACTTTTCTTATTCCTTCTCATTTGGGTAGAGTATTTTTTCAAATTGTTCTTGAATTTATTTTTTTTGGACTGCATTTTTTAATTTCTTTTTTTCCCCCTCTTAAAAATTGGACCTTAATGTTTATTTTAGCCTAATTTGACTCTTGGTGCTTTAGGGGCTGAAGAATCTATGTGAATTCCTTATAGAGAGTCTTTGTTTGCTGGGTTTCCTAGATCCTGGTTGTAGTAGTTACATTCTTGGTGTTTGGGAAAGTTCACTGTCTCCTATGGGATTAGAATGGGAGGGGTTTCCTGAAGCTTATCTTTTTCTCTTGTGGTATAGACTTCATTTATTTATTTATTTTATTTTTCTCCAGTATTTTACTTACTGAGTTGATGATTCGGTTTCAAGTCAATAAAGGAGGTATTCCTGGGTAGGCATCAGTCATAGACTACCCAGGAGGTGGGTGGATGTAATACCCAAAAGTGGACTGATGTCCCAGCCTTGATGAGGGTGGCTGGGAGAGTGCTCAGTTAAACATGCTGAGGTTTTATCAGGGCGAACATTGGAAGCTACCTCAATCCCCTGCCAAGACAGCAGGAAAGCTATTCACCACAGAGCCTCACTCCTCTTCCAGTGTTTCAGCTATTCAGATCACACAGGCACCACTTTTTATCTATAGAAACGTTGACGTTCCAACATCAACATCTGCCTGTCATGCAGTCCTGAATCTAAGTGGTGCTCCTTCTGTGGGGCTATGCTACCCTGGAGTAAACCAGAAAGGCTGTCAGTAGGTGCATCCATGCTGTGTTCTTGTGGGTGAAGCCCCAGCTGTGTCTATAGTGAAGTGACAGGGGAAACAAGGACCCTTTTTTTAAAGCGCTTCACAGTCATAGAGGATGCCTGCTTGTTGAGGTAGAGGTGCAAACTTTCCCTACTACACCCAGCATTGCAATTGTGTCTCTGCTGTGAGAAATTTCCCATGAGTGGAATGGTCTGGGACTCAAGGCCTGCTGTTCAGATTCTTGTGTCCCATGGGGTGAGCCCTTGATATATTGCTCTCCTCCTTCTCCTAGGAATGGGGTTTTCTGAAAGCCAGACTGCAGTAATTGCTATTGCTCTTCTAGGTCTAGCCACTTATGGGGGCTTCTATACTAGGCTCTAGAATAGTGCTGGAGAATGTCTTCAAAGAGTCGATGGTTTTGACCTGTGTTTGGGTGTCCCAGTAGTAGATACTGGCACCTGCTTTGATGGAGGTGGCAGGGGAGTGACATAGACTGTGAAATTCCTTGGCTGTAGACAGGCTTAGAGTGCTGGCTTTCTCAAATGCCGTTTATGCTAGTAGTGAGTTTGTCAGGTGGACAAACTCAAGACCTCTGATTAGCCAGTTACAAGCAGTGGTGTTAGCAGCCATTTTCTCCTTCCTGGGGGCAGTATTATCTGCCATGAGTTGCTGTAATGGCTTAAGCTGGTTTGCCCCCAGCCAAGAGGTGGTGCTAACATGAGAGCTGTTCAACATCGTACTGGAAGTCCCAATCAGAACAGTCAAGCAAGTGAAATAAATAAAATGCATCAAAATAAGACAGGAAGTCATATTATTTTTGTTTGCAGATGACATGATTCTATGTTAAATAGCAATGATGACAGAGGGTATCTTGTCTTGTGCTGGTTTTCAAGGGGAATACTTCTAGCTTTTGCCCATTCATTATGATGTTGGCTGAGGATTTGTCATAGATGGCTCTTGTTATTTCTAGGTATGTTCCTTGAATATCTAGTTTATTGCAAGTTTTGAACATAAAGAGGTGTTGAATTTTATTAAAGGCCTTTTCTGCATTGATTGCGATAATCATGTTTTTTTTTTTTTTAATCTTTAGTTCTGTTTATGTGACGAATCACATTTCTTGTGCATGTTGAACCAACCTTGCATCCCCAAGGATAAAGACTATGTGATTGCGGTGGATAAGCCGTTTGATGTGCTGCTGGATTTGGTTTACCAGTATCTTGTTGAGGATTAATCTTTTTAATAGTTGATTTTGTCTCAATCTCCTTCAATTCAGCTTTGATTTTAGTTTTTCTTATCTTTGGCTAGCTTTGGGATTTGTTTTCTCTTGCTTCTCTAATTCTTTCAGTTGTCATATTGGGTTGTTAAATTGTGATCTTTCTAAGTTTTTGATGTGCATGTTTAGTGGTATAAATTTTTCTCTTAACAGTGCCTTAGTAGTGTCCCAGAGATTCTGGTATGTTGCATCTTTGTTCTCATCAGTTTTAAAAAACATCTTGATTTCTCCTTTAATTAAATTACTTACCCAAAAGTCATTCAGGAGCAGGATATTTAATTTCCATGTAATCACATGGTTTTGAGGGATTTTTGTAGTCTCAAGAAAATTTTTGTAGTCTCAATAAAATAAAATTTCTGATTCTATTGTGCTGTGGTCTGATAGAGTGGTTGATATAATTCCATTTTTTTTTTTTACATTTGCTGAGTATTGTTTTATGTCTAACTATGTGATCGATTTTAGAGTATGTGCCATGTGGTGATGAGAAACTTGTATATTCTGTTGTTTTGGGGTGGAGAGTTCTGTAGATGTCTATTAGGTTCATTTGATTCAGTGCTGAATTTATGTTTGGGATATCTGTGCTAATTTTCTGCCTCAATTATCTGTCTAATACTGACAGTGTGGTATTGGATAAAGTCTCCCACTATTATTACTTGAGAATCTAAGTCTCTTCATAAATCTCTAAAAACTTGCTTTATGAATCTGGCTGCTCCTGTATTAGATGCATATATTTTTAGAATGGTTAGTTCTTCTTGTTGAATTGAATGAACTCTTTACCATTATGTAGTGCCTGGGTCTTTTGTGATCTTTGCTGGTTTTGTTTGTTTTGTCTGAAATTAGGTTAGCAACCCTTGATCTTTTCTGATTTCCATTTGCTCAGTAGATTTTTCTCCATCCCTTTATTTCAAGTCTATAGGTGTCATTTCATGTGAGATGGGTTGCTTGAAGATCGCACACCACTGGGTTTGGTGTTTTATCCAGCTTGACACTCTGTGCCTTTTAATTGGGATATTTAGCCAGTTTCTATTCAAGGTTTCTATTGCTATGTGTGAATTTGATACTGTTATCATGATGTTAGCTCATTATTATGCAGATTTGTTTGTGTGGTTGCTTTATAGTGTCAATGGTCTGTGTATTTACGTGTGTATTTGGTAATGGTCTCTCCTTTCCATATTTTGTGCCTCCTTCGGGAGCTTTTGGAAAACAAGTATGTTGTTAACAAATTACCCTAGCATTTGCTTGTCTGAAGATAATCTCATTTCTCCTTTGCTTATGGAGATTAGTTTGGCCACATATAAAATTTTTGGTTGAAATTTCTTGTCTTTAAGAATGTTGCATATTGGCCCCTAATCTCTTCTGTCTTGAAGGTTTCTACTGAGAGGTCAACTGTTAATCTGTTGGGCTTGCCTTTGTAGGTGACTGGCCCTTTTCTCTCTAGCTGCTTTTAACATTTTTTCTTTCATTTCAATCTTGGAAAATCTGATGATTATGTGTCTTGGGGATAACCTTTTTGTGAAGTATCTTAATGAGGTTCACTGCATTTTCTGAATGTGAATGTTGGCCTCTCTAGCTAGGTTGGGGAAGTTGTCATAAATAATATCCTGAAATATATTTTCCAAGTTGCTTCCATTCTCCCCATCTTTTTCAGGGACACCAATGAATCATATATTGTATCTCTTTGCATAATCCCATATTTCTCAGAAGTTTTGTCAATTCCTTTTTATTGTTTTTCTCTATTCTTGTCTGACTGTCTTATTTTTGAAAGCCAGACTTCAAACTCTGAGATTCTTTTATCAGCTCGGTCTCTCCTGCTAATAATACTTGCAATTGCATTGTGAAATTTTGCAGTATGTCTTTCAGCTCTATTAAGTTGGTTATATTCTTTTCTATACAAGCTATTCTGTCTGTCGGCTCCTGTATCATTTTATTATGATTCTTAGCTTCTTTGGATTAGGTTTAAATGTACTCCTGCATCTCTATGGCCTTTGTTCCTACTCATATTCGGAATATTTTTTTTTCTGTAATTTCAGCCATCCTCAGCCCAGTTCAGAACCCTTGCTGGAGAGCTAGTGTGATCCTCTGGGGGAAAGAAGGCACTCTGGCTTTTTGAGTTCTCAGAGTTCTTATACTGGTTCTTTTGTGTCATTGTGGGCTAATGTTTCTTTAATCTGTGAAGCTCCTGTCCTTTGGTGGTATTTTTTTTTCTTTCTTTCATCCTATTTGATGACCTTGAGGGTTTTATTGTGGAATAAGATGGATTCAGTTGACTGGCTTTGTTTCTGTAAGATTTTAGGGAGCCATGGCTCAGCTCACAACTCCTGAACTGCACACTTTAACTCTAGGTGACTGCTATTATGTCCCAACTTTGTTCTCTGGCTCCTCCAGGTTAGAAACTCCCCATGCTAGTGGGAGCTGAGGTGCTCCTAGACCACTAGTTACAGCACTCCAATGGGTGGAGCCAGAGTTTCACAGGGTGGTGACAGCAGGTTTCATCCTCTTTCACATGTGCCAGCAGCAGTGGCAGTGGCAGTTGAGTGGGGTGCGTGCTAGTTGGCTGCAGCAGGCTGCTAGCAGGTGCCAGTCTCTGTGCAGGTGTTCACAGCAGCCATGGAGGCAGCACAGCTTGCAGGGACAGGAGGGTCTCCCACTGGTGATTGCGTGCATGGTTGCCCTGGTAGTGGTGTTAGCATGGAGTAGAGTGTCAGCAGGCACAGGACTGTATGTACCCTCTGTGCCCATTCATACAGACAGAGGTGGCTGCTCCAGGCAAAGGAGGGTCTGCTGTCCTCTGTGCCTAGTTTCACTCCATTGGCAGTTTTAGCTAATGGGTGGGGCACTGGTGGTGACAGGTCTGACTGTCTCTGTGCCCACCAAGACTCTCAGTGCAATGGTGGTATGGCAGGGGTAGGGGGCACAGAGTGCACTCATGCTGGCAGCAGTGGCAGGGCAGGGTGCACATGCTCATGCACACTGGTGGGGCAGAGAAGGCAAGATCCACTGGCACTAGTAAAGTAATGCAGGAAGTGGCTGTAGGCAGGGAGGAAGCTGTGTTGGGAGAGAGTGGATGGGCTGGTGTGTGTCCATGGGGCTGCTTTGGCATAGTCTGTCAGTGCAGGAGCTATGATGCAGCCCCCAGGGCACCCAGGGTGGCATTGCAAACAGATGCAGCCAGGCTGATGCCCTGGCAAAGGCCAGCAGAACAAGGGTGCTCAGGTCAGAACACCCCATCTGATGGGCAAGACCACCCTGCAGAATTGAGATCTGACAGTTCTCCTAGAGCTAAGGTCTCCTGTGGCAGCAAGTCAAACCTAGGGGGATGGTGTCTCTGGCTGTGCTCCACTATAAGTGCTCCTGCACCAAATCCTCTGGGTTCCACACAACCTGGAGTTCTGCCCCTACAACTTCTCTGAGCAGCTCTCCCTGAAAACTTAAGTGTCTGTGGTGGTTGAGGGGTCTCCTTCCAAGATTCCAGAGGCCCATGGCAGGAGTGGGTTGCTCTTTGCCAATTCAACTCACCCATTCCCCCAGAGTCACTGGGGGCCAAGAATGTGATCCAGTGCACAGTAGCCCCTTGAAACATTTCCTTCTTCCTCCTTTTTCAGCCCAGCTTCTGTGTCTTTCCTCTAACGACTTAGTACCTTCAGTCTACTTTTAAAAAACAGTTATTTTCACACTCGTTTTTCTTTTATAGCTTTCCACCATTTTATAAAAAGAATGCTGTCATTTTTTTCAAAACTATCATTTACTTTCCATTGTGCAATATTCTAGGGAAGACTAAAAATATTTTCACTCTCCAATATATCCTTCTTATTCAGTCCTATTTTCTGACACTGTTGATTTTCCCCTGTTGTTTCTTGAATAATGCTAAAATAACCATGACTATTTATGCTGATCATCCTTTTCACTTCTTTGAAGCAAAATAATCAATCATCATGAACACACTCTCAGTAACCTAGACACTGGTTCTAGGTGTCTAACAAAAGATACTTGTTAATTTTTAATAACTTTTGAAGTTGAATTTCACTCAAAAGAGCAAAAATAGAAGAAATTTATAATTCACTTTTTGGTATATTGGACTCCATTAAAGTTTGTGCTGAGATGATGGGGTTTTCCAAATATACAATCATGTCATCTGTAAACAGGAACAATTTGACTTCTTCTTTTCCTAATTGAATACCCTTGATTTCTTTCTCTTGCCTGATTGCCCAAGCCAGAACTTCCAACACTATGTTGAATAGGAGTAGTGAGAGAGGACATCCCTGTCTTGTGCCAGTTTTCAAAGGGAATGCTTCCAGTTTTTGTCATTCAGTATGATATTGGCTGTGGGCTCGTCATAAATAGCTCTTATTATTTTGAGATACATTCCATCAATACCGAATTTATTGAGAGTTTTTAGCATGAAGGGTTGTTGAATTTTGTCAAAGGCCTTTTCTGTAACTATTGAGGTAATCATGTGGTTGTTGTCTTTGGTTCTGTTGATATGCTGGATTATGTTTATTGATTTGCATATGTTGAACCAGCCTTGCATCCCAGGGATGAAGCCCACTTGATCATGGTGGATAAGCTTTTTGATGTGCTGCTGGATTCGGTTTGCCAGTATTTCACTGAGGATTTTTGCATCGATGTTCATCAGGGAGATTGGCCTAAAATTCTGTTTTTTTGTTGTGTCTCTGCCAGGCTTTGGTATCAGGATGATGTTGGCCTCATAAAATGAGTTAGGGAGGATTCCCTCTTTTTCTATTGATTGGAATAGTTTCAGAAGGAATGGTACCAGCTCCTCCTTGTACCTCTGGTAGAATTCAGCTGTGAATCCATCTGGTCCTGGGCTTTTTTTGGTGGGTAGGCTATTAATTGTTGCCTCAATTTCAGAGGCTGCTATTGGTCTATTCAGGGATTCAACTTCTTCCTGGTTTAGTCTTGGAAGAGTGTACGTGTCCAGGAAATTATCCATTTCTTCTAGATTTTCTAGTTGATTTGCGTAGAGGTGTTTATAGTATTCTCTGATGGTAGTTTGTATTTCTGTGGGGTCGGTGGTGATATCCCCTTTATCATTTTTTATTGCGTCTATTTGATTCCTCTCTCTTTTCTTCTTTATTAGCCTTGCTAGCGGTCTGTCAATTTTGTTGATCTTTTGAAAAAACCAACTCCTGGATTCATTGATTTTTTGGAGGGTTTTTTGTGTCTCTATCTCCTTCAGTTCTGCTCTGATCTTAGTTATTTCTTGCCTTCTGTTAGCTTTTGAATGTATTTGTTCTTGCTTCTCTAGTTCTTTTAATTGTGATGTTAGGGTGTCAATTTTAGATCTTTCCAGCTTTCTCTTGTGGGCATTTAGTGCTATAAATTTCCCTCTACACACTGCTTTAAATGTGTCCCAGAGATTCTGGTATGTTGTATCTTTGTTCTCATTGGTTTCAAAGAACATCTTTATTTCTGCCTTCATTTCATTATGTACCCAGTAGTCATTCAGGAGCAGGTTGTTCAGTTTCCATGTAGTTGAGCGGTTTTGATTTGAGTTTCTTAGTCCTGAATTCTAGTTTGATTGCACTGTGGTCTGCGAGACAGTTTGTTATAATTTCTGTTCTTTTACATTTGCAGAGGAGTACTTTACTTCCAACTATGAGGTCGATTTTGGAATAAGTGCGATGTGGTGCTAAGAAGAATGCATATTCTGTTGATTTGGGGTGCAGAGTTCTGTAGATGTCTATTAGGTCCAGTCGGTGCAGAGTTGAGTTTAATTCCTGGATATCCTTGTTAATATTCTGTCCTGTAGACCTGTCTAATGTTGACAGTGGGGAGTTAAAGTCTCCCTTTATTATTGTATGGGAGTCTAAGTCTCTTTGTAAATCTCTGAGGACTTGCTTTATGAATCTGGGTGCTCCTGTATTGGGTGCATATATATTTAGGATAGTTAGCTCTTCCTGTTGAAGTGATCCCTTTACCATTATGTAATGGCCTTCTTTGTCCCTTTTGATCTTTAATGGTTTAAAGTCCCGTTTATCAAAATCTCCTTAAAGTGATAAGCAACTTCAGCAAAGTCTCAGGATACAAAATCAATATGCAAAAATCACAAGCATTCTTATACACCAATAATAGACAAACAGAGAGTGAAATCATGAATGAACTCCCATTCACAATTGCTTCAAAGAGAATAAAATACCTAGGAATCCAACTTACAAGAGATGTAAAGTTGGATTCTCTTCAAGGAGAACTATAAACAACTGCTCAGTGAAATAAAAGAGGACACAAACAAATGAAAGAACATACCATGCTCATGGATAGGAAGAATCAATATTGTGAAAATGGCCATACCGCCCAAGGTAATTTATAGATTCAATGCCATTCCCATCAAACTACCAATGACTTTCTTGACAGATTTGGAAAAAACTGCTTTAAAGTTCATATGGAACCAAAAAAGAGCCGCATTGCCAAGACAATCCTAAGTCAAAAGAACAAAGCTGGAGGGATCACGCTACCTGACTTCAAACTATACCACAAGGCTACAGTAACCAAAACAGCATGGTACTGGTACCAAAACAGAGATATAGACCAATGGAACAGAACAGAGTCCTCAGAAAAAATACCACACATCTACAGCCATCTGATCTTTGACAAACCTGAGAAAAACAAGAAATGGGGAAAGGATTCCCTATTTAATAAATGGTGCTTAGAAAATTGGCTAGCCATAAGTAGAAAGCTGAAACTGGATCCTTTCCTTACTCCTTATACTAAAATCAATTCAAGATGGATTAGACACTTAAATGTTAGACCTAATACAATAAAAACTCTAGAAGAAAACCTAGGTAATACCATTCAGGACATAGACATGGGCAAGGACTTCATGTCTAAAACACCCAAAGCAACGGCAACAAAAGCCAAAATTGACAAATGGGATCTAATTAAACTAAAGAGCTTCTGCACAGCAAAAGAAACTACCATCAGAGTGAACAGGCAACCTACAGAATGGGAGAAAAGTTTTGCAATCTACTCATCTGACAAAGGGCTAATATCCAGAACCTACAAAGAACTCAAACAAATTTACAAGAAAAAAACAAATAACCCCATCAAAAAGTGGGCAAAGGATATGAACAGACATTTCTCAAAAGAAGACATTTATGAAGCCAAAAGACACATGAAAAAATGCTCATCATCACTGGCCATCAGAGAAATGCAAATCAAAACCACAATGAGATACCATCTCACACCAGTTAGAATGGCAATTATTAAAATGTCAGGAAACAACAGGTGCTGGAGAGGATGTGGGGGAATAATAACACTTTTACACTGTTGGTAGGATTGTAAACTAGTTCAACCATTGTGGAAAACAGTGTGATGATTCTTCAAGGATCTAGAACTAGAAATACCATTTGACCCAGCCATCTTGTTACTGGGTATGTACCGAAAGGATTATAAATCATGCTGCTACAAAGACACATACACACATGTGTTTATTGCGGCACTATTCACAATAGCAAAGACTTGGTATCAACCCAAATGTCCATCAGTGACAGACTGGATTAAGAAAATGTGGCACATATACACCATGTAATACTATGCAGCCATAAAAAAGGATGAGTTCGTGTCCTTTTTAGGGACATGGATGCAGCTGGAAACCATCATTCTGAGCAAACTATTGCAAGGACAGAAAACCAAACACCACATGTTCTCACTCATAGGTGGGAATTGAACAATGAGATCACTTGGACACAGGAAGGGGAACATCACACACCGGGGCCTATTATGGGGAGGGGGGAGGGGGGAGGGATTGCACTGGGAGTTATACCTGATGTAAATGATGAGTTGATGGTTGCTGACGAGTTGATGGGTGCAGCACACCAACATAGCACAAGTATACATATGTAACAAACCTGTACGTTGTGCACATGTACCCTAGAACTTAAAGTATAATAAAATAAATAAATAAAGTTTGTGCATTTTCACAGACTGTTAAATTATTACATTACAAACATTATTATATTTTAAATTTTTTATTATAAAAGAATTACCCAAAGCTGTTATGAAATGCATTACCTTAACCAGTATGAATGTTATCTATGCTTTATTACTCATCTCAAGGCTCATGATATTTAGAACAGAACTCAACTTTATTAAGAACATTGTCTAGCATATCTTAATATATATTGTTTGTTTGAATATGTGTTTGGTTCCTAGAGAGAGATTTCTTCACTTAAACAGTATATTTATCCATTTATTAATGAATTAGGCTCTACAATTACTAGATTGCTTAATGTTGGGCCTGTAATATTAAATAAAAGAGATAGTACTTTTTTTTGAAGCTGTGGTACATGGAATAATTTCCAATTTATTTTTAGAACCATCCAATTTTCCAAGAATAGGACATATAGTGAATGGGGGTAGTGAGAGAATAGCCTAGAAAGGTGGAAAATATCAGCTCTTAGAACAGCTTTAAAAGTGTATCAAGTTGATTTTTTCTCGGGGTAACAAACAGAGTCCTCTGAGTTTGGGGACAGAAGAGTAACATGATCAGATCTAAATATGTTAGCAGGTTTAAGGACATGCTGAGATTGGACATGGGGAGGTGATTAATGATATCACTGCTAATGTTCAAGTGACAAAAGATAAATTCAGAACTTAACTTAGTGGTGATTAAATTATGGAGAAGCATGTGAAGTTGAAATAGATGGAACTCCGAGGCAGTTAAGAATTAAAATCTAGAGGACTTGGCCAGGATAAGTTTAAAGTCAGAATGTTAAAAAAGTAAATTATCCCCACAGACTATTGTAGTCTTGCCTAAAAAAACATGGAAGCAATACACAAGATGTGGAATTTTACAGAAGGAACAAGTGTTAGTGAAAAGATGACTAAGTTGTTCATTCAGCAATATAAATGTACGGTAGTGTTTATATCGTCTGTTTCCTCTTTAATTTGGAGCCTAGTGATTATGTAGTGTTGAATATAGTGGATAAGTATGCAACATCCTCATAAAGTCAGACATAGGCAAAGGAGTTTGCCTCCGTATAAATGCATCTTACAATTTTTTATTTCAGGGTTTAAGAAATCTTTGCCTCAGCTTTAACATACTGTAAAACACACATGTTGAACAAAGTCTGATTATAGATAAGTTTGTCCTGAAAACGTTTTGTTGTTGGCAAATGTGTAAATAACAAACATTTACTCCTTCGCTTTAGTTAAAAGTCAGTACTTCTCTTTTTCCCTCCCTCCCTCCTTCCCTCCCTCCCTCCCTCCTTCCTTCCTTCCTTCCTTCCTTCCTTCCTTCCTTCCTTCCTTCCTTCCTTCCTTCCTTTTCTTCCTTCCTTCCTTCTTTCCTTCCTTTCCATCCATCTATATACCTATACCACACCCAAATGGTCGAGGGTCCAGGAAAATGTCTCCAAATTACAATAAATCCACCAGAGAAAATATATAACATGTTTTTTTTTCCTTTAATGGGAGACTAACATAGTTTTGTAATTAAAAATGTGCAAATGGGGTAGTAGATATTTATGTTAATATTTTGTTTAATAGAGTTCAAATAATTCATTATAAACATTATGTGAATACAATGCTGTCATTTTAGTATATTCCTTAAACCATATGAATATTTTAAAAATCCTTTTAAAAAATGTGGTAATATTCCAAGTGTCCTGAAGAGTCTGAATAAAGTATTTACTATTTTTCCCAGATTTAATTTTCTACATCTAGCAATTCAAAGTTCAAATTATAGTTGTGATTCAAAAAATAATACAATGCAATACATTCATTCACACAAGACACTGATTAAGCCAAAATTCCTAAAGAATTTTATTGATGCCTAAATCCCTGCAAAAAATGCCCAAATGAATATTGCTATATTGCAATTGGAGGGGGCAATCTTTTCATACTCCTGTAATGGAATACAGTTGTCTTCTATTTCTTTATGCATCTATCAATTCTACAAAAAGATGCACTTACAAAAATCAGTGTGTAAAAGACTTCTTTTTTATTCTTTTATTGCTTCACAAGGTTGTTTGATGTTTCATTGGGAAGTCTAATGAAACATCATTTGATGTTGATCAAAATGTAAACGTTGTTTCTAAAATTTTTACAAATAAGAAATGACATAATCTTGATGAGAAAAAGTTACTACTTCTATCTCCCACATGTAAATATACCATATTCAAGAATTTATCTGTATTAAGAAAAGACTTACTTTTCACAAATTATATCTACCATTTTTACTCTGCAACTCTTATTATTTAATCAATTTGCATTAATTAATTGGAGTATTTAAATCCCCCTCTCCACAAGGTACCATAGAAGACACTCATTGAATAATAATTATGACTGAGCATTTTATAGAAGTTAGTATATCATATCTCTTTGAGAAAATTTTGCTCAAACATACAAGATTTGGGAGAATTTAAAGGGGGATTTTTCCCTTTAAAAATACACTACACTTTTCCACACATAGATTGAGACAACAGAAAATATCCTAACAATTAAAATACCCATGCAAATGACAAAGCATTTTCTTTGCTTATTTAAAAAAATTATCTGCACAGATGAATTTTAAAATTGAAGTCCAAAACCCTCTCTGCATGTCTCCACTGGAATCACATACACTTCGACACTTTCTTAGTTAAATGTGTGTTTTGTAGGTATTCGTTTATGTGGCCAATTTGCAATTCCTACAATCCACATAAAACTGGCTTTTTCTAGTGCATAATGAAAGAACTGCAACTGAACCTATAATGACAGAAAAAGGTTATTTAGTCTTCAAAACATTTAGTTACCTTCAGAAGTGAATTCAGGGAAGCAGTGCCGAGACCCTTTCTGATTAAGCCTTCATTAGTAAGCCTTTATTTCTCCTGCTGCTCTTTTCCTGTACTTTTTCTTCTTTTCCCTTTGCTCTTCGCTCTGTTATTTTGATTTCTCTACGTGAGAAGTGAAAGTTCAAGGTAAAACTGTTTGAATTTGTTGGGAAAAAAAAAAAAACTGTTGAAAGACTGTGATTGCATTTGAATTCAATGGTTCTGAAACTCAAAAAAAGAAAAGTGGCAGATGGGCAAAGATGAACGATTTCTGACCAGGAATATCATTGATAGCGTAATATAAACCATGGGCTTGAAGGGATTTCTGTAAAGTGTATAGATAATAAAACAATTTTTAAATGAGACAAACTTTTGCCTTCCTTGTTCTAACATATTTATAATTACGTCTTTACAATATCTGATATGTAAGAGGCTATAGTTTATTATTAAAATGATTCTTAAGCTACAATTCTAAAAGTAGAAATTTTTTTTGCTTATTTGGGTTTATTTTTATTTTATTTTGAAACGGCATTATCCAGGTTCTTTAAATTATTTCATTTATTCATTGACTAATATGTATTAATCACACATGAATAGCGAAGCACCATTTCGTGCCCTAGGAATATAAGCAGTTAAAAAACAAGACAAGGTTGTCAGTCAAAGAACTGAAGATATTACTGGTTTTCTTTTTAATGAAATACATTGTCTAGTGGTCTCCCTGAAAATTGTCTGATTCTACAGAGGTGTGTGTTTTAATTGACTTTGACATCTGGTATAAAAATTAAAGTCTAGAAAACTGATAATGCAAATGATTTCTGTTTATAACAATGCAAATGAACATTGTCCAATAGAGAATATAAATCTCTTTAAGTCAAATTCTTAATCCAACATTTTGTAGCTTGTTACTTGTTCCTTCATTAATTAATGAGTTAAATAAAATATTTAAAACATATGCATTTAATATTTGATGACAGTCATGATTTTACAATTTTGAAAATTTTATTTTAACAAAGGGTTTGTCTTTTTGGAACTTATGTTCTACTGATTCTTATGCAAATGCCTGCACAACTTAAAAGAGAAGAATTCTTCCATTGTCATTCATTATAATAACATAGCTTCTCTAGGAAGGTAGAAAGTCTTTATTTATATTGGCAGAAAAAATAAGTACAAAAATACTTCTAATATATATCTGAAAATTTATAAAAATATAAACACATATCAAGGATCTGTGCTTCCAAACAAATACATATTTTTTGAAAGACCCAAAAGTAAGGGTAAACTGTTTCCTGGGTTTCCCATGCCTCTTTTAACTTTGACACAGAGCATAGGATTGCAGTTTTTAGACAATGATTTTTACTAGTTAACTTAAAATGAAAGTATACATATTGTTTATAGAGTTGTTGGTAAATATAGTTGAACACCCACCATGCAGTATACAAGATCCAGCTGGTTATTGCAAATAGTATTATAAGTATTTTATGAGTAGTCAATAAAACTTAATAGATACCAATTTCTATTACTTTGCTTCCAGAGCCACAATCTTGTAGAAAATTAGCCCACTTGGAAGAGAACGTAACATCATTTAGTCATGAATCCTGACAATATAAGGAACCGATATTCAGCAGTGACATCTGTGAATGATAAAACAGTTAAAAGAAATGCAGAAGCTTAAATAGTGTGATAATTGAACATATTGGTGTTAAATCTTTTCTGAAAATATGATAAATTTTACCAAATTCTTTTGAATTATTCTTGTGGCTAAGTTCCTTAGTCTGCCTTTTTATTATTTAGTTACTTGGGTTGTCAGAAATCCATATACATTAACATTAAAAATATTATAAACTGATCAGAGACCAGTTTAATAAGATTACTCATTTGAGGGAGATTCTACATATAAGCTATGTTTAGATGATAAAAATATCGATAATTGTAAACAAGTGTATATTAATAAATTCAAAATATTATTAGGATTTCTCAAAATAGAGCTAGTGTTTGTACTTTTCCAACAGCCTATGAATCCTGACTTTAAAATTTGCTAATCATATGGTAAAATAATTTAATCCTCTTTTTCTCTTACTCTTCAAAGCACATAAATAAATAGCATGTTATTCATAAAACACATTACAAATTATAGCATATTGAACTAAGGCTAAATGAAGCAATTATTTAGTGACTGACAACAGGACACTTCATTCATCAGGAAACATGGAGCATAAATATCAGGCATGTTAAATTGCAATTTGAAAAATGTCTCAGTCCATATTAGCAGAATGCATTGAGAGATTTTTAGGCAGCATAACCTCTCCCTTTCAAATTTAACTTTTTAAAGAAGTGTATAACTAAACTAACAATCATAATCATAATACCAATAGTTAAGATGATTGGTTTTCTAGACTGAGGAAAACAAAAACGAAAGTAATTATATATTTTTAAATGTATGTTTTTTCCCAGCCCATCAGCTATTACACCTTCAACTAGAAACAAGCTTACCAAGTTATCAGTTTTCTCTTTTATTTCATAAAATGTTTAATTTATTTTGAAATAATTCTAGTTTTACTGGAAGTTACAGACAGTACAAAGAGGCCCTACGTACCCTTCACCTAATTTCCTCCAGTGGATACACTTTACATAATTATACAGCAATATCCAAACCAGGAATTTGATGTTAATACAACGTGTGTGTATAGTTCTATGTTGTTATATCATATGTTTAGGCTTTTATAACCATCACTGCAATCAACGAACAGGTTTATTCCATAAATACAAAGATCTCTCTCTCTCTCTGTTGCTATCCCTTTACATTAACACCCACCAACCTCAGCCTCAACCATCTCTATCCCCTAACAACTGCTAATCTGTTTTACAATTTTGTCATTTTGTGAACGTTATTCAAATGGAATCATATAGCATGTGTCCCCTTGACACATAAAATGTCTCACTTAGCAAACAGGGCAATGCAATTAATTACCAATTCACCCAGCAACAAAGACCATGAGTTAAACCAGGGAACAGTGGATGGCCTCTCTCCAAACTCAATAATAGCAAAGATAGACTTTTCTTTATTCAGTCAGGCTACTGTGATTCTCAGAAGATTCCCTTAAGATCAAATAAAGTTAACTAACATTAGTTTTGATTTTAAGATACGATTCTTTTCTGAATTCTGTTAGCAACTTATTGCTCTTTTCCCATTGTGTGAACTGTATTTTCCCTCCGAATCAAAGAGCTGCCCCCTGCTAGTATAACCAGGTAAGGGTTAGGGGGAAATGGTTTTCATCAGGCAAACTATCAATGTCTATATTTCTTATACCTAAAAACCAAAATACTTAGATATAAAGAGTTAAATGGTATAACTCCAATTTTTTTAAGGCTTTCAGTTTTCTCTTGTCTAGAGCAGTAGTTCTTAAGGTGTGGTTAGAGAGCACTTGGGGGTCCCCAGGAACTTTTGGATAATTTGTGAAATACTCCCTTGTCAGATTACATATCTGGATTATAGACTGAACTTTCTTCAAATACTTTGACTAAAGCAAGATGTCACATCAGATTGAATGCAGAAACGGATACAAGAATCCAGCTGTCTTCTATTAAGCCAGACTTAGTATGATTCTATGAAGTAAAACATCTTCATGTATTTATTTCGTGTACATATAGGAAAGTTCTAGTTACCAAATGGTACAGAAAGAATAAAAGTAGCAGAATTTATCTTTAATACTTAGATCAAAATTCAAAATAAAACCAAAAATCCACTGTCTCCCAAAGTGTATTATTTAATACATCAATTTTATGAGCTAATTATCAATATATTTGTACAAAACTACAAAACTTTAAAATAACTTCACTCTTCTTTCTAATACGTGGCTTTGAAAATAGAGCTACTTTCTATTTGAAAATCTTATTTATATTAACAGGTAATAGAATAAATATTTTAAAAATTTCAGATTTAGTTTCTAATTTAATAAATATATACATATATTCATTTAATATATAAAACACGAACAAAAGCACTTTGTAGATACTCAAAAATTAGAATCTCAAGGGATCTGCATCAAAAATATGACAGTTCTTACATTTAAACAATGTGATGGCTACCTTCAATTTCTTTCATATCTCTCTAGCCAAAGACCCACATCTTAATTTTTAGGCAGCTATAATCTTAATAATAACACCACCACACTGAAATACAAATGACTGTAGTTTTAACATGTTTTTACATGTATTTTCTCGGTAAACTCTACGCTAGTCTGTGAGATGGATATAGTTAAGATTTTTATTTCCTGTATTTTGAAAACAAAAAGGATAACAGTTATACAAAACAGATTGGTCACCAATATTGCCAACTGGTAGGTAACAGTGTTAAAGTGAAACACTGTTGACTCTTAAACTACACAACCTCTCTAATAAGCCTAAAATTCAACCACAAACTAAATCACAAAAATTGTTCTCCATCCCGCTTCCAGAGTGTATTATTCAGGGTTTTCCAGAGAGACAGAGCCAGTAACATACAGTTAGATAGATGATAACTAACTATCTAGATAGTTAGCTAGATAAATATATATAATATAGCAAAATTGGCTTATATGATTATGGAGGCTTAGAAGTTCCATGACAGGCCATCTGTAAGCTGGAGACACTGAGATGCCATTAGGAATTCACATTTCCTCTATCTGGGCCCCTACATTGAGGAAATATCTTTCCCCTTCAGTCCACTGACTCCCCTATCAATCTCCTCTGGAAATACTCACAAATAATGCTTTACCAACTATCTAGGCATTCCTTAATCCAGCCAAGTTGACACCTAAAATTAACCATCGCCCAAGATTACAGTTAAGTTTACGTCTACAAAGGCAAATCATTGAGGGGAAATCTTTCACATTTTCAGTGTAAAGAATGTTTACTAAAAACAAACAACATTGCTACAATGATTAAAATAACCCAAAGCTCTAGCAGCAACTCTTAATAGACTTTGTCATAAATTGTACGGACCAAAACTTTAATCCTTTACCTTTTTTTCTCCACTTACCTTTGTATAGCTGGTTCAACATGCCATTCAAATTTCAACCCAAATGTTGTGTTTTACTGATCACCCAGCATAAAGTGGTCACATAATCTATTTGCATAGAATTTACAAGTAGCTGATATTATTTGTTCTTTTTTATTGTTCAATATTAGTTCAATACAATGTCTTAGTATCTAACATTGATACAACTGCTATGTACTTCTACTTCTTAAGGTGTTTTTAATCTCAATTTTCATGACATACTATTACTTGTTTTTTTATTCCATAGAGGTCTAAAATTCTGAGTAATAATTCAGAGTGACCTCATTTCCCACCTCTTGGTGGTTTTAAATACCTAATTGTATAAGGCAACTCCTAAAGAAGACAGCCCTTCTATTTTTGAGAAGAGTTAATTTACTTAGCAGTAATATGGTTTCTCCAAAGATCTATTATCCCTGGGAGGTAAAAGGATAATATGATTTTGCTACTCCATAATATAAAGATGATTATAAATTGTCTACTTTGGTCAGCATATCAGCTTTTCCAAAATAACTTTTACATTTTAAAAGTTAATATTACTTCTTATTTCATAGATAGATAGATAGATAGATAGATAGATAGATAGACAGACATAGATAGATAGATAGATAGATAGATAGATAGATAGATAGATAGATA
>NC_045437.1:89059510-89096475 GCF_002776525.5 Piliocolobus tephrosceles | reverse complement strand
ATAGATAGATAGATAGATAGATAGATAGATAGATAGATAGATAGATAAACAGATGCTTCTTGACTGACTATACAGTTACATCCTAACAAAGCCATCGTAAGTTGAAAATACCGTAAGCTGAAAATGCACTTAATACACCTAATCTACCATACATCATAGCTTAGCCTAGCCTACTTTAAACTTGTTCAAAACACTTACAGTAGTCTTCAACTGAGCCAAATTATCTGGCAACACAGTGCACTGTATAGTACTGGTTGTTTACTCTCCTGATTTCATGGCTGACTGGGAACTACAGCTTACTGCCACCACCTAGCATTATAAGACAGTGTCGTACTGCATATCTCTATCCCAGGGACAGATCAAAATTTAAAATTCAAAAAGGTTTCTGTTGAATGTGTATGCTTCCACACCATCATATAGTTCAAAAATGATAATTCAAATCATCATAAGTCAGAGACCATCTGTGTATACACACACACATATACATATACACAATCTTTTATAGATATGTAATTTTTTGTACAAATATATTGATAATTAGCTCATAAAATTGATGTATTAAATAATACACTTTGGGAGACAGTGTATTTTTGGTTTTATTTTGAATTTTGATCTAAGTATTAAAGATAAATTCTGCTACTTTTATTCTTTCTGTACCATTTGGTAACTAGAACTTTCCTATATGTACACGAAATAAGTACATGAAGCTGTTTTACTTCATAGAATCATACTAAGTTACCATGGTCTTTGTTGTTTTTGTTTTGGCTTTATTACCATCATCTGATTTGTTAAAGCCTGGTCTGGGTCTTTTCATGAATTGTGTTTGCTCTGTTCTCCATCAGGTTTAGAAAAACTGGATAGTAATTTTGGTCATATGTCTCAAAACATACCAATATCTACCAGAATAAGGCTAAAACAACTTAGAGAATATATTAAATCAATTATAATATGTTTAGATTTTCCTAATGACTTTGTGCTATTATATATTTTATTTCATTTTCCCATGCAACAGGCAATCTAACAGCCAGTATCTGTGGATTCTATTTCCAGAACACATCCTCAAACAATCCACTTCATTCAACTCCAGTGCCACAGAGCTAATGAAATTCTACCATCATCTTTGCCTATTGCTATAGCTTCATAATTCCTTGCTGATAGTTTTATATATACAATAAATTTTGCAAAGATCATCACTCACTGCTTAAAATATTTCAATGGTTTACAAATTCCTCAGTCTGATTTAAAAGACCTATCTGCTACTTATTTGGCTTTTTCTCAACTTCTACCTCTTTCTCATCCATTTCTCCAGTCACATTTAACTATTCCTTTGTTGTTGTTGTTGTTGTTGCTGTTTCAGACAGGGTCTCATTCTGTCACCCAGGCTAGAGTGCAGTGGCACAATCTTGGCTCACTGCAACCTCCGCCTTCCAGGTTCAAGAGATTCTCCTGCCTCAGCCTCCCGAATAGCTGGGATTACAGGCATAAGCCACCATGCCTGGCCACCCATTGAACTATTTCTCCAAGCTATTACCTTTTACTGATCACCCCATGTAAGGTAGCCACATAACTATTTGCATAAAATATAGAATAGCAGCCATTATTTATTATTTTTTACTGTCTATATTTTTCCAATAAAATATAAACTCAATAAATGCTATTTTGTTCTTTGCCATCTTGGTCAGTGTCTAATATATAGTAGACAATAAATATTACAATTAGTGGTGAATGAAGTATTATAAAAAACAAATTATTAAAAAGGGGTAAAGAAGATGTTCTCTATTATATAATAATTTTGACTCTGTTAACAATTCTGATTAATATAGAGCTTCATAGTATTGAGCATGGTGAAATGCTTCAGCTCACAGCCATAGAAAATGCTCCCTATATTCCCTAATTCAGGACTGGTGGGAAATCGTCCTCCTGTTATAAATGGAAACTATTTTTATGTGAATCATCATGTCTAAATTGTACTATAATAAAGTATTATTTCAAAAATAGCTTTGTCAAAATGAACACACTAGTGAACAGTCTTCTGTATACCACTACATCAATGGTACTGATAGATACTAATATATAATTATTTGAATCAAACTTTTGAAATGAGAATCTTTTAGCAATTTTTCAATATTGCTATTTCATGTTGAGTACCAGATGTCAGAAGAGTTGAAAACATGTTTATTTTGGTCCTTTGGTCCTTCAAGATTTTTCTGACTCAATATCTTCCTCATCTTGCATGGATATGTATTTAGCCTCATTGAGTGAACAGGCTTTGAGGAGCAGCAATCTGCATACTTCCAAAAGAAATGATTTGGCCACCTGCACTTTTGGAAAATTGTAAAAAAGCTACAGAAGGCTTTCTGGCAGAAAATATCAATAAATAATATTTAAAGGTTTTGGATCTCTGAAGAATATAGAGCCTCATTAAGGTGCAAGTTCTTTAGAACGTTTAGAGAGAAATGGATGTGAACTCAGCTGGGTGATTTACAAATCTGGCAGAAAAGAAGTTAGTAAAGTTTAATGTGATTCTTATCTCAAAAGAAATATTACAATATACTTTTGCAATTTCTAAACTGCATGTTCAAATGAGTTTGGATTCTCAATATTTACCTCTGTCTCTCTCTCTACCTCCCCTGCCCTCCTACTCTACTCTGTCCTTCCCTGTCTTTGATTGTCAATACATATAAACTGTTACAAGTCCTGGAAGTTCTAGGTAAAGAAACTTAACTTTGTCCCACTCACAACTGCTTTCCCATGGATCCTACTAATATATGTATGCATAACACACTGTAGGAAATAATGCTTTACATATTAATATTTGGTTAATTGAGATGTATTAGGATATAGAAAAGACTATGCCTAAACTCAGAAATTACTCTTCAAAGCTATCAGATGAAATTAAACAAAGCTTACAGATTTTTCAGGGCTAATTGGAAGTAACCTTTGGAACTTACTATAAAGTCTTTGTTATCTTGAGTTATAGATTAAGTTATAAATTCATTTTCATTTCCTCAGAAATGCCAAAGCTTTTCATTTCGTATTTCTTGTTTTAAACCTGGAAAAATTGGTATTAATTTTTGGCAGAAAAAAATGAGGTTATAAAGCCTGTATTCATTACAGGTTTACTCTTTTGGGGAATTAAAAACTCAAAATTCCTTCAAATTTATAATTTCTGTTATTGCTAATTGCAACAAGTGTTTTCCAATTGCTCCAATAAATTTCAGAACCATTTCTACTTATGTAAATACAGATAAAATTTAACATATTTTAAATATGCTTATTATTTAAGAAGGGTTTCTTAAGATTTATATTTCTACATTTATATTTTGGTAAAGATTTTTATTCTTCATTTTAGTATCTATTCTATATGAAGCTACTACAAACTTTACCCTTCTATATGTATGCGGCTTTTTCAAGTTATGCTAACAGTACCATTGGAAGTCTAATTAACTAATTAAATTTTAAGGTTTACAATTGTAAACCACTGAATTTCAAGAAAATGCTGATATATTGATTGCTTATTTAATACAATTACATGTAATTGTGTATACTTGAAAAAAAAAGTCTCCAAGTCTTATCAATTTTAATGTGATTTTTCTCTCTTGAATTAATTTCAACTATATGGGTAAATCCTCTTGGCCCAGTGCAGGAATTTAAAGCTCTTAGTACAAGTTAATGAGAATAATCATTTTATTAAACAATTTTTAGTCTATTCTAATTAATATTTACATGTTAGTTACATTATGATGGTTAAGTAATTGTCAAAAGTTTTTACCTGCATTAAGCAGCAAAATAAAAATGTTACTTTCCAATTGAGGTGATAAAAGAATTTGAGATGATAAAGACAAGCAATCCGATGCAGGGGATATGATCACTATTATCTGCTTTAGGAACAGGCTTATGATGATTATCATTTGACCTGCATATGCACCATGCTTTTTATCATTATTCCTCAAAGTGCTATCCTTGAAGCACATAAAGCAGGATCAATTGGGAATAATTAGGTTACAAATCCAAGTTCTAGACCTACTGAATGACAGGCTGAACATTTAAAAATAATCCCTTTGTTGCAATTAATACACAAGGTTATAAAACATAGCTCCAGTTAAGGGAATTTTACATAAGAAAATTACTACATATTGTTGGTTCAATAATTAAATAAATGAATTGGATGATGATGAAGATAAATTCACAGCTATTTTTATTTTGCAAGATTAGAAGTTGTTGAAAACCACAATATAGTCAGTTCTGGTGATACACTGATAACAAAAAATTCTCGACAAAAGTTACAAAAATTCCAATATCTAAAAATATACATGTGCAGTAAGAGCTTTACTGTGGTCTCAAGCATTGTAAATAGTGAGGTTTCTTGCCCAAATTCTAAATTAGAATTATGAACATGTTTACTGAATTGATAGTTTTGTTTAGCGTTGTGAATACTAGTACTCTGAAATCACTTATTTAGTAGTTATTGGTAAGTAGCCATTAGTCATACATAAATGTTAAAGTCTAAGATCTTGTACAAACTTGTCATTAGTAAAGAGCAAAGGGATTTTCATTTCATTAGCATAAGTCATCTGGTCACTAATTTGATAACTGGTTTATAAGTCATCCCAGTAAATTTAGCTCTCAATTTTCTCATCTGTCCAGTGATGAATATATTCTCAGCTTAAACTACCTGTCAAGAGTTTTACAGAACAAAAACACAGAGTTAGCACCATGCCAGCCAGCATCCCACCTTCGTGTTGATACCACCACTGGCGTGAGCACACACACAGATGCCAGTGACCCTGATCCCTACCACACACAGTCACTGCCACTGGCATTAATGCACACATAGAGGCCAGCAGCCCCATGCCTGCCAGCATCTTGCATCTGCACTGACACTGCCATCAGTGCAAATACACGTATGGACTCCAGAAGCACAACTCCCCACCCGATGCCATCGCCACCACCACTGCAAATGCATGCATGGAGCTGAACAGCTGGACTCCAGCAAGTCTCCCACCACAGCCAACAAGTGTGCACCCTACTCTGCTGTTGCTGCTGCTGGCATATGTGGAAGAGCACAGATCTCACTGGCCCTGCTGTGACAAAGTGCTTTGGCTGGCACTATCCATCCAAGTGCCATAGCCAGCAGTCCAGGAACACCTCAGCCCCTCCAGTGCCTAACCTTAAGGAAGCAGAAAACAAACCCAGGGGCCTGATACAAATCTCCCAGAGTTAGAGCAGGGAAGTTGAGGATTGCTGAGCTGAACCTTGGTCCCTGAAACAAAGCCAGTTGACTGAAACCACCTTATACCACAATCAAGACCCAAAGGTATCAAAGAAGATAAAAGAAAAATCCCAAAGTACAGCAACCCCAAAGACTGAAGGAACATAAGTCCACACAGATGAGAAGGAACCAGATGAAAGAACACTGGCAACTCAAAAAGCCAGAGTATCTTCTTACCTACAAATGACTGCAGTAAGTTCCCTAGCAATGATTCTTAACCAGGCTGAAACGATTGAAATGACAGAAATAGAATTCAGAATATGGATAGGAATGAAGATTATCAAGATTTGGATTGGTCAAAACCTAATCAAAGGATTCTAAGAAATACAATAGAATAATTCAGGAGATGGCCATCTTAAGAAACAACCGCCGGGCGCGGTGGCTCAAGCCTGTAATCCCAGCACTTTGGGAGGCCGAGATGGGTGGATCACGAGGTCAGGAGATCGAGACCATCCTGGTCTACACGGTGAAACCCCGTCTCTACTAAAAATACAAAAAACTAGCCGGGCGAGAAGGCGAGCGCCTGTAGTCCCAGCTACTCGGGAGGCTGAGGCAGGAGAATGGCGTAAACCCGGGAGGCGAGGCTTGCAGTGAGCCGAGATCGCGCCACTGCACTCCAGCCTGGGTGACAGAGCAAGACTCCGTCTCAAAAAAAAAAAAAAGAAACAACCAAACTGGACCAAACTGGTATGATAGTGCTGAAAAACTCACATCGAGAATTTCAGAACACAATCACAAGTATTAACAGTAGTATGAACCAAGCTGAGGAAAGAATCTCAGAGTCTGAAAACTAGTTCTCTGAAACAACTTAGTCAAACAAAAATAAAGAACAAAGATTAAAAAAGAATGAACAAAAACTGCAAGAAATACGGGATTATCTAAAAGATAAAATCTACCACTCATTGCATCTCTGAAAGAGAGGGGGAGAAAGAAAACAACTTGCAAAACATATTTCAGAATATGGTCCATTAAAATTTCTCCAACCTATGTAAAAAGGCCAACATTCAAATCCAGGAAATGCAGAATGGCCCTGTGAGCTACTACACAAGAAGACCATCCCCAAGACACATAATCAGCATATTTTCCATTGTCAAAAGGAAAGAAAAAAGTGTTAAAAGCAGCAAGAGAGAAAAGCCAGGTTACCTACAAAGGGAGCTCCATCGGGCTAACAGTGGACCTTTCAGCAGAAACCCTACAAGCCCGAAGAGATCCGGGGCCAATATTTGGCATTCCTTTTTTTTTTTTTTTTTTTTTTTTGAGACGGAGTCTCGCTCTGTCGCCCAGGCTGGAGTGCAGTGGCCGGATCTCAGCTCACTGCAAGCTCCGCCTCCCGGGGTTACACCATTCTCCTGCCTCAGCCTCCAAAGAAAAATTTGATGTCCAGCAAAATAAAGCTCAGAAGGAAGGAGAAATGAGACACTTTTCAGATAAACAAGCACATTGTTAAGGGAATTTATTACCACCAGACTTGCCTTATAAGAGGCTCTGGGCCAGGGGCAGTGGCTCATGCCTGTAATCCCAGTACTTTGGGAGGCCAAGGTGGGTGGATCACTTGAGGTCAGGAGTTCCAGACCATCCTGGCCATCATGGTGAAACCCTGTCTCTACCAAAACACAAAAATTAGCTGAAAGTGATGGCAGCTGTTTGTAATCCCAGCTACTTGGGAGGCTAAGGCAGGGAGAATTGCTTGAACCCATGAGGCAGAGGTTGCAGTGAGCCAAGATTGCACCGCTGCATTCCAGCCTGGGCAACAGAGCGAGATTCTGTCACAAAAAAAAAAAAAAAAAAAAAAAAAAAGGCTTTGAAGGGAATGTTAAATATAGAGAGAAAGCCTGCTACTGGGCACTACAAAAACAAACTGAAGTACTTAGACCATTGACACTATGAAGTAACCACATAAACAAAATAAATTTTAAATTAAATTAACAAAGATCAGAAAAGGCAAAGAGAATTACATAGTGGTGAAGGCCCCAACACAGGAGCACCCAGATTCATGAAGCAAATTCTTAGAGACCTATGAAGAGATATAGATTCCTACACAATAATAGTGGGAGACTTCAACACCCAACTGACAATACTAGACAGATAATAGAGACAGAAATCTCATGATATTCAGGACCTAAACTTGACACTTGAGCAAATAGAACTAATATACATCTACAGAACTCTCCACCCAAAAATAACAGAATATATTCTTCTCATCTGTACATGGTACATATTCTAAAATTGACCACAGAATCAGACATGAAGCAATCCCCAGCAAGTTACAAAATATGAAATGATATCAACGACACTCTCGGATCACAGTCCATTAAAAATAGAAAAAAAAGAAAGAAAATCACTAAAAATTGAACAATTACATGGAACTTAAACAACCTGAAGGACTCCTGCATGGCTTTTGGATAAACATTGAAATTGAGGCACAAATCAAGAAATTATTTGAACCTAAAAAGAATGAGGTTATGACATACCAATATCCCTGGGACACAGCTAAAACAAGCGGAAAATTTATAGCACTAAATGCCCACATCTCAAAGCTAGAAAGGTCTCAAATCACAACCTATCTATCATACCTAGAGCAACCAGAGGAACAAGAACAGATCAACTCCAATCCTAGCTAGCAAGAGAAGAAATAATCAAATCAGAGCTGACCTGAAGGAAATTGGGACATGAAAAACGATAAAAGATCAATGAATACATGAGTTTGTTATTTGAAAGAATAAATAAGATAATATAATACTAGCTAGAGTAATAAAGAAAAAAGAGAAAAGATACAAATGAAAACACTCAGAAATAACAAAGGAGATATTACCACCAACCCCACCAAATTACGCAAAACCTCAGAGACACGATCAACACCTCTATGAATGCAAGCTAGAAAATCTAGAAGAAACGGTTACATTTTTGGAAACATACAACCTCCCAAGATTGAACCAGGAAGAAATTAAATATCTGAACAAAACAATAAAAAGATCTAAAATTTAATCAGTAATAAAAAGCCTACCAACATGAAAAATCACAGTACCAGATGATATCACTGCCAAATTCTACCAGTTGTAAAAAGAAGATCTGGTAACATTCCTGCTGAAACTATTCTAAAAAAATTGAGGAAAGGCCGGGTGTGGTGGCTCACGCCTGTAATCCCAGCACCTTGGGAGGCAGAGGCGGGTGGATCACGAGGTCAGAAGATCAAGACCATCCTGGCTAACATGGTGAAATCCCGTCTCTACCAAAAATACAAAAAATTAGTGGGGCATTGTGGTGGGTGCCTGTAGTCCCAGCTACTTGGGAGGCTGAGGCAGGAGAATGGCGTGAACCCGGGAGGCGGAGCTTGCAGTCAGCCCAGATCACACCACTGCACTCCAGCCTGGGCGACAGAGTGAGACTCCATCTCAAAAAAAAAAAAAAAAAAAAAAAATTGAGGAGAAGGGTCTTCACCCCAACTCATTCTATGAGGCCAGGATCATTCTAATATTAAACCCTGGCAGAAACACAACACAACACAAAAGGGATACAATTCCAATATTCTTGATGAATTTAGATTCAAAAATTCTCAACAAAATACTAGCAAACCAAATCCAGCAGCACATCAAAAAGTTAACCCAACATGATCAAGTAGCTTTTATCCCGAGGATGCAAGGTAGATTCAACATATGCAAATCAATATATGTGATTTATTACATAAGCAGAGCTCAAATAAAAAAACCATGTGATCATATCAATACATGCAGAAAAGGCTTTTGATAAAATTCAGCATTCCTTAGTGTTAAAACCCTCAACAGACTAGATAATAAAGGAACATACATCAAAAGAGTAAGAGTCATTTATGGCAAACCTGCAGCCAACTTCGTACTGAACAGACAAGAGCTGGAAGCCTTCCCCTTGAAAACCAGAACAAGACAAAGATGCCTTCTATCACCACTACTATTCAATATAATACTATTACAGACGTCCTGGCCAGAGCAATCAGGCAAGAGAAAGAAGTAAAAGCCATTTAAATAGGAAGTAAAACTATCTCTGCTTGCAGTCAATGTTATTCTATAACTAGAAAACCCCATAGTCTCTGCCCTAAAGTTCCTTGATCTGATAAACAACTTCAGCAAGTTTCAGGATACAAAATTAACATACTAAAATGATTAGTATTTCTGTACAACAATGACAACCAAGCTTAGAGTCAATCCAAGAACACAATCCCATTCACAATAGCCTCAGAAATAATAAAATACCTAGAGATACAGCTAACCTGGTGTCCCGACCTGCAGGACAGTCGAACGGGCCCTGGAAGGGAGAGTGGGAATGGAGGAGACAAGAAAACACCAGAAACGGAGACAAGACAAATAGCCTGATCAAGTCTCCTTTAATGATGGCAGTGCAATACCTTATATAGGCTGGCAGGGGAAGAGGTTGGGCCAGGGCGGTGACGGGGGGCTGGGTTTACTCAAATTACAATCGCTCATGCACCGTGGGTTTGTATTTTCCCGGGCGCGGGATCGCGCCTGCGCCGTAGGCTGCATATCTTCCTGGGCGCCGAAAAGTTTGCGCGGGCGCGGGAAAGGTTGGCGCGCCCGGGAAAAGTCTAGGCCTGCGCAGGAAAAGTTTAGGCACGCGCGGGAAAAGCTTTAGGCGCGCGCGGGAACAATTTATAATAAAGAACCCGGAAATGTGCCATCTTGTCTCTGCTTTGCAGAGATCAGGCAACAGAGGTCGGCTAATTCCGGGCCTCATGGCTCCGGACAACCTGGGAAGTGAAAAATCTCTAGAATAAGAATTACAAAACCCCACTCAAAGAAATCAGAGATGACAGAGCACATGGAAAAATATTGCATTCTCATGGACAGGAAGAATCAATATTGTGAGCATGTACCCATGCCTAAAGCAATTAACAGGTTGAATGCTATTCTTATAAACCACAAATGACATTTCTTCTTTTTTGTTTTTTTCTTTTGAGATGGAGTTGCACTCTTTTTGCCCAGACTGGAGTGCAATGGTACGATCTCAGCTTACTGTAACCTCCGCCTCCTGGGTTCAAGCAATTCTCCTGCCTCAGTCTGTTGAGTAGCTGGGATTTCAGGCACGCACCAACATGTCTGGCTAATTTTGTATTTTTAGTAAAGATGGGGTTTCTCCATGTTGGTCAGGCTGGTCTCGAATTCCTGAACTCAGGTGATCTGCCCACCTTGGCCTCCCAAAATGCTGAGATTACAGGCATGAGCCACCACACCTGGCTTACGAATGACATTTCTTACAGAATTAGAAAAAAACGATTAAAAAACACATATGGAATCAAAAAAGCGCCTGAATAGCCAAGGCAATTCTAGCAAAAAGAACAAAGCTGGAGGCATCACACTGCCTTACTTCAAACCATACTACAAGGCTACAGAAACAAAAACAGCTTGGTGCTAGTACAAAAACAGACACGTGACCCAATGGAACAGAATAGAGAGCCCAGAAATAATGCTGCACAACTCCAGCCATCTGATCTTTAACAAAACTAACAAAAATAAGCAATGGGGAAAGTACTCCCAATTCAATAAATTGTACTGCAATAACTGGCTAGCCATATGCAGAAGATTAAATAAAATTGGACCTCTTTCTTATACCATATACAAAAATCAACTAAAATTTAACTTAAATGTAAATTTAAGTTAAATTTAAATGTAAGTTTCTAGAACTATAGAAACCTGGCCAGGCACGGTCGCTCACCTCTGTAATCCCAGAACTTTGGGAGGCTGAGGTGGGTGGATTACCTGAGGTCAGGAGTTTGAGACCAGCCTGACCAACAGGGAGAAACCCCATCTCTACTAAGAATACAAAATTACCTGGGTGTGGTGGCATGCGCCTTTATCACAGCTACTTGGGAGGCTGAGGCAGGAGAATCATTTGAACCCAGGAGGCAGAAGTTTCAGTGAGTCAAGATCGCACCATAGCACTCCAGCCTGGGCAATAGGAGTGAAACTCCATCTCAAAATAAATAAATAAATATAAATAAATAATAATAATTAAAAAACTATAGAAACCATGGAAGACAACCTAGGAAATACCACTCTGGAAATAAGAATGGGCAAAGATTTCATTATGAAGTTGCTAAAAGCAATTGCAGCAAAGAAAAAATGGACAGATGGGACCTAATTAAAATAAATAGCTCTGCACAGCAAAAGAAACTATCAACAGGGTAAACAGATGACCTACAAAATGGAGAAAATATTAACAAACTGTGTATCCAACAACAATCTAATATCTGGAATCTATAAGGAACTTAAACATATTTACAAACAAAAACAAACAACCATATTAAAAAGTGGACAAAGGACATGAACAGACTCTTTAAAAGACATACCATGGCCAAAAATCATATGAAAAATGCTCGACATCATTAATCATAAGAGAAATGCAAATCAAAATCATAATGAGAGAGCATCTCAAACCAGTCAGAATGGTATTATTAAAAAGTCAAAAAATAACAGATACTGTCAAGGTTGCAGAGATAAGTGAATGCTTATACACTGATAGTAGGGATATAAATTAGTTCAGCCATTGTGGAAAGCAGTGGGGCAATTTCTCAAAGAGCTCGCAACACAATTTCCACTTGACCCAGCAATCCCTTTATTGGGTATATACTCAAAGGCATATACATCATTCTATTAATACCATATAGATACATGCATGTGTATATTCATTGCAGTACTATTCACAATAGCAAAGGCATAGAATCAACCTTGATGCCCATCAATGGTGAATTGGATAAAGAAAATGTGATACATATATACCATGGAATACTATGCAGCCATAAAAAAGAATGAGATCATGCCCTTTGCAGCAACATGGATGGAGCTGGAGGCCATTATCCCTAGCAAACTAAGGCAGGAAAAGAAAACTAAATATTGCATATTTTCACTTATAAGTGTAAGCTAAAGACTGAGTACTCATGCACACAAAGAAGAGAGCAACAAACACTGGGGCTTACTTGACTGAGTATGAAAGAAGGGTGAGTATCAAAAAACTATCTATTGGGTACTATGCTTATTACATAGGCAACAAAATAACCTGTACACCAGTCCCCAATGACATGCAGTTTACCCATGTGACAAACCTGTATGTGTACCCCTGAACCTAAAATAAAAGTTAAAAAAAAAAAAACAGTTAATATGAAAATAAAAGTCAGTAGGTAGTTACCATGATAAGTGATAAGCACACTTAATTCATTTAGTTGCATTAAGAAATATTTAGTGATCACTTTTTACTTTTCTTGGAATCAAGTCATCTTTATATTTGCTTTTCATTCATTTATCCATTCAACAAATATGTATTGGGCACCCACTATATGTGAGACATTCTGATTGTTACAGGAAATGAGCCCAAGATATGATCCCTTGGAATTATCAGTCTGGTGAGAAAAATAGATAATAAAATAAATTAATAAATGTTATATATTACAATCATTTTAAGTGCTATAATTTAATGTCATATTGAGTGTTAAGCACATTTACCATTGAAGTCAAACTTGAGCTGAGATGTGAAGAGTGAATGAAAATTAACTCAGCAAATGCAGGTGGTAAATTGCAGGAGTAGACAGAGCATTCCTGGCCGAGTGAGCAATTATTTGGGTATTCCTGAAATATTTAGGTTCAGTAAATAATTATAAAGTTTTCTTGAGATTCTATAAAATGACAGAATTAATTATCCATGGGAATATTTGGTAGTTTTCAAGGATAAAATAAGATTCAATGTGTTTTTATGCCTCCATTTATTTGTCTTTCAGTGTCCAACCTGAAAAGACAATTGTGTATTTAATATATGAAGAGCACTATCAAATTGAATAATGTTAATTTAGAATGCCATAAAAGTTAGCTAATTAAGTCATCATAGATAGTGACAAAATTTATGTGCTACTGTATCACTTTATATAGATATCTTAGGAAAGAAAATGCAAGAATCTGTGTAGTTACAGTGCAGTATAAATATTAGAGAACTTGTATGGTCACTCAGATATTTTCTCATGTTAACTAATGCCATGAATTTGTTTTAATTCAACTATCTTGGTTTGATAAAATAAAAATGACTTTCAAGCCAATGAAACTTGTATTTGTTATTCTTTCTGTCTACCTATTAATGGCATCTGTAGCCCCTTTTCTTTGAGGAATTTCCTCACAAATGAGGCAGATCCTGCCTCTCACCACAGAAGCTGAAAATGACAGATACTCATTTTCTTAGATGTCTTGTCAGCTAGGATGGGGCATGTGACTTAAGTTACTTCAATCTAATGCTTCATGCTAGCCCTGGCATCAGAAGGATCATAAGAAAGATAACCATATAACCTGATTTACCTTGGACAGCCTTGGTTCATATCTGTTGTCCCAGTGTAGTTATTAATATTATTAACCTCTTTCACTCTCCAGACTCCCGGTATGGATGATGGATTGTATGGTCCTTTTAATCATATGGAATCATCTCTGGTCGTGGTAGGTGTAGCAAAACTAAATTCAGAGCTCAGCAGTGGCAATGGGTCTAGGTGTAGTTTTTGATGTCCTATGTGATCATTATAGGCTGTACCATTTAGGCCATAGTTACAGGTTGAAGTAGGGCTTCTTTCAGTGAGCCAGTTCTTGGAATTGTTTATCTATCTATCTGCCTTTGGCCACCCAATTGTGTACTGTAGGCCTTCCAGTGGTGAAGTAAATTACACAACACCTTTCTTTTCTTCCTTTTTCTTTTCCATTTCAAAATGGAAACAGTTTATTTCACTGCTCACTTGGGGACACTGTCTTGCTAAGGACATTTCAGGAGGGATAAGTGGGTAAAGAGAGCGAAGGACAGTGGCACACACTACTAAAAAGCCCTGGATAGGTTACCTATGTACAAATTATTTCTTATCTGTTACAATGTAGACTATTTGCATTTTCTTTTAATCATGTGTCTTAGTCTCCAGTTGTGGAGCCAAAGGAATAGGACTTTTCAATATTCTGTAACACGATAATTAACTTTTGTGGTCTTTTTGAATGTTATACATTCTGTTTTTCAAAAAGAACTTATTAGTTTACTTTTACAGTATCATTTCTGTTATAATTTAATTGTAAATACTCTTCAATTAAAAGACTTTTTGATACACCTCTATAGTTGTTATTTATAATAGTTCAAGTGAAAAATGTCTGAAATATCATAAATATTTTCATGTATACTAAATTTCCTTTAGTGTTTTTTGGTATATCCATCTTACTTATAAATAATCAATAAATTATTAAGATGATTATGATAATTATGAGAATAACTAAAAAGAGCCTATACTAATGATTGACAGAATATTTACAAATGTTTTCAAATATTGAGTTCACATAAGTCCTAACCTTGAGCTCTCTGAAATAATTTTTTTTTTTTATTGAGAGAGCAACAGGATTAAATTCTAAAATAATACAAGGGAAAATTATGGTTTCACCCCTTAGTTGCTTCAGAAAATCATTTTAACATAATGAAACCCTAGACCTTGATTTTAAGCAAGACTATGCATTTGGTGATGTCACATGAGTAGCTTGAAATTGGCCATGGTGGGAGGATTTATACCATGAAAATGAACAAACATAAATCATCATTTCATCCCTACCATTAGAGAATTAGTTAAATATTTGCCAATATACCCCTGATTTAAAGTTCCTCAGGAAGTACACCTCTACGTAAATGGAGAAAGAGCATTTATTTAGACTCAACAGATAAAATTACTTTAATCTCTGCTTTTGGTCATTGTAGAGTAGGTCATGTAAAGACAATGTTCCCACTGCAAAACTAAGAATATCCAATTAAATTACAACATATTTTAAAGAGATCAGAAAGATATGATTGCAGCAAGAACCTGATGAATGAAATTCCAGAGAGTAAAAAGCCTTTAAAGGCAAGCAGACTTCCAGAGCCATTTCTTTTTCCTAAAAGCATTTGGTACTTGTGGGCTTGAGTTTAAGATTATGATTAGTACAACTGTAATTCTCTACTAGTGGAAAGAAAAACCAACAAAGCCATAACTGCATGAAGCTGCAGTAGCAACCTGGAATCTGGGGGCCAATACAATATTCTTGAGAGCTAGGACAAGAAACACTTCTAAGATGAGTAAATCTCCCACAGTTACAATGCAAGTTTCAAACACAGGGTCAGTTTTACTCTCAAGATATTTGCCAGAGTTTGAAGCTTTCGAGAGTTTGAGGCTGGAGGACAATTCTGGCAAGTCTAAAGAACAGAGCTCAATCTCCTATATTTTTAGGCCTGAGGAGAAACCACCCATGAGACTCAATGGGTCTTGAAAGCTTCAAGGCTCACATTTTAGAATTAAGAACTGAACAGAGAAAGACCTAGTTTTATTAAAACTGCAAAATATCCTTGACTGTCTCAGTTACTAACTGGGTTGCGGTAATCTGTGCCTCATCCTAGCTACCTAAGATAGAAGAAAGGAAAACTCTCAGGTGGAAGATGGTATCATCTGAAGTTCATGTTAATTTACATACAAGTTCTAGCATACATCTAAACATTACCATGAAGGTGGAAAGTAAAGAAACTTTGAGTATTATTTAAATGAAAAAGAAAAACAAAGAGAATATAGAAATAGACCCATTAGATTATTGATATTTTTAATGTAGCAGAAAAAAGCTGAAATAGCTATCAATAATGTGTTAAACAAAATGTAAAAAAAGATGTACAAAATAGAAACAATAGAATAAATGGAAAATACAAGTCTACAAAGAATAATGAAATAATCAATATAAGATTTAAAAATGTCTATATTAAGAACTAATTGGTTGAACATCAAACTTGATACAGATGAACAAAAATTAGTGAACTTGAAAAGAGATTAAGAGAAAGCACCCAAGCAGAAAATAAGAGAGGGAAAGGAGAAGTAATGGGCAGAAGTAACATTGACAAAATAATAGAGAAATTTCCACAAACTGATAGTAGATATCAATCTATATATTCAAGAAACTTAGCAACCACCAACAAAATAAGTAAAAATACTATAATTACACACATTCAGCTGAAGTTTTTCTTGTAACACTTGCATTTGTCTTGCTTGTATTTGGGTAAGGTTCTAGGATGTTTAGATTTATGTTTCTCACCTAATTTGGGCAATTTTTAACTATTATTTCTTAAAATACTATCGATGATCCATACTCTACGTTCTCACCTCTGAGACTCTTAATTATATACTTGTTAGAGAACTTGATATGTTTCACATGACACTGGGCTTTATTAATATTGCTGTTTTCCTTTATCTGTCTTTTTTGAGTAGTATGGTTTCTATTAATCTACCTTGAAGTTTTATTACCTTTTTTTAATTGTAGTCTTGCTCTGTCTCCAGGCTGGAGTGCAGTGGTACGATTTCAGCTCACTGTGACCTTTGCCTCCCAGGTTCAAGCAATTCTCTTACCTCAGCCTCCCAGGTTCAAGCAATTCTCTTGCCTCAGCCTCCCAGATTCAAGCAATTCTCTTGCCTCAGCCTCCCAGGTTCAAGCAATTCTCTTGCCTCAGCCTCCCAGGTTCAAGCAATTCTCTTGCCTCAGCCTCCCGAGTAGCTGGGACTACAGGTGCATACCACCAAGCCCGGCTAATTGTTGTATTTTTAGTAGAGACAGGGTTTCACCATGTTGGCCAGAATGGTCTCAATCTCTTGATCTCGTGACCCGCCCACCTCGACCTTCCAAAGTGCTGGGATTACAGGCATGAGCAACCACCTCCAGTTCAAGTTTTATTACCTTTTTATTTGCCATCTTTAATTGCTTTTAAATGTAATCTTTTTAAAAAAAAATCAGATAGTGTACTTTTAAGTTCTAGAATATCCATTTAATGGAACTGCTTTTCCAAAAATTATAACTGAGGAAATTATGACAGTGAAAGAGATCAGACCTAACCAACTCCATCTGGCTTCTAATCTCTAAGCTGTCGTTGTTCATTCTTAGGCATAGGCTAAACTAAACGTGGGAAGGAATTTAGCTTATAGTTTAACTCTGAAACAAAAGTGATAATAGTCCTTTCCAAAAGCAAACAAACAAACAAACAAACAAAAAACCTTCTTGCCTGAGGACGATTTGCCTTTGTAGTACTAACAAATTAGCTACAAGATTAGAAGTTATAATTTAAGCACCATGCGGCCTCTGACTGCAAGAGTCTGAACTGCCCCAAATTATTCCTGGGAATAACGTCACTATTGTAACACCTAAAATGAGTGCTTGAGATGTTTTGCTCACCCTGTACTTGATACACCAGCTGACACCACGCAGACTGGTAATCTGGCTCAACTGGTTCTATAATTCCACCCAGGAACAAAAGACAGCCAAAAAAAAAAGCACCTCACTTCCATCCTCTATGATTCCATCTCAAACCCTACCAATCAGCACTCCCCACTTCCAGAGCCCCCAACCTCCAAATTCTCCTTAAAAACTCCATTCCAGAATGCTTGGGGAGACTGATTTGAGTTATAATAAAACTTCAGTCTCCCATGCAACTGGCTCTGTGAGAATTACATTTCTCCATTACAATTCCCCTGTCTTGATAAATTGGCTCTGTCTGGGTAGTGGGCAAGGTGAACCTGTTGGGTGGTGACATTAATCTTTCTTATGTATTTCATTTATATGCTGAAGTTTCCCATCTCTTCAATCTTTATAACCAAGGTTTTCTTAGACATATTAATAATAATTACTTTAAAATCTCAGTCTGATCATTACAACACCCTTTCATTTTGATTTTCTTTTTACAGATTGCTTTGTCTTTTCTTAACTATGGGTGACATTTTGCTACTTCTTATTCTTATGACGCCTCAGTTTTTTTCTGTCATTCAGATACTTTGTAGAAATTCTAGCTTCTATTTCACTAAAGAGTTTTAATTTGGCTGGACTAAAACTACAAACTTCTTTTTTTTTCCCTTCTGTTGTGTAAGTGTTGAGAGTTTCATTCACTTACCTCAGTCTTTCAGTTGCTGCCTTCTGAGGGGCTTCTTGGAGTTTCCACTAAGCCTACTTAGTTGAAACACCTCTAAGGGCTGAGGTGGAGTTTACAAGAAGATTTGATTTTCCCCATTCATGTCTCCTCCCTTTCTGGGATTTTCCCCTCACTTCATAGGCACTCTAGAAATCCTGGATTCCATCCTTAGCCTCCTAATGCGAATGCCAGTAAGATGTGAATTTCTGCTTCAGCTTTAGCAGCTTCATGCTATGTGGACCAGAGACTGTCACAGGTTAAAAATGGGTAAATGTACCCATGAAGTTCTCAATCTTTATAGATTGACTGTCTTCCAGATTGTTTTATACTTTGGTCACTTTCCAAAGTCTTAAATTTTTCTTATATCTTCCAGATTTCATACTAGTTCATCTGAATTAAATGTTAATTTTCTGGAACATACCAAAAGCACAATTGTGCCAATCATATTAAAATAGTAATAAATGAACTCTATGAAGTGAATACATTCTTAATACAAATTATATCATTAATAATGTGAAAATACAAGCCTCAGAGTGAGAGAAGATATTCTCAGTTCCCATATCCAAGAATGTCTTCTATCTAGAATATATCAAGAATTGTTATTCATCAAGAAGGAAAAGATAGGAAGCCCAATAAGAAATGGGCAAAAAACTTGAACAGACATTTTTCAAAAGAGAGTATCTGATGGCCAATACATATAAGAAAAAGTGATTAATTTCATTCATTATTGGGGAAATGCACATTTACAATGCAACAAGATTCCACTATACATTCATTAGAACTGCTAAAATTAAAGAGACTGAAAATAAATTTTGGCAAGAATATAGAGAAACCAGAAATATTAGACATTGGTAACAAAGTAGTCTTTGGTAACATCTACTAAAGTTTCACATATGCATATGCTATGACTCAGCAGTTCCAATCCTAGGTTTGTACCAAATAGAAATATGTACCTATCCTTACCAATTATGTAATAATTTACATACATTACATTCTAATGTATGTAAAGACATACAGTAGAATACTCAACAATTATGCTTAATATCTTCCATTTGGAAATCACTCAATGACAATTAATTTTACAATGTGTAAATAATGATATAGTTATCCAATTACATACTATGCAAAACTATAGTATACTATACAAAATAATTTTAAATATTTATTTAAAAACTATAACTGCATATAATATTTATGACTCTCACAAATGTTATGTAAAATAAGCAAGACACAAAAGAATATATGATGTATTGCTCCATTTATATCAACTATCAAATTAATCAATGCTGTTAGAATGACAGTGTTGCAGGTACTGATAACGTCATATCTGGTAGTTAAACGGGCATATTCGTTTTGTATAAATTAATTTTGTTACATATTTATAATATTCACATCTTTCTGTTAAACATCAAAGTTCTTAACACATTTTAATACTATATATCTCAAATTTAAAACTTTGGTATTAAAAACTTCCTCTGAGACAAAGGAAAGCAACAAATGAATTTTATAGAGAAAACAAAATCTGAGGTTTATTGCAGTTTAACAATCATCACTGAGTCAGAATATCAATCACATCTATTGATTCTTTGTGCATTTTCTGTATGAACATATGTTTTGCTATTTTGAAAAGGCTATGGCATCTTTCACATTATTTTCATGATGTATACTTTCTTGCCTATCTATATAACAAATGACTGTCAAAAACAATAATTAAATCTTATAATAGTGTTTCTAGTAAAGCTTCAATGAGAACAAAATTATAGAATATGAGCAGTGCTTTTAAAGGTTAGAATATTTCCTCATTCCTTCTTTAATGCCTGGAACTTCTGTATCAGAATTTTCATTATTTAAGTCTTCAAAACTGCAAATCATCTAAACATTAGAAGAAGCTTTTCAAAACAACATACCCCGCTAATGTTTCCCGCTTTACAAGTCCACTTCCCTTCCCCCTCCCTCAAAGGGCCCCAAACCCTCCAGGCCTTGAATCATGTCACTATCATTCTAGCTAAAGGGAACTGGAGAGCACTCCCTTGGGTTCCTATTAACACCTGCTACTTAATCAGCCAGAGGGGCTACTGGTGACTGATGGCAAATAGTTTCATCCATCCATCCCTCCTCCCTCCCCAGAGGCTGTACCACCACTGCAGCCATCCCAGCCTGGGGAGTGAGAATAACAGATATTGGGCAATATACCAAGTTGGAGAAATACATTCAGTTGTTCAAAAGCTGGAATTTGTTAGTAGTAGTAAATTCCCAGTTATAAATTTGCAAACCAAAAACATGCAGCTGTGGAATGTATTAGCTGCAAATCTGTAATTTTTTAGCTTTCAGATTTATAAATATTTTAGGTATTGTACAAATACAGCAGCAAATAGTAATAGAGACCTCCCTGGGTAGAAGGCAGCTACAGATAAGATATATGTGGCTAAGCGTAGGGGGTCCTTACATTTTGAACGAGGAATAGGTTTCGCAGTGCAGCCATGTCTAATTTAAACTGTTTTCGTAATCTGCTGCCAGGGGACCATGCTGGGTGATTCACAGTAATGAACTCCACCTGGATGCTCTGTAAATCTGAGCAGGAGAACTGACTGCAGCCTACTAACTGTTGTTACCACAGATCTGGTTGAGTGAGCTCTAATTTGATCATTAAGTGACCATTCCACCAAGGAACCGTGAGAAATGCTTAGAGACTTCCACTTCACGATAGTGCAAAAAAGTGTGCTATTTAAATAAGATTATTATGAAATAAGATGACTTATTTTGAGAAAAAAATAGTAATGTTTGTGGAACAATATAAACAAACTAATATTAAATATTGAATCTTGAACCAGTGGATCTTAGTGTTAGTTTAATGGAATCAGTATTTTTGAGAGGGAAAAAGGTAATATAAATGATTATAACAGATAAAAGCTGTTCACTAAAATTGTTTCAACACCATTATGTAATCAATGACAGTTAACTCACCAACTATGATACTTGGAGCATCAGCCTGTATATAAATAGTGAATTAAAATACAAATTATAATGTATTGCATAATAAACGTATGTCAAGGAAATAGCATTTTTACAGATGCAGATTGTGTATGTCATTGTTGCATAATAAGTTATGAAATTGTATCTATCGCCTAGAAAACACAAGTTGAGCTGTGTCACCTGAATTTATTATTTTATTTACATCTGAAACTCTGGTCACCAATTTAACAATGTAATTTGAGAACAAGACCATGACTACTGATGTCACATTTCTGCTGCTATATCAAGTCCCTTGGGAACCAACTGAGAACAAAATAAGCCATTGATTGATTTTGCTTTTCTCTTTCATTACAATTTCCCTTCCATTCTTTGTTATAAACTCTTGTCCACTTTTGTGGACACTTACTGTTTTTTTCTTATCTATTCTCACCACTTCTGACAGTAGAACAAATATTAAAACAATGCTTCTGTGGAAAAATTTTCCCATATTAGGACTCTTTGTACAAGGACTACAAATGGGACATTTTGAGATTTATCAGCAAGCTTTTCAGTGAAATAAACCAATAATAACCCACTCATTTACACAAACATTTATTCCTTGATTTTTGCTTAACCAAGTTTTTGGTTGAACTTTATTTGAATCTTTATAATATCCTTCCCTATCATTAGATAAATCCTGTCCAACTGCACTGGAGACAGGAGTCTAATGCATAGACTTGTTAGTGTATGCATATCTGCATATACTTGTGCGCATCAGACACTATCACACTGCAAATTATTATCCTCGTGACTTTTTCTTTTGTAAATTGAAAATTTTAAATATATGACATTTTTAAAAAATTACAGACATTTGCATTCTGATTAATTTTAAAAGTAATTAAAGCAAATTTTAAGTCAATGTTGAGTATTTAATAGTAGATCAACTGAGGAATTGGCTGTCTCAAGGCAGAATGCATCCTTGTCACTGGAAGTGTACTAGCAAAGGCTGGACATTTCATTGAAGGGATTTTGTAGTAGGGATTCTCACTCTATAATTGCAGTCAGATTATAATATCTGTGATATTCCTTTCAGTGCAGATATTTTGCGATTTATAAGCCCATAGATTGTACAGATCAGATAATTCTTGGCACCAGGTAGAAATGAAAAGAAATAATCAAGCACTTCACTTTAAGGCATTTAAGAGACCTATCTTCAAATAGAAGATAATATAAAAGGAAATTCAAGGAATATTTCAACAAATTCAACAATACATTTCTATCTGAATACACAAGAACTAAAGAAAGTTTCACAAGGATAGTTAACGAAAAATGATTTCTACTAGATCTTTGAGTCCAATCACAGGGATAATACATTCACTTTGACAATTTTTCTAAAAGTCTGGTCCCTCAAACTTCTCAATTTCAGTTACTTTTTTTCCTTGAAACCACTGTCAGACAATATCATATAGCAGTCTTTCCCAAAGAAGTAAATAACAATTCCAAATACTGTGTATTTAAAATAATATATCTATAGTCTAACCACTTTTATCAACTAACAAACTTATGAAAAAAATAGACAAATCTACCATGATACTTCCAGACTTTAATACTCCTTTCTCAATAGTAAGTAATAGGGAAAAATATAATGATGAACATTATTTGAACACTTCCAAATATCATGACTTAATTTATTGAATATTATTTTCAACTATGGCAGCAAGTACTTTCTTTTCTTTTGACATTGGTAATTTTTTTAATTTTTAATTTTTATTTTTTATTATACTTTAAGTTCTAGGGTACATGTGCATAATGTGCAGGTTACATATGTATACATGTGCCATGTTGGTGTGCTGCACCCATCAACTCGTCAGCACCCATCAATTCATCATTTATATCAGGTATAACTCCCCAATGCAATCCCTCCCCCCTCCCCCCTCCCCATGATAGGCCCCAGTGTGTGATGTTCCCCTTCCCGAGTCCAAGTGAGCTCATTGTTCAGTTCCCACCTATGAGTGAGAACATGCGGTGTTTGGTTTTCTCTTCTTGTGATAATTTGCTAAGAATGATGGTTTCCAGCTGCATCCATGTCCCTACAAAGGACGCAAACTCATCCTTTTTTATGGCTGCATAGTATTCCATGGTGTATATGTGCCACATTTTCTTAATCCAGTCTGTCACTGATGGACATTTGGGTTGATTCCAAGTCTTTGCTATTGTGAATAGTGCCGCAATAAACATACGTGTGCATGTGTCTTTGTAGTAGCATAATTTATAATCCTTTGGGTATATACCCAGTAGTGGGATGGCTGGGTCATATGGTACATCTAGTTCTAGATCCTTGAGGAATCGCCATACTGTTTTCCATAATGGTTGAACTAGTTTACAATCCCACCAACAGTGTAAAAGTGTTCCTATTTCTCCACATCCTCTCCAACACCTGTTGTTTCCTGATTTTTTAATGATACAAACAACCCCATCCAAAAGTGGGGAAAGGATATGAACAGACATTTCTCAAAAGAAGACATTCATACAGCCAACAGACACATGAAAAAATGCTCATCATCACTGGCCATCAGAGAAATGCAAATCAAAACCACAATGAGATACCATCTCACACCAGTTTTTTTTTTTTTTTTTTGAGACGGAGTCTCACTCTGTTCCCCAGGCTGGAGTGCAGTGGCCGGATCTCAGCTCACTGCAAGCTCCGCCTCCCAGGTTTACGCCATTCTCCTGCCTCAGCCTCCCGAGTAGCTGGGACTACCGGCGCCCGCCACCTCGCCCGGCTAGTTTTTTGTATTTTTTTAGTAGAGACGGGGTTTCACAGTGTTAGCCAGGATGGTCTCGATCTCCTGACCTCGTGATCCGCCCGTCTCGGCCTCCCAAAGTGCTGGGATTACAGGCTTGAGCCACCGCGCCCGGCCGCAAAATTTGTATTATTGAATTTAGTTAGATATATGAGCTGAACTTGAAAACTATCATCAAGAACTGCTTTAGTGATAGACTAAATGACCTTTGTAGGAAAAACAGGGGGATTGTTATCTATAGAACAAAAGTCACGGATTTAGAGATATTAGCTAACTTGGCCAGGTTTTCACACTATGGAAGTGAAAGGACCACTTAAACTTGTGACTTATTAGGAAGAAAAACAACAACAACAACAACAACAATCCTTAGGACATACAAGAGAATAAACTATGGTTTCTGTCCACATTAAGCTTATAGTCTACTGTGGCACACAAGATATGTAGATAGTACAATTTAATGTAATCTAAAATTGTATCAGTAAAGAAATATATTTGATACACACATACACACATACAGGCATACCTTGGAGATACCATGAGTTTGGGTCCAAACCACTGCAATAAAGTGAATATAGCAATTCAATATTCAATATGTCAATAAAGCAATTAACAAAGTTTTCTTTTGTTCCCTAGTGCATATATAAATTGCATTTACACTATAGTCTATCAAGGGTGCAATAGTGTGACATCAAAAAATGTACATACTTTAATTTAAAAACGCTTGATTGCTAAAAAATGCTAACAATTATTTGGACCTTCAGAGGGTCAGAATGTTTTCACTGGTAGAGGGCCTTACCTCAATGTTGATGGCTCCTCACTGATCAGGGTGGTGATTGCTGAAGGTTAGGGTGCCTGGGACAATTTCTTAAAACAAACAATGAAGTTTGCTGCATCAACTGACTCTTCTTTTTATGAAACTTTTCTCTGTAGTATGCAATGCTGTTTGATAGCATTTTACTCACAGTAGAACTTCTTTCAAAATTGGATTCAATCCGCTCAAAACCTGCCACTGCTTTATCAACTAAGTTTGTGTAAAATTCTAAATCTTTCATTGTCATTTCAGCAATATTCATAGCATCTTCATCATGAGTAGATTCCATCTCCAGAAACTATTTTTGTTGTTCATCCATAAGAAGTAACTCATCTATTTAATTTTTATCATGAGATTGCAGCAATTCAGTCACATTTGCAGATTCCACCTCTATTTCTAGTATTCTTGCTCTTTCTACCACATCTGCAGTACTTCCTCCACTGAAAGGTTGAACCCTTCAAAGTCATTCATGAGGGCTGGATCAGTTTCTCCCAAACTCCTGTTAATGCCAATATTTTGACCTCCTCCCACAAATCACAAACATACTTAATGGTACCTAGAATGATAAATTATTTCCAGAAGGTTTTCAATTTACTTTTCACACATCTACCAGAGGAATCCATATCTATGGCAGCTATAGTTTTATGAAATATATTTCTTATATAACAAGACTTGAAAGTCAAATTCCTCTTAATCGATGGGTTTCAGGATAAATGTGTTATCACGCATGAAAACACCACCACCCTCCTTGTACATGTCTATCAAAGCTCTTGGGTCATTAGTTGCATACTTAATGAGCAGTAATATTTTGAACATAATCTTTTTTTTCTGAGCAGTAATTTTCAACAGTGGGCTTAAAATATTCAGTAAATTATGCTATAAACAGATGTGCCATTATCCAGTCTATGTTCTATCCATGGAGCACAAGTAGAAATTCATCATAATTCTTAAGGGTCCTAAGCTTTTCAGAATGGTAAATGAACATTGGCTTCAAGTTAAAATCATGAGCTTCATTAACTCCTAACAAGAGTCTTTTTCAGCTTTCAAGCCAAGCATTGACTTCTCCTCTCTCACTATGAAAGTCCTAGATGTCATCTTCTTCCAGTAGAAGGCCGCTTCATCTAGCACTGAAAATCCATTGGTTAGTGAAGCCACTTTCATCAATGATCTTAGCTAGATCTTCTGGATAATGTGCTGCAGCTTCTGCAACAGGACTTGCTGCTTCACCATGCACTTTCAGGTTCTGGAGATGGCTTCTTTTCTTAAACTTCATTCTATTTGTCCATTCTTACACTGCTACAAAGAACTACCTGAGACTGTGTAATTTATAAAGAAAGGAGGTCTAATTTACTTACAGTTCTGCAGGCTTAATGGGATGAATAACTGGGAGGCCTCATGAAACTTACTATCATGGCAGAAGGTGAAGAGGAAGCAAGGACCTGCCTCACATGGCAGCAGGAAAGAGAGAGAGAGAACAAAGGAAAGTGCCACACACTTCCAGCTGGATCTCTTGAGAACTCACTATTATGAGAACTCTGATATGGTTTGGCTCTGTGTCTCCATCCAAATCTCATCTCGAATTCTCATCCCCACATGTCAAGGAATGGATCTTTTGGGAGGTAATTGGATCATGGGGACAGTTTCCCTGATGGTGTTCTCATGATAGTGAGGGAGCTCTCACAAGATCTGATGTTTTAAAAATAGTTTTCCTTGAAATTTCTCTCTCCTGTTGCCTTGTGTAGAAGGTGCCTGCTTTAGAACCTTCCATCATGATTGTAATTTTCCTGAGGCCTCCGCAGGCACGCAGAGCTGTGAGTCAATTAAACCTCTTTTGTTTATAAATTACCCAGTCTCGGGTAGTATTTTTCTTTTTTTTTTCTTGTAAGACAGAGTCTCCGTCACCCAGGCTGGAGTGCAGTGGCGTGATCTCGGTTCACTGCAAGCTCCGCCTCCCGGATTCACGCCATTCTCCTGCCTCATCCTCCCTGAGTTGCTGAGACTACAGGTGCCCGCCAACACGCCCGACTAATTTTTTGTATTTTTAGTGGAGATGGGGTTTCACCGTGTTAGCCAGGATGGTCTCCATCTCCTGACTTTGTGATCCACCCGCCTCCGCCTTCCAAAGTGCTGGGCTTACAGGCGTGAGCCATCGCGCCCAGCCATCTCAGGTAGTATCTTGATAGAAGTGTGAAAATGGACTAATACAAACAGAAAGGGGAAATTCTGACCCCATGATCCAATCATCTACCTCGTGATCCCTCCTCCAATTCAACATGAGATTTGGGCAGGAACACACATCCAAACTGCATCACTCGTGAACCACATCCTCTGCAATGGACTGAATGTTTACAAGTTCTCTTTAAACTTTTCTTCTAGTTTTTGTCTTTTCTTCTACAGCTTCCTCACTTCTCTCAGCCTTCATAAATTGAAAGGATATAGGGTCTTACTCTGGATTAGGGCTTGGCTTAAGGAAATGTTGTGGCTGTTTTGATCTTCTATCCAGATCGGTTAAACTTTCTCCATATCAGCTTTAAAACTTTTATTTTCTCATCATTTGTGTGTTCACTGGAGTATCACTTTCAATTTCCTTCAAAAACTTTTCCTTTGCATTCGCAACTTGGCTGTTTGGTGCAAAAGGTCTAGCTTTCAGCCTGTCTCACCTTTCAACATACTTTCTTCACTAAGATTAATCATTTTTAGCTTGTGAGTTAAAGTGAGAAGCACATGACACTTCCTTTTACTTGACCTCTCAGAAGCCATTGTAGGGTCATTAATTGGCTTAATTTCAATATCATCCTGTCTCAGGGAATAGGGAGATCTGAGGAGATGGAGAGTGGTGGGGAAACAGCTGGTCAGTGGAGCAGTCTGAACACACACATCATTTATTGACTGATTAAGCTTATCATCTTATATGGGTACTGTTTGTGGTACCCGTAATAATTATAATAGCCACACCAAAGATCACTGAACACAGATCACCACAACAGATACAATAGTAATGTTTGAAATAATTTTGAGAATTACCAAAATGTAACACAGAGAGATGAAGTAAACACATGCTGTTGGAAAAATAGCACCAACAGACTTATTTCATGCAGGGTTGTCACAACCTTCAGTCTGTAAAAAACACAAATTTGTGTGTGCAATAAATCTGTGAAGTGCAATAAAGTGTGTGTGTGTATATATATACATATATACAATATAAATATATATGTATATACACACACATATATACACAATATAAATGCATGTGTGCTTATGTGTGCATGTGTGTGTGTACATATATATACACACACATGTATATGTATATGCATATGCATATATTATTTTGTAGAGATAGTGTTTCTCCATGTTACCCAGGCTGGTCTCAAACTTTTGGGTTCAAACTGTCTACTTGCCTCAGCCACCTAAATTTCTGGGATTACAGGCACGAGCCGCTGTGCCCAGCAAGTCATTTTTTTAACAGAAGCTTTGAAGCATGAGGGGGAAATATTAGCTCTAATACTTGATGTCTTAGGACATCAGCTCTAAGAAAGAAAAAGTGAATTAAATGACAGAATTATAGAACAGTATGTTTCTTCCGAAGATCTGTATGACATCAAAATTATGTACAATGAGTATCCATTTTATAATCACGGAAAATAAATACTTATTTAATAAATAAAAATTATGAACTTGGGACTTCTGTTTCCAGCTATGACAATGCTAATGCTACTGGACTTTCCCTCTTTCTATAAATAACTAGAAAGAGGACAAAAAATATGAAACCACTGCTTTATGACTTTCTACAATAGACAGTGATGGACTATGATCCCCAAGAGTAGGAAACAAAAAATATGTTATATACAGTTTCATCCAGTTTCATCAACTTTTTCTCTGGTGGCATGTTTTGGACTGTGGTGCACAGAGAAGAAAGAAAAGTAGAACACTATGTTCAAAAAGTTGATAACCTAGGCACCGCAGATTGAGAAAGCTGAGGGGGCTTGATTTTGTTAGTCGGACCATTGCAGACAAGTGAGCTATGCAAGAAAAAAGATCCATAAGTCTACTGATCTGCCTTTGATTCTGGCTGAATAATCAGCAGTATATTTGTAAGATGAAACTCCATGACTCTGGGCACAGAACACCTACTGAATACATGTCTGCAGAATAATTCTCAGGAATCACTCAGAGCTAGGACACATACATGATCTGACACAGTGAGTGGAGCAAGCTTGAAGAAGACCAGAGATTTCACTAGAGATCCCCGCAGGATCAAGCTTCAATAGTAGAACTAAATTAGCCCTAAAGTAAATGTGATTCTAGATCAACCACATAATGACTAAGACCAACCCTTAAAAGTATAAAGAAGATCCACAGTAATTTAACTGCCTGCAATATAGAACGTAAACATATAACCAGGAAAAAATATCAGTCAATAGAAACAGGTCTCAAAATCGCAGAGGTTATAAAATTTGCAAAGACTTTATAAAACAGCTACTATAAGTATTCTTTAAAAGTACAAAAAAAAGTTACCAAAAAAGACAAGATATAGATGACTCAACAACAACAACAACAAAACACAATGAAACCTCTAAAACTAAAAATCTGTAATATATTAAAATTCACTGGAGGGAAAAAACAGAAGACCAAACACTGCAGAAGAGAAGATCAGTGAATATAAACATATTGTGATAAACTCTACCTAAGATAAAGCCCGGGGGGTGGGGTGGGGGGAGAGAATAAAGCTGAATAAGAAATAAAGAGAGTTCAGTGACCAGTGAAGTAATACCATGCAGTCTATATATCTGTAATTGAATCCCCAAAAGAGAAAATGAGAAGAGTAGGACAAATAATTAAATAAATAATTTAAAATATTTCAAAGCTTATAAAAATGATAAATCCACAGATCCAAGATATTCAAATGAACCCAGCATGATAGAAAACAAACGTGTCCAGAAACATCAATTTCTGGATTGATTTGAATGGCTGAAAACCTTTAACAAAGTTAACATCTTAAAAGAAGCCAGAAAAAAAATACAGAGGTATACAATGCATATATACTTTTGATAAGTTCCTAGTTTAAATATAAACTTGGATAATTGATATGGTTTGGCTGTGTCCTCAGCCAAATCTCATCTTGAAGTGTAATTCCTATAATCTCCACGTGTCCTGGGGGGGACATCGAAGTAGGTAATTGAATCATGGAGGCAGCTACCTCCATGCTGTTCTCATGATAGCAAGTAAGTTTGCATGAGATCTGATTATTTTACAAGGGGTGTTTCCTACTCTTCACTCTGGATGTCTCCTTGCTGCTGCCATGTAAAGAGGGACATGTTTGCTTTCCCTTCTGCCATGACTGTTTTCCTGAGGCCTCCCCAGCCCTGCTGAACTATAAGTCAATTAAACTCTTTCTTTATCTTTGTATCTTTATAAATTATCCAGTCTCGGGTATTTTTTCATAGCAGTGTGAGAATGGACTAATACAATGAAACTATTTGAATAAAGACTATGAAAAGATGGAAAATAATATGGCACATATTAAAACCCTACAGCAATCACTGAATTATATTAGACACAGCTCTAATAAGTGAATATAGGATATAAAGTGAAGAATTTTTTAAAAATCTGAAAGAAGAAAGCAAGAAGGAGAAACATAATAAGAAAGGAAAGATAGGAATGAATGGAAAACAACTAGAAAAAATGGTACATTTGAGCCCAAGCATATTAGTAACTATTGTAAATGCAAATCATCTAATTAATTAAACATTATAGATTCTTAGATTGGATAAAAGGCAATGCTCAACTGTATGCTGTCTTTAAGGAACACACTACAATTACAAATACAAAAAATCATTAAAGTGAAACTACTGAAAAACATACCACACAGATACAAATTTCAAGAAAGATAGAGTAGCTATAATAACATACAAAATTGGCTTTAGAATAAGAAATATTACTGGGTGTAAAGAAGAAAATATCATAATAAGGAATCAATTAATTAAGATCAATAGCAAAACTAAATATTTACATAGGTAAAACAATGAAATATGTTTCTAATATATATCATCAGTGTGTATAGAACTAAAGAAATAGACAATTTTGTGATAATAATAGAAATTATATCTTTCCTCAGTAATGGATACTAAAAGTGAATTAAAAAGTTTCAATAAGGATATAGAGAAGTAGAATTTTAAAAATTTATAACACAAAGAATTTATAAAACACTACACTCAATAACGGCAGAATGTACATTATGTGTTACTGTACTTAAAAGATTCATCAACATAAAACGTGCTGAGTCACAAAATAATTTAATGAATTTGAACAGATTGAAATTATACAGATCATTTTCTCTGATCACTATCAAATTATGTGAGAAATAAACAAAGTAACAATGTCAAGAGTCCCTCAATTTGGAAATTAAACAGTATGTATCAAAATACTCATGATGGAGAAATCACAATCAATATTAGAAAATATTTTTTAAAGAATGATTATGAAAGCATGACATATAAAAATTTGTAGGATGAAGCTAAAATAATGATTAAAGGATAATTTTAGCATCAAACGATTGCACTGAAAAGAAATAAATGTATAAGATTAATAATGTAAGCTTCCACCTTAAAAATCATGGGACAAGATAAAAAATTCATCACAAAGTAAGTAGAAAAACACAACTAATGATGATCAGAACAGAAAGCAATGGATAGACAGTGGACAAATAGAAAAAATATCAATAAAACTGAAGGTTAGTTATTTGAAAAGAACAGTAATTGATTAATCTTTAAACTGAGCAAGAAAAGAGAAGACGCAAATTATTAACATAGGGCTGAAAAAGTGCCATCGTATAGAATCTGTGACTGTTACAATGATATAGGAGAAATATTATGGATAATTAATACTAATAAATTCAGCAATGTAAATGGAATGGACAAATTCCTGGAGAGAAAAAAATTACAAAATTCACATGGGAATGAATAGAAAATATAAATACTGTTGCTGCTATTAAAGAAATGGAATGTGTAATTTCAAAACTTTCTCACAAATGAAACTCAGGACCATATGATTTCACTGGTCATCAAATATTCTATCAAATATGAAAGTAAGTAATTATTCCAAGTGTACACAAAGTTTTTCAGAAAATAGAGCAGGAAAAAATATATTTCAAGTCAATTTTAGAGAACAGCATTAGTATCTTGAAGAAAAATCAGAAAAGGACATCCTTGATGCAAAAGTCAGGCAATTACATTATAAGGAAAGGCAACTACAGACTTTATGAATATAGATGCAAAAGTCCACAGAAAAATATTTGCAAATTGAACCTAGAAAAATATTACATATATATATATATATATATAATATATATATATATAAAATTTCCACATGGTTTTTATCCCAGGATCTTCACATTGAAAATTACAAAACATTGCAGATAGAAACTAAAAAGGACCAGCAATTTCACTCCTAGGCCCCACCCAACATTTTTAAAAACATGTATCTATGTAAAGCTTCATGCATGAGTACAGCATTATGAATTATTCTTCATATTATTATGCATAATAGCAGCAGTATTTGTAATAGCTGCACAGTAAAAACAAATTAAATTTTCATCAACAGGATAATGGATGAATTTTGGTATAACAATAATCCAACATTAATCAGAAATAAAAGGAAAAATGCTATTGATAAATGAAACAATTTGGATATATCTCAAAAACATCATTTGGAGCATAAAAAGCTCAGACCAAAATCAAAACAAGCTGCATTATTTTGTTTCTATGAAATTATTGAACAACCATAACTACCCTACAGAACAGAAATCAGATCAGTGGTTGCCTAACTCCATGAGTTGGGGAGATTGGTAGAGTAACAAGGATACTCTTTGAGTTGATAAAAAGTTTCATATCTTGATTGTGATGGTGGTTGCCCATTGATACATACATTTGTCAAACTTCACAAAACAGTATATTTAAGTGTATTTTTAAGCGACCTATACATCAATTAATTTCATATTAAAAATAAAAACAATAATAAAATTAGTTCATCTCTTTATTTTGGTAAATTGTTAGAAAATATTTAAGGCAAACTTGTTGAGTAGAGAACTTGTCAACTGAAAATTCTCTTTAAATAAATCATACAACGGAAAATTGTTTACAATGATTTACATAAACAAAATTTTTCAAGATATAATGACTAATAATGAAAAACTGGCTAATTAAATATGAATAAATGTTATGTTCCAAATTCCTTAATATGCTGTTTTCTCCCTCAGTTTTGAGCTTTTTCTTTTACATTTGAGGATGTTGAACAACCATAACTACTTTTACATTTGAGAATATAAAAGAAAAAGTTCAAAACTGAGGGAGAAAACAGGGCCTAGATGAAAGAGCTTTCCAAAGGCTATCATCATGAATCTCAATGTTTATAAACCTTGGCTAGACCTGACTGGATAAACACCTGTAAGCAAAATTATCATAAATAATTGCCACTTAGAGGGCAATATTTATAAAAAAATTTAATTTTTAAATTTACTTAGACCCTGAATGACTTTAGGGAACACTAATCTAGTTTACAGACTACTGTTTTAGAAATCAAACATTCAGATGTTTTCTGTAGACATGATATATTCTAGAAAAGCATATTGATGTTTTCTTCCGAAGTTTAAATCTATTCAATACATAAATTGAACTTTAATATTAAATGCCTTATTTAAATGTATTATTATGAAATTGCCAGTAATATATATTTAAATATATATTTACTTATAAAATACAATATATTTAAATACACAAAAATAACATCAAACTATGAGCATATTAAAACATTTAATATGGTTATTCTGAGGAATAGAACCATAAGTTAGATCTTGTTATCTTTAGGTGTAAAAATATGCAGTATGTATCCAGACAAGCAATGCATTTTAAATAAACCTTCTGAGAGATTTCAAATATAATGAACTTAATGAAAATTAACACAATGTGAAACAGCAGAAATGGAATCATGACCAGCACAAATTGATGTTCAGTCTAGAAATTCTAAAATAATCATATTATAATTTTGAAAACAATTATCTTAAGAGGTTTTAATAACAGAAAAGCAATAAAGCTATTATGGTCACTCTCAGGAGTGTTCCCCTTCACCTTATTATTGAACTGTTAAAATAAAACACCAAAACTCTGCTGTAAGCTCAGTGACCTCTCCATCAGTTAACACAAATGCTTTGTGTTCTGAGGCAAGGTCAAAACATCAAGTCAACCAAAGATCAAAAAGGTTTTGTGGCATAAATAACATATATTACATAATTTTCAAAGAGGTTGTGACCTGACTCAATTATAAGCAAGATATAAAAATGAATTTTTATTTGACTTCAAAATATTATGGATTAATTTAAATATAGTGACTATATTCTCCTTTCCCACACATAGTTCCCAACCCATCTCCAGCCTCAAAATCTTTATCAGAAAGCACTGGCTTCACATAAACAAAATAGTACCTCCAGTCTAGTGTGCATATACTTAATAAAAGCCTTTCAATTGCAAATGAACATTTTTATTTAACTTTGGATGATTGATACTTATGTTCTATATTTCTACAGATAGCACATCTGCTGACTTCAAAAGTGTCATACATTTGCTGAGAAAAAAGGTCTTAGCTATTCAGAGTTCATGTACTTACCAGTTTTACTTATTTCAAGTGGCTTATAAAGAAAAATGATATACTTGCTCTTTTCCTCTGCATGAGATGTGTATCTTAGTAAGTTTATGCAAAATTTATTACTCTCCATACTCAGTTTAAAAAAATCCCCACAATATTTGTTTTTGTGCAATCGGACACCAATACAATTTCTTTTCAACAATAAAATACTCACTTTTGTTTTTATACTTCTATTAGGAATTATTTATGAAAATGCACAGTCTCATTTATGAAATGATGTTTAAGATGTTAGATGAATGAGCAAACATGAACAAATTGTGCCTGAGGGTTGTTCTTTCATACTCTGCAGGAAAATTAGCTAAATTTAGATTTCATAAAACTCACCTTTATAAATATTAATATTGTATTTTTCAAAAGCACTATTTTGCTTCCCTTTCTCAGATGTATCACACATATTATCATAATAATAATCTAAAAATAGAGTGAAAATTGGCTGGTAAAATTGCCTGTAGGCTGACATTATTGTGAAACCATCAAGAATGAAATGCTGAATCAGGGGATATGGGATAGTGTCTTCTAGAAATTAATTCCAGTTGAGACTTTGTGAAACCTTAATCACATAATCCTGACTTACCAAAAATCATTCTTAAGAAAATTTAGTGTTCAGGATAACTTCTGGGAATAAAATTTTATGATAATCTGTAAGAAAGGCAAAGGAAACATAAGATGCACAGACTTCGCTCTCTGTGAGCCTCAAAAACTTTAATGATGACTCTGAGGACTGAAAAAGTAATCTGATTTCTTTATCCACTCAGTTTGAGGCCTCTGTTGAAACAGCTGGTTAATAGCAATTGATGTTCTTTTGCTCTTACCCATTTCATTCACTGAGAAGTGAACTGGCAGGACCACTCATTACTTATTGTTAACCAGAAAGCCTGGAGTTTCCATTTAGTCAGAAGACTGGGTGGTATAAAGCCACCATAGACTATGATGACATATTCTACCTATGCTTGCTGTGTTATTCTAATACTCAATTTTTTGTTTGGGAAAAATAATAATATAAGTTACTAAATCTATGCACACAAACAAGTGATCAATGCAATAAAAATGAAAACAGTAAAATTGTCTAATATTAATATGAGACATAAAAGGTTTTTCAGTCTCACGTACGGTTTGGACTATAGTATTAAATATCAATTACATCAATTTGACAATTTTATTCACATAATTTCAGTTAACAATTACCATTCAGAGGTTTGATTGACTTCCACAGTTGTTTGAGAATTTTCAAAGTGGCTGTCACTTTGGAAGATTTTAATAGTTTTTTTTTCTTAGAGTAGGTTAGTTGTGTAAAGAAACTGTGAATAAAAATTCTTTATTGTACAATAGGATGTTCAACTGGAATGACTAAAGGGTGAGAAACTCATATTATATCTTACATGTTTAAGTATTTTAAAATGTCTAGCATAGAATCTGGCATATACAGGGTGCTCAATGTTTACTGATTTAATTCAATTCATTTTTAGGAGAATACTTTGCCTGACACATAACGCAGTGAAATCTAGTCCTAGCATTTGTTAAAGAACATGGTAGGAACTACTTTGAAGTCAGCTACACATGGAGAGTGTTTTCTGGTTAGAGTTGTAATGCTACTGAAATATAGTTTTGTGCCTAGTTTACCTTGTTTTATGCAATACTAATCATTATTCTTACATACTTTGACTTCTTTTTTATGGAGTGGATTCCTTCCTTTCTCATTTAATAGAAGCTCTTTCTAATTCTCAGTACAGAAATCTTTGAAATTTTTTAGTATGTATATTTACATTTTGAGTGAGAAGAGAAATATAAAGAAATAAATTAATATTTATAAGCATATGTATATGCATATAATATCCATATCAAGAACACAAGAATAACTTTAAATATGCAAGTAGAAATATTTTTTAAAATACAGAGAATTTATAAAATACATGCATAGTTATTTATAAAACTGTATATAACTTTGGCACATAAATTCTCAGAATTTTTAGTTTTAGTAACTTTCATGCACTGCTAATATAATTAATTATAAAAAACATATAAAATACAAATATCCCATTTAAATTTTTCTTTATCTAACTTTGACTGGGATAACATTTGAGACCAAAAGTATACCTACATCTTCCCAAGGAAAAAATTTAAAGAGAATGTGTATATGTCTTCATAACAAAGAGAAAAAATTTTAGAATTCTAACTTTTTTTCTAAATATCTTTTGAAAATCGGATTATAATCTAACCAATCTGCAGTGTAAGGTAAATGCAGTTCAGCACTATTTGAGGCACCAGACTTCAAACTTAACTATATCTAACTAGGAAAGCGGATATGTATACACATACATATACACCATAATCAATATAAAACATGTATATTTATGTACATACATGTGATTTATGTACATACATGTGTATGTACATACATTCATGAGAACATTAATGCTGTTTACAACTAAAATTTACTTGTAGTACAATTCTACAAGCATATATATTATTTTTAAACTCAGGC
>NC_045437.1:88947010-89054510 GCF_002776525.5 Piliocolobus tephrosceles | reverse complement strand
TATATATGCACTCAGTGAAGTGCAGACTACCATTATCTTTGGCATGGTTATAACAGGCCTATGTGTGTATATCCACACAGATGTACAATTTAGACAAGGTCCTCTTGCTGTCATGCAAATCTGATTATTCATTGCCTTATTTAAAACTATTCAATGTTTTTCTACTGGTTTTACAATAACTTAAAATTTCTTAAAGTGGCCCCATATGGTCAGACTGAAATCTGTATGTATTTGGCCTCTTTTCATAGCCAGCTTACCCCTTTCTCTCATCTCTAGTCACAGTAAACATTCTTTTAGTCCTCTGTGATGACCATCTTTCCTCCTACCAATACGGCTGAAATGCTTTCATCTCCCTTCTTTGATTAAAAAGCCCTTACTTATCCTTCAGACCTTAACTCAATGATGACAGTTTTAGAAAGGTTTTCTGTGACCTTCCTGTCTATTCCAAATTCTACCATTAAATGCATTGAGGAAAACATGTGTTTTTCTTTCTTATTAGCTATTACATTTGCAAGTTTATATTTTAGTTGTGTGATTTTTAAAAGTAGTATTTGTTTATCTGCATGAAGCAGAGTAGTGTTGAATTTTGATCTTCACCATATGCTTGAGCCTAGCACCATGGTGAATTAATGCATTTATTGTGCTCTTTGTCATTGAATTTACTAGATGATAGGCTGAGTTCAGCAAATGTTAAATCATTTCCTTTTATATATTTGTCATATTCTACCTTGCAGAAACTCCATGTACACACACCTTATTTCCTATGCCAAATGTAAACTCTTTGAAGGCAAATATTGTATGTTTTTTAGCATTTGTGACATGTATTAATTTCTTATTGGTGGTATAACAAATTGCCATAAATTTACATAAATGTAAAGATATTTAAAACACAAATATCTTACATTTTTTGAGGTCAGAAGTCAGAAATGGGTTCCACTGGGATGAAACAAAGGATTGTCAGGATTATGTTCCTTCCAAAGGCTGTAGGGGAGAATCCTCTTCCTTGCCTTTTCCAACTTCTAGACACTGCCTAGTTCCTTGCTTTGTGTCCCCCTTCCATCCTCAAAGACAGCAATGGCCATTTGAAACTTTCTCACATTGTATCACTCTGATTCTCATGGCTCTATCTGTTCTTTCACTTATCAGGACTCTTGTGATTAGATTGAGCTCACCTGGATCATCCAGATGACCCTTCCCATCTCAAAGTCAGCTGATTAGCAATCTTAATTTCATGTGCAACATTAATCCCCTCTTATCATAGGTTTAGCGAATTATGATCAGTCATTTGTGGGCTACTATGCCATCTACCACAGACCTCAATATCACTTTTCATAGTGTTTTACATAGAGTACATGATCCAGAAATTTTTAACATAAAATGTAATCTACAAGGAAACGTGAAATCATATAACTATTAAGTCACATAACACTGACGCTCAGAACGTAGCTTAGTGGCTAAATGGATCTTCATCTTATATATAAGGGAAGACAGGAGACTTGAGAAAGTACTCTATGTCACATGTTTCATAATAGCAAAAGCCAGAGACCACATTAACCCTTCAGTCCCTAGCCTAGGAGTCTTTCCTATAGTTTACTAATGAACATTTGAAAGAATATGTGACAACTCATTGTAGCTCATAAATTTTGATTTCAAGCTCAATTACCTTTAAATTTTTCTATGAAATAGAAAAATATTTTGAAAAATATTTTCCTTACAGGCCACATTGCTGCACAGGAAAAGAAGACAAAACAGATTTAACTTATGATTAAAGAAAGTTAAGTGACATATAATAACTATCCTCTTAAGACCTTTTGATACACAGACTAATGAGGGATTCTTTTACAGAAAATTTTTTGTAAAAATATTTCAAGGATTATAAGAAATTTTAAATATTTAAAATTATTCTACGTAAATATGTACTCACAAAGATTTTAGACAATCAGGAACAACTTTTATATTTGCTAACAGGCAGAATACTTATTTAGAATTGATATCAAATACAAAACAAAATTGGGTGTTTTTAAAAGAGGAATGTGAGAGCATTGTGTAAGTAAAATGGAACTCGATCTGGATGATAATCACTGTTAAGCCACCTAACCACCATTTATTCAACTCTACATTGGACATAAAATTAAGTGCTTCAAAGAATGTTATGCTTATGAAATGAATTGTTGTACATGAAAACAGCAATGAAATGCTTAGCTTATGTAAGTCACCAAAATTTTTTTTAGTTTCCCTTATTTCTCTTTCCACAGCTAAATAATGGGTAATTTAAATCAGTATAAATTATGGAGGATTTTTAAATATAATTATATGCTTGATGTATAATATGATGTATTTTTCACTTTTGTCTCTTTTAACTTCTAAATGATGAAGTAATATGAAGTAATGGAATCAGACAAATCTGGATTTGTATCCTGGCTCCTTCATTTTCTACTCAAATAGTTTAGTTTCTACATCTCATTTGGAAAATGTCTTATGGAAGTTATTGTGAAAATTAAACAAAATAATCGATACATAGTCCTTAGTCCTCTCTTATTTTTATCCTACACTACCTGGCATCTTCCCACTCTTCTGCTTTTCTATTCTTGCTGTTCTAATGTATCTGCTTTCTCCTAAACAATTCTGAGAGTTTCCCAAAGGACTGCTTCTACTTCTGATTGTCCCTCCCTCCAATCATACTGAAGTTGGATGTATCTTCTCCAAGCATGGCCCTGGCCATGTGATTGCTCTGTCCTCAAATATTTTATACTCCCACTATCAATGAAATACATTTGCAGATTTTTTGAAGTGTCAGCTCAATCCCACCATCATCTCAGAGAAATTCTCCCATAGAAATGAACCTAGGCATAGAACACTCACCCAAGTTGAACCTATAAAATTTCCTCCTAATGGAATTTGACACTGAGACGGAAACCCATTGGTAATGCTCTTAGGCTAGAGATGAGAGATTAAAACATTGATGGGCAGAGCCAGTATTTTGTGAGGAATACCTGCAAATTGATAACAAATTCCCTCTTTTGCTTATGATAATGGGGTGCACTTTAGTTACTTCAAACTGAAAATGACTGAGGCAGTAAAAAAAAACTGATAATTTTTTAATACTTCCTTTGTGTCAATCAGATGTTCCATTTTTAGACCTTTTGCTTCCTTGTTTCTGTACTTTGGCAAACGTATTTCAATTGTAGTTCCTTGTCCAGAATGTGTTTTTTTGTTCCAAATTTCTCTGAATATAAATATAATTTCTTTTTAATCATCCTCTAATACAATAAAATGTTTTTCAAGTAAAAGAACATACCTTCTTATTTTGAAGCTCCATAATTTATGTTTTTATGACTCTATATTATTCTGATCTTTATTTTTGGTTCTCCCCAAGTTTCTCACATTTATCTTTATAAGACAACTCAATACTTTTTTGTTCTTAAAAAAACACAAAAATAAATTACTTAATGATAGTTTTATATTACTAAAATTTTATATCATGTCATATGACTTAGTTGACTATGAATTCCTTGAATATATATTCCACATATTATTCATTATTTGATACTGTCAAATAATGATGCCTAGAATAGTGTCTTATGCATTATAGACATTTAGAAAGTTTGCTAGACTGTTCATTTAAATGATATCCATAAGAACCTTTATGGTTTTGAAATGCAAATATAAATTATTTCATTAAATTTATGACTTATAAAAGAGGCTATTTTTCTGCTGTAAAGTTATTAGATTCAGAGATAAATAATTTTATACAAATTCATATTATTCTATATTGACTATCTAGGAAGCTCTCATGCTTGGTGCTTTAGTGACAGTGACTAGTTCTTAAAGAGATGTGACAATGAAAATATAACTTCTCCTAAGGCTTCTGTATTACTCAGCGTTCTCCAGAGACAGAACCAATAGATTAGATAGACAGATAGATAGACAGATAGATAGATAGATAAGACGGGATTTGCTAGGGTAATTGATTCACACAATTATGGAGGCTAAGCAGTCACACAATAGACTGTCTGTGAGTTGGAGATCCTGGCATGCTGATAGCATAGCTCAGTGAAAGTCTGAAGGCCTTGGGAATTCAATGGTGTAACGCTCAATCTGAGGTCAAAAGTCTGAAAATGTGGGGGCCACTGGTGTAAGTTCCAAAGTCCAATGGCCAGAAAGCCTGGAGTTCTGAGGAACAAGCGCAGAAGACGGGTGTCGCAGCTTGAAGGAGAAGACAAAAGAGCACATTCTCCTTTTCTTTGCCTCTTTGATTTATTCAGGTCTCAGCCTATTGGATGTTGCCTCCTCACATCTGCTGAGGGTAGATCCTTCTTACTCAGTCCACTAATTAAAATGCCAATGTCTTCCAGAAACATTCTCACAGATATACCTAGAAATAATGCTTTACCAATTATCTGGGTATGCCTTAACCTAGACGAGTTAACATTGAAAATTAACAATCACATCTCTCTTTCTCATCTAGTATCTCTCTATTTGAAGGAAAACTATTATTCTTATTAATATCTGTTAGATGAATAAAAAGAATACATAATTACAAAAACGGAGTTATTTTCTTCATATGTGATAATATAATAATTTTTTGTTATATCTTCTTTCCACTCCTTACACTCCTATCCTATGGGATAGTCTCACTTATTTATTGATCTCCTTAAAAGAGTATGATATCATAGTTAATTTTTATCATTGTAGAAAGAACAATTTATTAAAATTGGGATGTTTTAAGAAAAAAACTAAAAATGTCTAAGAGTTTTGTTATTATGTTTATTACTGGCATATTACATTTTGTCTGAGTACTATAAAATTTCAACTAAAGAGTTTGTAACAAATTGTTTTAGTTATTTTTTTGTGTCACCAAGTATCTCAAAATATACTGGCTTAAACCAATGACTATTTCTATATTTCTTGATGGGAACTGCTCAGCTGTGCAATTCTTCTGGTCTTGCGGTGTTGACTAAAGTCACTTGGTCGTATTCAACTGGCAGATGGGCTGGTCTAGAGGGTTTGGCATCTTACGAGGATCACTAAGAGGCTAACTTCAGCACCAGAGGTCTCTCCAGTGCTGTAGTGTCAAGAACTGTGAAGGCTCTGGGCTTTTACACAACTTGCAAGCAACTAGCCTATGTCAGTTCAGTGGATGTTAGTAGAAGACATTAAACTTGTAGATTACAAATAAATGACTTGATTACTCAAAATACAAGAAATAACATCAGCATAAGCATATATGTATCCATTTCCCATGCCTCTGAGTCCCATAGGATAGGGCAGATAGTCCTAGGTGGATACCAGCACACACAGTGGGTTGTATTTCAGGAAAGAAACCCCAAGCTTAGGTAACCTGGATCTTTTATAATGATTGGTAATCATGCCTGCCCTCTGCTCTGGAGGGAGATACGTTCTGTATCTTTCAAGCAATAATGGATTAACATTTTCCAAAATGTGATGAGAAAACAGGAACAGAAGAAATTCAAATTAAACCATACCTAATAACATCATAGCAAAAACTGGTACAAATAAAAGATAAAAAGAAAATCTTAAAAATAGTAAAAGAAAAAACATGCATTGTATTCATAAAAGCAATATGATGTAAATGATGTATGGTATAAATTGTGGCTGAATTCTTATAAAAATAATTTTGGCCAGAATAAAATGTAATGACATTTTGGAATAAGAAAAATGTGCCATAAAATTTTATATCCAGTGAAAATATCTATCTAAAATGAGTTGAAATGAACATATTTTCAGATGAAAAATAGTTGAGAGAATTCATTCCCAGAAGACCTAAACTACATGAAATTCAAAAGGAGGTTCTTAAAGCTTATGGAAAATGATAGCAGTTGGAAATTCAGAATGATTGAAACTAAATGAAGATCACTAGGAATGACAAATATATACGTAAATGTAGAAAACTATGCTAGGAATGAGGGACAGAAGAAAAGAGAAAGATTAAATTATTTTTAAAACACCCTGAAAAAGTAGCTGACTTAAATCCAAACACATGATTAATGACAGGTGTCTATGAACAAAACATTCATATTAAAAGCAGATATTTTTAGAATTTATTTGAAAACAAACTATAATTAAAGGCAGTCTATAAGTGACATAGTTAAACATACAGATAAGAAGTAGACTGAATGCAAGGGGTTGAAAACATATTATGCCACCTTTATGAAGGAGAAAACTAAGGTGACTTTATTAATATTAAACAAATTAAAGACAAGGGGTTTCACTAGAGGTAAAAGGATTGATTTTATAATGAGAAATGAACAATGAACCCAGAATACATAAAATAATAAATTTGTATAAATGTAATAATAATTTATATAGCAATGTTATACCTGTGTTATAAAATGCAACATAGAAGACAAGTTATTTTCAAATAGATATGAAATGTTCACAAAAATAGCCCACATGTTGGGCCCTAAAATTGGTCTCAATAAATTTCGAAATTACATTAAAACCAGTAATAATAAAATCTTTTAAAATACAGAAATAATTTAAAATTAATATACATTTTCTAAATTGCTGATGGCTCAAAGAAGTCAGAAGGGAAATTAGAAAATATTTTGAACTAAATTAATAACTAAAATGCAACATATCTAAATATATGTGATGTGGCTCATGCAATGCTAAAATGTAAGTTAATAGCTTCAATTGTTGATATTACAAAAGAAGAAAGGCTTAAAATCAATAACAACATTTTCCAATCTAAGAGATAGCAATTTGAATAAAGGAAATGGTAAATATGACAGTAGAAATTAATGGAATAGAAGAAGACAAGAAGCATCCAAAATTAATAATGCAAAAAAGTTGCCTATTTGCTAAGATAATAAAATTGATAAACCTCTAGCAATAATGAACCAAAAGATGGAAAAGAGAAATTACTACTAGAAATATAAACAGTCTTATACCAATAAACAACTTTATGCTCAAATTATTTCTCTGAATTTTATGAAATATTTGAGATGAATAATACCAATCTTGCATAATCTACTTAATCAAAAAGGAGAAAGAAAACTTCTTCTGAACTTGTTATATGGTGAGCATAAATCTGTTGCCAAAGCCATACAAAGATTTAACAAGAAAAAAAATTCTAGTATCTTTCAGGAACATTATCACAAACATCTTAAGTAAATAAAAGCAATTCAGATTTAGCAAAATGTAAAATAATACATTATAACCAAGTGATGCTTATCATAAGAATATATTAATAATATTTTGATGTTTCTAGCTTTTTTATTCAAGATTACATTAGCTATTTAGAGTCTTTAGCAATTGCATACAAATTTTAGTATTGTTTCTTCTATTTCTGTGAAAGATGCTATTGGAATTTTGATAGAAATTGCATTGAGTCTGTCGATTGCATTGAGTGGCATAAATATTTGACAATATTCATCCTCCTGACCCATGAACATAGAATATGTTGCCATTTGTGTCTTCAATTTTATTTGTCAGTCCTGTACGGTTTTCAGTGTACATATCTTTCTCCACTTCAGTTACATTTATTACTAAGCATTTTATTCTTTTTGATGCTATTGTAAATAAAAATATTTTCTTAATTTTTTTGGATAATTCGTTGCTAGCATATGGAAACAAAACTGATTTTTGTTTGTTGATTTTGTATCTTGCAACATTATTGAATTCACTTATTAATTTTAACAGATTTTTGGTAATCTTAGGATTTTCTGTATATAAGATAACGTCATATGGAACAGAGATCATTTTACTTCTTTTCCAATTTGGATGCTTTTTTTCCTTGCCTAGTTGCTCTGGCTATGATTTCCAGTGCTATGTTGAACAGAAGTGGCAAGAGTGGACATTCTTGTCTTGTTCCTGATCTTAGAGGAAAAGTTATCCCTTTTCACTATTTAGCATGATGTTAGCTGCGGGCTTGCAATAACTGGCCTTTATTTTATTGAAGTACATTCCTTCTATACTTAATTTGTTAGGAGTTTTTATTATGAAAGGATGTTCAATTTACTGAGTGCTTTTTGTGTGTGTGTGTCTATTGACATGATCATGATTTTTGTTCTTCATTCTCTTAAAGTGGTATATCACATTTATTCACTTGCATATGTTAAAGCATTCTAGCATCCTAGGGATAAATCTCACTTGATCATGGTGTCTGATCCTTTGAATATCCTGTTGAATTCCTGACTTCAAATTATATTAATATAGTAATCAAAACAGTATGTTACCATCATGAACACAGACACAGACTGACGGAATAAAATAGAAAGCAAAGAAACCCTGTATATACAGTCAACTAATGTTTGACAAAATTGTCTATAATACACAATGGGAAAAGGATAGTCTTGATAAATGGTGTTAGGAAAATTGGATATTCGCAGGCAAATAAATGAAATTGGATTCTTATCATACATCATAGGCAAAATCAACACAAAATGGTTTAAATATTTAAATATAAGACCCGACACCACAAAAATCCTACAAGAAAACACTGGGCAAAGTTTCATGAAATTGGTCTTAGCAATTATTTTTTGGATATGACCCCACAGCATAGACAACAAAAGCAAAAACGAATAAGTGGGATGATATTAAACTAAAATATTTCTGCACAGCAAGGGAAACAATCAACACAATGAAATGGCAACCCATGAAATGGGAGACAATGTTTCTAAATCATATGTCTGATAAGGGATTAATATCCAAAATATCTAAGAAACTCAAACAACTCAATAGCAAAAAAAAAAAAAAAAAAAAAAAAAAAAGTCAAATAACCCAACTAAAAAATGACTAAAGGACCTGAGCAGACATTTTTCTAAAGAAAACATTAAAATGGCTAATAGGATATCAAAATGTGCTAAACATTATAAATTATCAAAAAAATGCAAATCAAAATGTATTACCCTCATTTAATGATTCCACAATGTATTTTATATATATATAAGCATTACATTGTACCCTATAAATATATGCAATTATGATTTGTCAATTAAAACTAAGATAAAATATTTTTTAAAATGATACTACCTCACACCTATTAGAATAATATTATCAAAAAGTCAAAAGATAACAAGTTTTGGTGAGGATATAAAGAAAAGGGAACACTTATACATTGTTGGTGAAAAGGTAAATTAGAAGAACTCATATATGTGTATATACATACATACATAAAATGGAATATGATTCAGCCTTGAAAAAGAGGTCCTGACATTTGCAAAAGCATAGGTAAACCCAGAGGTCCAGAGAAACAAGGATGTGCTCACATATATATAGAATTTTTAAAAGTCAAACTATAGAAAGAATAGAATGGTGCTTAGAAGAAGTTGGGAGTTGGGGAATATGAGGAGATGTTGGTCAAAGGGTACAAACTTTCAGTTATAAGGTGAATAAGTTCTAGAGATCTGAAAAGACCAATAACAAGTTCTGCAATTAAAGGAGTAATACATAGCCTATGAACCAAAAATATTCCAGAACCAGACAGATTCACAGCTAAATTCTACCAGATGTACAAAGTAGAACTGGTAGCATTCCTAGTGAAACAATTCCAAAAATGGAGGAGGAGGGACTTCTCTCTAATTCATTCTACGAGGCCAGCAACAGCCTGATGCTAAAACCTGGCAGTGACACAACAAATAAAGAAAACTTCAGGCCAATATCCTTCATGAACATAGGTGCAAAAATCAACAAAATACCTGCAAACAGTCCAGCAGCACATCAAAAGCCTTATTCACCATGATCAAGTAGGCTTCATCCCCAGGATGCAAGGTTGGTCCAACATATGCCAACCAATAAATGTGATTCATCACATAAGCAGAACTAAAGACAAAACCCACATGATCATCTCAATAGATGCAGAAAAGTTTTTTGATAAATTTCAGCATTCATTCATGTTAAAAACTCTCAATAAACTTGGTACTGAAGGAACATGCCTCAAAATAATAAGAGCCATATATAACAAACTCACAATTGACATCATACTGAATGGGCCAAAGCTGGAAGCATTCTTCTTGAAAACTGGCACAAGACAAGGATGCCCTCTGTCATCACTTCTATTCAACATAGTATTGGAAGTTCTGGCCAGTGCAATCAAGCAAGAGAAAGAAATAAAGGGCATCCAAACAGTAAGACAGGAAGTCAAACTATCTGTGTTTGCAGATGACACGATCCTATATCTGGAAAACTCCACGGTCTCTGCACAAAAGCTTCTTAAGCTGGTGAACAACTTCAGCAAAGTTTCAGGACACAAAATTAATGTGCAAAAATCCCTAGCATTTCTATATACCAACAGTCAAGCTGAGAGCCAAATTAGGACCAAACTCCCATTCACAACTGCCACAAAAAGAATAAAATACATGGCCGGGCGCGGAGGCTCACGCCTGTAATCCCAGCACTTTGGAAGGGCGAGGCGGGCGGATCACGAGGTCAGGAGAACAAGACCATCCTGGCTAACACGGTGAAACCCCATCTCTACTAAAAATACAAAAAATTAGCCGGGCGTGGTGGTGCGGGCCTGTAGTCCCAGCTACTGGGAGGCTGAGGCAGGAGAATGGTGTGAACCTGGGAGGCGGAGCTTGCAGTGAGCTGAGATTGCACCACTGCACTCCAGCCTGGGCGACAAAGCGAGACTCTGTCTCAAAAAATAAAATAAAATAAAATAAAAAGAATAAAACACATAAGAATACAGCTAACTAGGGAGGTAAAAGATTTCTACGAGGAGAACTACAAGCCACTGCTCAAAGACATCAGGGGAGACACAAACAAATGAAAAAACATTCCATGTTCATGGACAGGAAGAATCAATATCATTAAAATGGCCATACGGCCCAAAGCAATTAATAAATTGAATGCTATTCCTATTAAATCAACATTGACATTCTTCACAGAACTAGAGAAAGCTATTTTAAAATTCAAATGGAACCAAAATAGAGCCCCAAGAGCCAAGGCAATCTTAAACAAAAATAACAAAGCTAGTGGCATCACCCTATTTAACTTTAAACTCTAGCACAGGGCTACAGTAACCAAAACAGCATGGGACTGGTACAAAAACAGATACAGGGACCAATAAAACAGAACAGAGAACCCAGAAATAAGACTACACACCTACAACTATATGATCTTCAACAAATCTGACAAAAACCTTATTCAACAAATGGTGCTGGGATAACTGGTTAGCCATATGCAGAAGATTGGAACTAGACCCCTTCCTTACACCATATACAAAAATTAAAGTAAGATGGATTAAAGCCTTAAATATAAAACCCAAAACTATAATATAAAAAACCCTGGAAGACAGTGTAGGCAGTATGATTTAGGACACAGACACAGACAAAGATTTCATGAAGAAGACACCCAAAGCAATGGCAACAAAAGCAAAAATTGACAAATGGGATCTTATTAAACTAAAGAGCTTCTGCACAGTGAAACAAAAAAAATCTATCACCAGAGTAAACAGACAACCTACAGAATGGAAGAAAAATCTTGCAAACTATGAATCCAACAAAAGTCTAACATCAAGCATCTATAAGGAACTTAAACAAATTTACAAGAAAAAACAATCCCATAAATAAGTACGCAAATAACATTAACAGACACTTGGCAAAAGAAGATATACATGCATCCAGCAATCATTTAAAAAAAAAAAAAAAAAGCTCAACATCACTGATCATTAGAGAAATGCAAATCAATACCACAATGAGATATCATCTAACACCAGTCAGAATGGCTATAATTAAAAAGTAAAAAAATAAGAACAACAGATACTGGTAAGGTTGTGGAGAAAAGGGAACACTGTTAGTGGGAGTGTAAATTAGTGTAGCCATTGTCGATGACAGTGTGGCAATTCCTCAAAGACCTAAAGACAGAAATACCATTCTACTCCACAATCACATTATTGGGTATGTATCCAAAGGAATATAAATCATTCTGTTATAAAGACACATGCACACATATGTTCTTTACAGCACTATTCACAATAGAAAAGACACAGAATTAATATAAATGCCCGACAATGATAGACTGCACAAAGAAAATGTGGTACATATACATCATAGAGTACTATGTACCCATAAAGAGAGCGAGATCATGTCCTTTGCAGGGATATGGATGGAACTAGGAGACCATTACCCTTAGCACACTAACACAGGAACAGAAAACCAAATACCACATGTTCTTACTTATAAGTAAGAGCTAAATGATGAGAACACGTGGACACATAGAAGTAAAAAATACACACTGGGGCTTTCAGAGGTCAGAGGTTGAGAGAAGGGAGAGGATTGGGAAAAATAACCAGTAGATACTAGGCTTAATACCTGCATGATGAAATAATCTGTGCAACAAATCTTCATGACACAAGTTACCTATGTAACAAACCTGCATTTGTATCCCTGAACCTAAAATAAAACTTAAAAAATGTAAAAAATAAAGATGGTTTTAAAGATAGAAAAAATAAATAAATAAGCTCTGGCAATCTATTGTACAGCATGGGGAATATAGTTAATAATAATGTAATGTACATTTGAAATTTGCTAAGAGAGTAGCTCTTAAATATTCTGATTCCACCCACCCACATCCCTACACACTGACACACACACAGAGCTAACTGTGTAAGGTAATTAGCATGTTTGCAGGAATGATTTCACAATGTATATATGTATCAAAACATCAAAGTGTCTAGCTTTTATATACAGAATTTGATTTGCAATCATACCTCAATAAAAATAAAAAAAATAATGTAAGGATATTTTAACATCTGAAATTGAGTTGTGTAATTCACCATATTAACAGAAGAAAGGAAGAAACTAGCCATCTTAATAGATACAGAGAAAGCACTTGATAAAATGTAGTACCCACTGTTGATAATAAAATAGAGGAAATCTTCCTCAATTTGCAATGGGCATAAACCAAAAAATTTACAGCTAACTTTGTACTTAATAATGAAATACTACACTTGTTCTCCCTAAGAGCCAAAACAATGAATAGATGTGTACTCTCACCATTTCCATTTTTATCAATATTTTATTAGAAGTTTTAGCAGTGACATAGGGCAAGGAAGACAAATACATTTTGGAATAGAAGAAATAAAATTGCTTCAATTTATAGAGGAAATAATATTCTAGGAAAAAAAGAAACCCAAGGAATCTACAAAGCAAATACAGTAACTAATAGTGGGTTTAGGAAAGTTACAGTGTATGAGACTCCTAAACAAAAGTCAGTTATATTTCTATTCACTTGCAGCAAACAAATGAAAATGAAAATAAAAACAAAAAAGCAATTCCATTCATGATAGTGTCAAAAATCATGCAAACAACAGCAAACTGCTGAGAGAAGATCAACAAATAAATAAATGAAGATATATGCCACATACATATGTCATTTCTTCCAAAATTGATCTATGGATCCAACTCAATTTCAACAGAATATACATATATGTATATCTGTATGTGCATGTGTGTATATATCTACATATATGTATAGACATACATACACATGTATACATATATACATGTATACGTATACATATATAGATCTGTATACATGTATGCATATATACATGTATTCATATTTTTAGGTATTTGTTTGCTTATTTTTTGAAACAGTGTGTCTTGCTCCATTGCCCAGGCTAGGGTGCAGTGGCATGATTTGGTTCACTGCAGCCTCGACCTCTTGGGCTTAAGTAGCTGGGACTAGAGGGGCAATTAATTTTTGACTTTTTGTAGAGTTGAGGACTTTCTATGTTCCCCAGGCTGGTCTCAAATTCCTGACCCCAAGCAATCCTCCTGCTTGAGCCTCCCAGTGTTGGGATTACAGTGTGACCCACTGCACCTGGCCCATGTGTTTATATATTGAGAGAAAGACAAATACATAGATTGTTTGTAAAATGAATATAATTATATAAAGGCCAAAAAATAACAAAGTATTTTTTCTAATTTAATTTAATTTTTACTATGCTTTAAGTTCTGGATTACATGTGCAGAACATGCAGGTTTGTGGGTATACGTTTGTATACATGTGCCATGGTGGTTTTCTGCACCAATAGTTATACTATCTAACTTCAAGATTTATTGTATAGCTACAGTAATGAAGAGAGTAAAATATCAGCTTAAAGATGGATAAACAGATAAGGGGAAGAGAATAGACAGTACAGAAAAGACTCATATTTATACTATGAATTGCTTTTTAATAAAGACATCAAAGTCTTTTAACGGAGGAACGAAGTATTTTCAACAAAGGATGGAACAACTGGATATCCTTTGGGAAAAATAATACCTCACAACCCTCATCTCACAAATGTATTTGATAAATACATTTGCCAAAACTCATGAAACTCAAAACTCAAAAACTCATACCACCCACAAAACATTAATAAATCACAATTTCCATTTCACACCATCTGCAAAATTTAAGTAAATGTGAATCATAGACATAAATGTATAAGTTATAGCATAGGAAAAGAAATATAGGGAGAATATCTTTCCAAACCAGGGGAAAGCAGAGATCTCTTTGAGAGGGTATATAGATAGCATTAGCCATAGAAATTAATAAATTAGACAACATCAAAGTTAAAATGTCTGCTTATCAATAGACACCATTAAGAACATAGACAGACAAGACATATATTAGGCAAAACTATTCTCATATCTAAGCTCACAAAGGACTCATATTTAAAATATAGACAGAAACTCTATAACTCAGGAAATGACAAACAGCCCAATAAAAAAGTAGCCCAAAATGACATATTGATTTCACAAAGATAGATACATGAAAGGTCAATTAGTACATGAAAAATACTCAATATTATTGGTAATCAAGAAAATTTAAATTACATTAAGATATTATTACATACATATTAAAACATCTAAAATTTTACAAACTAAAAATTTCAAATGTTGGCAAGGAGGTAGAACAAGTAGAATGTTCTTACTTTGATGGTGGAATTTTAAGATGGTCCAATCACTTTGGAAAACCACTTAGCATCTAAGCCTACATTGACCTGAGGATCTGACGATTCTACTCTTGCAAATTTATGTGATAAAAATATATCTATGCCAAAATATTTGTATGCACATTTTTACAGCAACTTTATTAATAACTGTTAAAAACTGTAAATCACTCAATGCCTGTCACCAGGAGAATGGATAAATGAATTATAGTATATTTATATTATGAAGTACTATTTATCAATAAAAAGATACACTACTAATTCATGTAATAACATGGATGCTTCTCCCACATATTGAATGAACTAAAGCAGATGAAAGTGTATGATGTTACAAGTGTATGATTTTATATGGGATATTCAAAAACAAGTGAAACTATCCTGTAACCATAGAAATCAGAACAGTGGTTGCCTAATAGAAGGGAACAGGAAATAACTGGTGAGACGTACAGGTATTATACCTTGATTGAAGTGCTGGCTACAAGGATTTGTTACATTAGTTAAACTTCACCAAACTGCCTACTTGAAAACAATGCATTTCAAAGTATTTACATTTTACTTCAAAATTTAAAATTTTACAACAGAAAAGAACCCCTCACTGATCACTGATTCAGAAATTCAGTATAAATATCTATGTTAAATACTAATAGTAATAGAACATATTTGTTGCTGTATGTAACTATTACCATGAAATAAGCATTTCTTGAAATAAGTAATATTACCATGAAATAAGTATTTCTTGACCTGCATATTTTACCTAGATAATATAAAAATAGCAAACAAAACTATTTTTAATATATGTTGGCTAAGAGTGCAGTCGGCTGATAAAAATATTTTCTTCCATTATCCTTTCCTTTCTTATATATTTCAAAGAAATTCTCTCTGGAACGCTTATAATTCCAACCTCTGGCTCTGGCTACATAACAGCAAAACATAAAAATATTCGATACAAATACATATTCATTCAAGACATGACTTTGTTCTCAAAAAGTTGCTTCATAAAAATCACTGGAAGATAAAGCCTGTCAACTTTTTTCACAAGTTAGCCAAACGAGTTTTTAAGAAGTACTTTAAGTACTTCTGGAGGGGAAAAAAATGGGACACGACCCAGGACAGAATTATTTTCCTATCTGTAGAGACTTCTGGCTTCAATGTGCAAGAGAAAAGCACCAGTTGTTCTGACTCATGCTGTACATTTTAAAGTCAATAGATTTAAATATAGAGCCATATCAACATTTGAAATTATTTTTGTCCAATCGGTGTATGTGATGCCAATTTCATTTAAGAAAGGAATTTTCATATCTTAATTGTAGAAGTCATTCTCCTGGGCCATTGTGTTCATTAAGCTGACATGATTTTATTTTCAAATCCAAGTTTTCAGCAGAAGTCACAGAACTTTAATAGTTGATACTCTCTTAGAGCAATGCAAACAAAACACCTGTCTCTCTCATATATTCATTAGCATATAGGTTTACTGAGATATTTTATAAATGTTAATAGAATTCAGTGAAGTCACTCAACTTCCTGTGAAGGGGATATTTTTGTCTGTCATTCTAAAACTGTAAGCTATTGGAATTTTGAGAAGACTTCAAAAAGAATGGCTAGATTTTGCATACCAGTCTCACGATTTAAAGAGATAGTTTTATTTTTCAGGTCTTTTTACCGTATAAACATAGATAAAGAGAGTAAAATAACTTGGGAATCTGAATTATGAGGACAATTAAAAGAAAGTCACCACATTTGCCTTACTTGGCTTTTAAGATAAGTGCTTAATAATCTTACCTTCTACTTTTAGAAATAACTATTATACTATGTTCGTTTTATATTATTTTGCTACGGTACACAGTATATAAATAAAATTAAAAATCCTCACCTCCACATAGACATGAACCAAGGAATATGATCACTAGGATTTTTACATGTATAATAACAGATATTTTGATTTATATAGATTCATTTATGTTTTAAATACTTTATTTGTTTACAGTTTTTGTTTTCTTTTGTCTTTATCATTAAGATGTTTTAATTTGCTATTTTAAGTCTTCATCTCGTGTCTTGACTTGGAAGTTTTCCCTTTCTAAGATTGTAAACATTTTTCCACATATATATTTAATCTTACAAAAGCATGTTTATGTATGTTAAGAATGGTTAGACTTTTTATAGACTAATAAATGGCTGCATTTACTTTGTTATTTTTTTTCTATTGGGAAAATATTTTACTATTGGGAAAATTATTACGAAAGGATAGCAGAGTCACACAGTTTCAGGACTACAAGCAGTTATTTGTTGACAGGAATGGTACAAATTGTTTGAATTATCTCCTTTACATTTTCGGTACCCATTTATACCTTATACAACTGATACAGCACAATGTAAAGTGATCCTCATCACAACAAATCCCCTATCAATGGTTCATTTCCTGAATTGTATTTCCTCTCTTCTTCTGTTCTACTGAGAGAAATGAAGATGACATTACAACTATGCAGGGAGGCATCAACAAATTTGGGCATACAGCTACTTAGAAAGCAGGCTTAAGAACATATGAGAATAAGGGAGAAAATAAATGTACAATTATGGTCTTCAAGTGGCATGAGGTATGTCACAAACTAAATTGTTTTTTAGTACAGGTGTTCAATGAACTATTTTAAAAACACAAAATAATATTAGCTACAATGCTATAAAATTTCTAAGCAGAGTAAGGCTGCATATTGAGTTTTTTCGAAAACAAAGAATTGTACTGTAAATATTATTATTCATAGTAAGCATTAAATGAAGCTATTTTCATAATATGAAAGACATTTAAAATCAATAAAATGACATTTGTAATAATTTTTTAAATTATATATTGTAAACCTTTATAAATTTATGGACACAAATGCAAGTTTTCTAAATCTTATAGGACAAAACCATTTGTTACCATATTATAAAGTTGAATTTTCCTAAACAATTTTTAAAAATTTTCATTTGTTTTGGTCTGCTTGGCTTTGGGGGGCATTATATCTATTTAATTACTAACTAGTTCCAGTGAACCCCCTGCCAACTTGATACTGGTATTTCTCTAATTAAATCTGTATAATTAAATTTGTGAGAAAATATAATTAATCTAAAATTTAGGCCAGACTTGAACCTTCCACTTTTCCCAGATGCCCCACTGAATTTAAAGAGTCACACAAAATTCTAAAAATTAATATGCATGGCTCTTGTTTTTCCCTAGGTAACTTATACTCTGAGTTAAAGATCTACTAAAAAAAAAACTATGGTTTTTGTTTATTTTGTTTTGCTTTCTCTCTAAAATATTATCTGATCATCTCCACTTGACTGTAGTCTAGCTGAAGGCAAACTTTTCTCAGTAAAAATTCTCCTTGTACCCTACATATTTATGCCAATAAAAGATAAGATTCTTTTATGAGTAGGAAAATAAATAGTTGGAGTCCTTTGGACAAATTATAGATATGGGCAACTAGTATAGAAAGAAGATATGTTTAATGCTACACTACTTACCTTAATTTGGTGAAATCTCATACCTGTGTGGAACTCTTCTTTGTTTGGATGAAAAATTGGGGACTGATGGTGACAAACCATTTCGAAGTATACCTGTGTCTGCCTGGAAAGTTAAAAATCTCATAACATTTAGAACACATGTATTAATCTGCTCTGTCATCACTTTACAAAAACACTTTGAAAACTATATTTAATATTTACACGGTCCTGGTACTTTTATCTTTTTTTAAGAGTAACAGCTGCCTATTAAAATATCAGAGTATAAACATACTGACAACCCCAGGAAAAGTAAGTGAAAAAAAAAAAAAACCAGATAAAGACTTTGATAGTATGACTAAAGAAAGAAGGAAAATGTATACCTCATTTTAAGAAAAACCTTTAAGTAAGAAAATGTTTAAAGCTAACAATTAAAATAGATGGGTATACTCTATGCTTTAAGTTTTAAATTGTTAACTAAAACTGAGACTTTAAAAACACTATATACATATAGGCCAGACCCATGTCTTAGATTTCTCAAATGAACTCTGATGAACTCGTGGCTTCTTGAAGAATGTTAAATAAGCTGATCTGGATCTAAAACAGATATTTCATAACAGAAATAATATGGACCACTATGTGAGGAGACCCACCAACCTCACTCGCAGACCTCATCTATTTTTCTGGACCAAAAAGTGCTTGTCCAACATGAAAAGAAAGTGTTAAGAAGAGCCGTGTGAAATGTCCCTGACTTCTCCTTATCCTGTACCTCTTGGGTACTTGAAACCTTGATTCCTAAGTAAGATATGTAATTCTTCTGAGTTGATTTGAACAATCTGAACCTCTTGCTTAATTCAATCCTAACAAATCCTTGTCCTTATTTCTGTTTCCGTCCCCTTTTAATATAAAGTTAACAAATGTCTATTGAATAAATTAATGTAATTTGCTTTATTTATGGGATAAAAATATCATCTGCCATCTATTAATCTTTTAAATTAATGAGCACAAGAAGGCAAATTTTTCAAAATATTTTCCAATTGTGTTTACATTTGAGCCAGCTCACATGTAACTTTGAACTGCTTAACATGTTCAAAGATTTCAGGACTCTCTTAATAAATTGATTTATTTACTCAACTTCTAAGCCTTTAAAGGATATTTAGGAGAAGAATAAGATATTCAATAACAAACACATGATGCAATTCAGGAATCTGAAACCATAATCAAGTTCTTCCATATTCAGAGGTGAATTGAATCAAACAGTTCTCATTATTCCAAAATGGGATTTCTATTCTCTCTCTCAGACTTGATACTACTTAAGATGACTTTTTGTAGGTTTGTGGAAAAACAGAGTGCACTAGTATGGGCTAAGACAAAAGTAAATGCATCATTCTTCTGTGGAGTGCCACAGATTTACATTTTTAAACTGGCTCTATCCCTTCCTTTATAGACTATTCAGTAAAGCTTAAAGGTGAGTTAAAAATTCTCCATTCTTCACACTGATGTTGCTAAAAATGCTGGAACCTCAAGAAAAAGTGTCAAAAGAGGCCCTTTTCACCCTAGCACAATACATACAGTTCATTTGCCCCTGGCATTGCAAGGAGTAACTGACGTACATGAACAAAGAGAAGTGATAGCTTGGAAAAGTCAGTAAAGCAATGAGAAAAACGTGGATAATATTTTATTAAAGTAATATAAAGTCATAAAAATCTCAGCATCTCAGGTCTAAAAGGAACTTTCAAGCCAAAATGATCCAATCTACCATCAAAGCTTAAATCCCTTTTGTACCATCCTTTCTCAGCAGCTATCCAGAGCATATTTATCCAGAAATTAGTTGTGATGATGCATTTATTTCATTCATATTCACTCTTTATCTCTTTGAACAATTTTATTAGAAATTCTTCCTTTAAGTATATACATTCCTCAATCCTCCACTAATGAAAGTGGGATTGTTACACTAATATTTCTGTAATTGCTCTCTGGGCTCAAACACTGGTTCTTCTGCTATCTAGCTAAGCATCACTGAGCAAGTTACTAATGAGTAAAATGGGAAAATAATAGCATTTACCACTTAGAGACCTTGCTTTTCTTCTCTTTAAATGGAGATAATAATACCTTCTTTGTAAGACTGTAGGGAGGAATGGATAAACTTGATAGAGTATCTGTTACAAGTTAGTACTCAATATGACACCTATTTTTATTATCAAATTACTTCATTATATTATCTTCATTCTTCTGACTTCATTCTAGTTTATCCTTCTAATGAGTGTGCTGAGTATTGGACACAAAGCTTCATGTATTGACAGACCATACCAGTGCAAAGTAAAACAAAATTATATGACTCTCTTTATGTGAAATATAAAAATTATATTAACACCCACAAATTTATGTTTGTTGCTTGGGTTGTTATATATACCATTATCACATTTCTTGCTGAAAACGGTTTTGAAGACTTTAAGTAAACTTTTTATTTGATGTGTCATTTGTCCACCCTCTGATGAAGTCTCACACATCTTCCAAAATACCTGTTATGACCCAGCAAACTTTGTGAAACATATGACTAGAAACAAGAACTAGCAACAGAGCCGATGTCCAATCTACCAGAATTTCAGATGTTCACAAAGATTTCCATTAATCATGAACAAAATAAAATTCATTTATGTTTGGACCAACTGAACAGAAATAGAAATATCCTTTCTCCCTGCCTCAACATCCTTTGGTTTAGAAGTACAAAATAATTGTCAACCAGAATACGATGTCTCTATCGTATTGTTGCAATGTTTTTTGAAAAACAACAACAACAACAACAACAAAAAACTGCTGACGGTTACTCATGGTCTAAATTATACAATGTCCCTTTATTAGAGGTATCTCTATTTCTATATAAGTTTGAAGATTAGGACACATGAATATTATTAGATCCAATGTGGATACTTGTACTGATGGTATCATAAGAAGTGTTACCCATTCAAGTAAAGATAGATGAGCATTGTGAGCAGTAGTCAGACTTGGGACTGTAGCCGTTTTATTGCCATTGTTTCCCATTGGTAGGAAGAAATTGCCTAGCAAAACATTACCTGATGAAAGCCTATTAGAAGCTGGGAACTGAACATGAAACTTCTAATCAAACTGACAGAGAAAAGGCCCAAGAAAAATTATTATATTACCCTGTGCTTATCTGAGTGTGAATATAGATTAAAAAGTGGTTACGTGGCCCACATTAAGAAACAAACACAACTTTCAGAAAAAGGAAAAAAGAAGACTCTGTGAAAGATGAATTTTTGAAGAAGAGTTATAGGAACTGAAAAAAAATTTAGAAAATTATTTTGCAGTTTCAGTAGGATGAGAAAAGTATGCCATCTTTGAAATAGAAGTAAAAATCCATTAGGAGATATAAGATTAAGAAGAAAATGCAATAGGATATTATTTTTAAAAGAGGGAGATAAAATACAAGAGAATTTGAAAAAAATTAAAAACAATAATAAGAATTTTTAAAACACAACCAAGATTTAAAAATGACTCTGCAAAGAATTAAATCAGTACTGCATATGAAAAATATCCATCTTCTCAGAATGCAAAGGAGAAGCAACAATGACTACACAATAACGAAAAAATAGATCAGACATGGAGGATCAAAAATAGAAATACAATTTAAAAATTATTTCCATTCTGAAAAGAATTTAAATATTACAGAAGATAATATACCTGAATTGCAACTATACATATTTAATGCAATTTCTGAATGACAGCCAAAATTAATGAAGAGTAACTCATTCTATGAATCCTACTGGTAATCTAGCTTGAATTACAAAAATAAAGGAGAATCTATCACCCATTCAGGAAACAATAGTAGTCCTAAGTTTCAAGCATGTGAATAAAATCTATCTGGTATTAGATTTGTCTCTTGTAGTATATAATTCCAGAAGTCAATTAAGAAATCTATAATGAATTTTGAAATGATTTTCATAAAGATTGTGAACCAAGAATTTTACTCCACCAAAATTTTATTTCATGTGTGATGTTCACAGAAACATAAACAACTAGAAAAATGTAATGTACATGTAAACAATGTTGGCAGATGATGTAATTTGCCCTGCATACAGAAGTGAAAATTAAGAACCTGTTGTTTCATAAGTTATATTATAAAAGTAGTATTAAGAATAAAATATTTTATCAATTAAATACTCAAGTATCATAAAAATATTAAATATTACCATTAGTTCAGCAAACCACATCTTACTATTCTAACATACTTATAGAAATTCAGAGACTATTGTAACTTTTCTAATGGTACTTCTCTGTTGTTAAAAAAACAATTATTATTCCTTATGATGGAAGCTAATATTCAATAATTCTACTGATGCAATTTTCCCGTAAGCATACATAAACATTCAGAGTTTAGTATTGTTCAGTATCACACATAGTATTCTTCTGGGGAAATATAAATATATATACACACACATGCATATATATATAAAAATTATAATTTATAATTTAATTCCTTGGGGGAACTATATGTATATAAAATTTATATTCTACAAATTATATATTATATATACTATACCATGTATATGATATATCATATATCATAAGTATTATATATAATAATCATACATATGATTTGATATATAATCATATACTATAATAATCATATAGTTTATATAAAATTTTAAACAACTGAGAAAATGCATTACACACATAAAAATGAAAATGTTAATGGATGATGGAGGAAAATATAAATTTGTATGTAAAGCCAGAAAATAAAATGCAAGAAAATGTTTGAGTCATTTTTATTGGTTTCTTTTTAACAATTGCTAAATTTTCTTTTATAAACATGTACTAATTTAAAATCAAAAAATGTAATAATTTATAACAAATTGGTTTTGACTAGTCACTTTTGTTAATCCATACAACCTTATCTTTGCCTATTTTATTGTTTTTAATAACTAATGTATGACATGTTGATTTTTATTCTATTAAATTGATTCATTGCTCTAATCAGTGCAACTCTTTTCAAAATGGACCTTGCTATTTAATGTGTATACTACTTGATCCAGCTTTGCATCACACACTAATTTAACGAACTCATCCTCAATATTTTCATACAGCTCCTACTTTGGAGCCAAGGACAGAGCTGAGACAATTACATTCTAACTTGATATATATCCTTTCATTAGTATCCTTTGGTTTTCATGTACAACCAGTGACTTACTCACCTAATTGGCCTTGGTTCACAGTCATATTTTTTCCTCTTGCTCACAAAGCAATCATTAATTTAATATGATACATCTTGCGGAATTTCACATAGGTCCTGAGGATTCCTTTGCTCTGATCTACTTATCTGATAATTTTGATAGCCTATCAAGAAAAAGACTAGGTGATACTCAGATATCTTGTTCAGACCTGAATATCTAAATGAAAACTTTGCTGATGGTTGTAACAAAATTTCAAAAATATGTTAAACTATCAGCTTATTCTTAATACTCATTATCGTTAAAATACAAACATTTTAATTATCTCAAAATATTGAAAACATCAGCATATTACTGGTTGACTAAATATTATGGGACAGATAAGGATATGAAATAAAACTATAGCCCACAAAATACTTAACTTTTAAAATTTCAATATATGGAAAATTATGATGAAAAGGCATTTCAAAAAGTTCAGAGTAAACCTACAGAACCACAGAAATATGTAAATTGTTGCCACTATGAACATATTCTGGAAAACACTTATTTAAGAAAAGCCAAAGGGTTTGGTTTTAAATTGACACAAGAAATGGCAACATACAAGTATGAGAGCCAGCAGAAAATGAGTGAGGGATTTCAAGCCTTAAAGCAAGGAAATGTGTCAAATCAGTTTAGTAAAAGATATTTAATTGTAATAAACTGCCTTGTCAAGGGACTCACAAAAACTGTTACAAATAAACAAATACCACAGGCTGTAGTCTTATTAAAGAATATAAAACATAAAGTGACCACCGCATGCATCATTCCTATTATTTTATTACACATATTATAAACCTTAAATAAATAGAAATTATCATAATTTGAAAACAAAGTTTTAATAAAATTGTGATCTCGTTTTTGATATATTTTAACACTATCATCAAGTAACTTCTCACTAAATATATACATGATAGCAGTAATTGTGTTTCCATAAGACTAAAGAATAGCAAATCAATTCTACTTTTTTAGTTTTACAATGTTTAGTGTTGCCCAAACTTAATGTTTTCCTGTGATGAATTTCAAGAGAAGAGCTATATTTTTTGATCCCTGGGTAACTTACAAATATGGACAGTCTTATCTCTGCCTGATGAGTTATAGAAATTAACGGAAAATAAGTGAATGATAAACTTCTCACTAAGAGTTAAGGAAAAAGATGAAGAGTAAAAGTGGGGGAAATATACTATTCTAGAAAAAAATGTTTAAATTGACTGTTTATTAATATAGCAACTATAATTAATATAGCTAGGTAAGTTCCTGAGTAGATTTATCTGCCCTTAGATTTAAAAAATATGAAAATCCCGAGGCAAAATGCAAGTGATATCTGTTGGGTCTAATCTTGAGCTATTTGCAATGGTTCAATTAAAAAGAAAACAAAAAAAGCTAAAATAGTCACAGCTAATCCTGCTGTAGCATCACCTCTGTGACAAATGAAGAGCTGTGGCACTCCAGGAATTCTAACATTCAAAATCATCCTATCCAACTTAATCTTCAATCTGCATATGTGGTTTGGATTGCCTTGGTGACATTCCTGACCTATGTCACCTCTAACTGCAGGAAAAGTAGATTGTCTATCCATAAATTTCACTTGGTTATTTAAATAAAGTTCTTTGGTTCTGCTTTTCATTTGTCCTTACAAGGGAAGGATAATAAGATTAGATCCTGATATAAATGATGAATTGATGGGTGCTGACGAGTTGATGGGTGCAGCACACCAACATGGCACATGTATACATATGTAACAAACCTGCACGTTATGCACATGTACCCTAGAACTTAAAGTATAATAAAAAATAAAAATAAATAAAAAAAATAAAAAAAAAAGATTAGATCCAGGTGACTTCTGATTTTATCAAGCCAACAATTCTTAATCAGGGGTGATTTTGCCATATTCTTTCCTCCTGGTAATATTTGGCAATGTATGGATAAATCTTTGCTTATCACAACCCAGAGAAGTGGGTGCTACTGACATGAAAAGGCAGAGACCATGGATGCTGCTAAACATCCTGCAACACACAGGACAGCCCTCTCACCCAAATGAAGTTTTAGCCAGCTCAAAATGTCAACAGTGCTGAAGTTTAAATATATATATTTATATGTATATATACTGAGAGTCATCAAGTACTATTCTAGGTGGTAACAACAGAGTGAACAAGACAAAGTCCTTGTTCTCTTGTAACTTCAATTTTAGTAAGAATATTGAAAATAAACAGAAACAAATACCTAATTTGGTTTTAGAAGAGACAAGTGCCATAAAAATAGAGGAAATAAATAAAATGGAAATGGTGGAAGAGGTAGGGGTGGACATAGGAGCTAGAACATTATTTTTTGTAGAAGACACACAATCGACCATGTGATTTCTTTCCCATCCATCTTTTCTCACTGACTTTACTTGCCTTCATACAATTACTTTAGTCATAATTTAAGCCATAAAAAAGTCTAAGGAAAATAAAACAAAACAAAGACAGCAAAGAATAATATTCATTGAACTTGTGCAGCTGTTGGCCTCCAGGCTATGATGTGGTAAATTTTGATCATATAATGCTTCATTTCATAAAAATTGAAAAATAATATTTTTTAATTTAAACAGTTACCTATGTAGATTAAAACATCTAGTTTTTCTTTAGAAGGTCTTACTTTATTTAAATTTTAAAGGCAAGTATTATGCAAAAAGTATGTCATTGAATGTAAACAGAGAATAAAAACTGAAAAGAAATGCTATCTAAAAACTTAGAATAAAACACAGTTAAGACAAGGGTGAGGAAAATATAGAAACACTCAGAGCAAAATGGTCCAATCCAGGTAATCATTGTTGATCAAAATCCACATAATAGAGATGGAGCCAGAAAACCTTTCATAAAGTAACTCAGCCTGCATTGTGATTTGGAAACAGGTAATTCATAAGATTAAGGTGCCCTTTATATATCATCAGGAAGCAGTCAACCTAAAATGTAATCAATGTAAGATAAGCTATAAATTTAGAAAAGTTATGAAAGTGTATTGAAAAAGAATGAATGAGGCTGTAAAGATGAGTTCAAATGGACAATGGTCAGCAAGGAGTCTGCCCAGAGATATGCTGGGGGGAAAGGATATGTCAGTGTGTCTCCCTCACTGTGGAGATGTATCTCCTACCTCTCTGTGGAGTAGGATATCAACTCAGCCAGCAGATCCTTTACAAACTTTCCCCCAGCATTTACTAAAAAGAGAGGAAATAGCTCTTTTTGCACAATCCTGCCTGCACTGCACCTCTTTGTCTGGCTTGAAGCTTCCTACAAAATAATTTGTGTGCGTGTTTTATCTAAAAATGCCTGCTTGCATTTTGCATTCCTCTGCATATTCTATAGCATAATTGTGTTTGTTTTAATATAAATATCTTTAAATGTCAACAATTCCCGATAAAAATAAATACAATCTTGTAGTAAAATTGCCACTCTGAGGCAATGCACCATGTTTATCTCATGGCTTTGCCACATACTGACACATACTCCCAAAGTACTCTGGTTTGGAAATCCTACTTTAGGCTGCCAGCTGTAGTAAAAATAGATATTCTCCTAGTGCCACATAAGCTGAGTATGTTTTTCACTATTAATTAAGTTTTTCAGTTGCCTCAATTCTTGGAACAGGATCCCCTGTCCACTGGACACCAATGTTTTATCATTATAACAGGCTGATTACCAATACAAATTAGTAAATTGGCATTTTCATTTACACACCAATCTGAGAATATTTGTGTATATGAGTTGCACATTTGCCTTTATTAATTGTCACAATTTCAGTCTTTTGAGCCTCTGAAGTACCAGATGCTATACCCCACATTTCTGATTTAAGAACACCATGTCATGCAGTTCATCTTAACAGGTTAATAGGTTGCATATGTCTTTGTTAGTTTCAACCTCACGTGGAAAAGGAAATCCAGTGAAAGATAAAAAGAAAAGAAGGGAGTTAGTGCATTTTCACCTCTTCCTGACAACGCTCACTTCATAACTTTACATTCTAAACTACTTCATTTCTTCCCTCATCCAAACAAAATTGTATTTATCTAATCTCAGCACTTCATGCTTAATGTTGGAAAGTATAGTCTATAACCAAAAGATGTTAATAAAATATCAATCCTGTGTGTGAAAACCAAATGAATACACAAAACAATGTGTAATTATGGGTTTGTATTATGACTTCCAAGCTATAAAGTCACATTAAGTAAAGATCTAGGGGTAGTGTCTCAATTACATTCCATGGACTCTCTCTGCTCTCCCTCCCTCTCTCTCTCTCTCTCTCTCTCACGTCTCTCAAGAGTAATCCATCCATTTACCTCTATTCACTCCCTTTCCTCTCATCTCACCCTCAGGCACAGTGATTTGGTTTCATTGTATGCACGGTTCTCAGAATAGGCGGATGTCCTTTAAGGCCTTAGGTTTTGTTGCCAGAGAAGAGAAAAGGGCTCTGAATCCTATGGGCAGAGACAAATTTAAAAAAAAGTCCTGTCTTTGTTACCTTTAACAAAGGTCTCTTTCTAGAATGGTTTTTAATGTTTACAATGTGCCAAGGAAGTGCAGGAATGAGTTGGAAATGAATAAGTATCCAATTACATACCTTCATAAGGTAGACTTTTAAAAATATTTGTTTTTTGGGACCAGCCTGACCAACATGGAGAAACCCCATCTCTACTAAAAAAAAGCCAGGCATGGTGGCGAGTACCAGTAATCCCAGCTACTCTGGAGGCTGAGGCAGGAGAATCCTGTGAACCTGGGAGGCGGAGGTTGCAGTGAGCCGAGATCGTGTCATTACACTCCAGCCTGGGCAACAAGAGTAAAACTCCATCTTAAAAAAAAAAAAAATTATTTGACTGATAATCTTTAAAACCAAAAAGCAAACAAATAAAAAATCTGATACAGGAGCACTAGAATTAGCCTCTATGAATACAGAGAAAATATCTGTTAATGTGCTTTATTTTTACTACATCATCTGCAATGCATTTTAAGATATATAGCCAGCAACCATTTCAAGATGCAATACTTCCATTGCTAAAAAAAATTCCAGAACCAGGGTTAACTGTTTTATTTTAAATCAAGGAACTCAGTAGAAAGGTGGTTGAGGGAAGCTTGTTTTCTGGCTAGAAGATGAATGGGAAAACTTCCAGTTTTATGATTTGCTGGCATCTCATCTTGAACATCCCAGTAATGCACAGGTTGCTTACTTCACTGCTATTGGATACCTCTCACCTGCCTGGAACTCAATATTAGCATGTCTGGTGACTAAACAGCACTCTGTTTATCATAAGATTAAAAACCAGAATGGTGGCTTAAAAATGAAGTATGGCTTGGAATCTATTCTGATAGAACACAGTATTCCCTATATAGAAATGTTTGGCTTTGTTAGAGCAACCAAAATTCAAGTATAATATTCCATGTTAGGAGTTTAACACTTCCCAACTATAAATGAACATTATTCAATACAATATAAAGTCTTTCATTTACTTCACCAGATTGACTTTGTTTATAATTACATTAGTGTCTTATTTGATAGCAAAAATATTTGGTCATTTATATATAACTGATAGTGTGATAACACAAAAAAGGAAAGATATGGACCTATAATGCATGCTTTATATAAGACGGTCAAATTACACCAAGGCAAAAGATCATTTAAGGCAATCATCTTCTTCACTGACGAGCATTAGATTCTTATGCCCTGCAAGCAGATTATCTCTTGATACCTCATCAATAGCTAACCACATGGCTGTTTATCCCAGAAAGTCTTGCTTTCATGTTTTCCGATTATTTGTAGATACTTTTCTTAATTACTTGCATCTAGGAGGCATGGAAAAAACTATTAACAGCATATACTTCAATCGATCACTTTGCTTTGTTTTCACTTCAGTGTTTTTTTATTTCCTTGGCATAAAATCTGTAAGACTCGCTTGACATACAAATACTTAATCAACTTTCCAAAGTGTGAGGAAAAAGAGATCTCCCTGCCTATTCTCACCACTGAGGAGGCCATGAGCAAAGGTGTCTTAGGAGCCCTTAGAACTGCTCTGCTGAGTCAGGTCTTTAAAATGGATCATTCCACAACTATGCAAGAGCCCCAAACAGGAGCTCCTCATTTCTTATTAGTTAATTTACAGTGAATTCTAAAGACACAGGATACATATGTATCATGTATTAATCAGTTAATATATTAAAGTTAAAAAACAGCCCAAAGCAAGTTTTGATATCTTACCTTTGCTGGTCTCCCTTAGAACATGATGTCACTTATTTCTCCCTTTTAAAATGGGTCCTTCTCCCTACCTCTTCCCTTCCTTCTCTCTATACAAATATGTATTTATGTCTGAATTTCCTTATATGATCACATTTTTCTTAAGATCTTTTGAAGACAGTGAAGGTGATCTAGTGAAACTATGCCTCTTTATATTCTAAAATGTTAATGATAATAAAGTAAAATAATTATACTACATAATGGAAAATAAAAAATTTGTCTAACTATATCCAAACTTCAGAAAATAAGATAGCACCTGAAAATTGAAATATCATTGTTAGTTTTCTATAACCATTTTAAAATAAATGTATAATTTACACTGCTACTTAAAGGTATTACTTTTTTAAATAAAATTTTATCCTAACAAAATTTTAGTTAAATGTAACCAGCAATTATAGGTTTCCAAAAAAATTTTTTAAATAGAATTATCTATTGGTATTCTGTTCAATTTGATGTCCTGAATAACTGAGCATTGCCACGGGCTTCTAAATTTAATAACTTAGAAGAAAATAAAACAAAATAAATTAATATTCTTTAATTATTAACAAGGCATTTCAGGATGAGTAGTCATACTGAACATTAATTAGCGTTTTTCTTATATGCTAATTTTCTGACAGTTCTTTAACTTTGGTAGTTTAGGTACTAGACAAATAAGTTACTATGACACCAATTTGAAAGAAGTATGCAAACTGTTTTATACACACACACATACATATATATATACCAGTTTTCTTAAAATTAGGGGAATATCTTCATTAGCTACAATAGGGAGGAGGAGACTGTTAAGGTTAATTGAAAGATTTTTCTTTAATAAATGGAAGAAATGTCAACTTGGTTCAAACTGTCATTTAAAAAAAATTTGCACTTCTGCATATCATTTTTGGAACCTCCTAAATTGTCTTTTGAAAAATATTCTGGCTGGCATACAGCATCTTTTATTTTTATGTTATCTCACGTGATTTTTGTGTTAAGAGACACTTCAGGATATTTTTCATAAAATATGTTCAGTTTAGAGCCTCAGGTTTATTGTATTTTTTACACTAATGCAGCATTATGCTGCTCTCCTTATAAGAACAAAAATATCTCAAAAGAGTAAAGCTTCCCAAGGTCATTGGCCTGTGTCTTTCTGACTCCTCAACCAGGTATTCATTTTTCTTAGTTTCTTGTCAGTGCGCCGTGATATCCTTCACATCTGTCTGTGCCTTTGCTTTTATTAGCAGAAAATACAGCTATAGCTTTAGTGTCATGTGTACTATAAAGACAGGATTTTCAAGAGATTTGACAACTCTCATATTTCCCGAAGTATTCTCAATGTAACACAGAAACAGTTTATTACTGTTAAGTAGTGACTGTCTCTCCAGCTTGAATAATGAAGTTCTCTAGGTCAATATTTTATACAATGATACATTTAGGGAAGCATTCCTCTTCCGCTTGGCACTAAAACAATGGCTGTCATAACACAGATCTATGTATTATCAATCTCACACGCCACCATAATCAATCTAATCCGTGGGGCAGGGAAAGTATAATATGTTATTGAGTTAAACCAAGAATTTTCTTCTACCAAAATGTTTATAAAGGAACATAATAAAATTATTTACAGAGATGAGCTCGTACTCTACAACGTGGAATAAATTTAACCTTCTGCGAAGAGTGTTCACAGCTGCAGGTGATTTACCTATGTTACTGGAAAAGACACAGTCCTATTAGGAACAAAAGCCCTAAGCCTGAGCTTCACAAAGCCACTCCGAGTAGTGAGACAGGAGAAAGAGAGACATGAATTAGAAGGTCTAGCTCTTGAAGGCAACAACTACAACACAAAAAAATACAAAACACAGCACAAAGTGTGCTTGATAGAATCGTTAAAAATCAAAACCTTGCCCGTCTTTTGTTTGAATATTTCATGACAAGAGACCATTTCTAAGGGAGAAATGCTTTTCTTGCTGGTCAGATAACAGTAGGTTTTAACACGGAATAAATTCACAAACTTTTCTCAAGAAAGAGAATTTAGGCCATTTCAGTCTAAACAAGCCAAAGCGTACATCTGCATCGATCCTCTTGGCAGCCAAAAGCAAGCCCCTTTGAAGCTCTACGTTTGTACCAACACCTGTTAAGACTCTGCCTGCCCTCGATTCCATTTTGTATCTGGCAGTATTGCAAGTGTACTCAATTGAAGATGATTCCACAGAATAAAGAAAATGTACCTTGGCTAGAGATGTACATTTATTTTTTCTTTCTCATATTTTTCTTCTTCCCACATACTCTGCTCTTATTGCTGTGAGTGAGGAAAATTTCACTGGGGTAAGTTTTATAAGCTCTATGAATTGGTTGGTAAATTCATCTCAATGGAAAAACCATTTTGATTTAGGTTTTGACCTGTATTTTCCAATGCAGCTTTATGCTCGATCAAGCTGACCTCTGTATATCTTTTTCATTTGATTGAGAACTGGTAGGAGGAGAGTTTGGATTGGCACCGCAGGGTAAAGCACAATGATGATCTCTTCATTTCTCATCATTATCTTTAGTTCTCTTATGTGGTAGATTACATTGAACCAAGACGGGTGCACCTATACATATTTTATCCCACGTACTCTTTTAATGTGACAGTAGTAACACATTTTCATCAAGGGATGGGGTTCATGTTCTTTCCTCTTGAACTTGTGGGAATCTTTGTAACTGGCTCAAGTAGAATTTGGTTGAAGTAACTCTCCATAACTTTCATGGCTAGATTATAAAAGGTGATATGGTTCTCTCTCTTTCTCTCTCAGTGCTGGCCTTTGTAGTCAAGCTATCATGTTGTGAGGACAACCACACCACATGGTAAAAACATTAATGAGTTCTAGGCAACAGTTCCAGCTAAGGTCTCAGCTGACAGCCATCATCAACTACCAGATATGTAAGTGATCTGTCTTCAGATTATTACAACTTTTCCAGCTGAAGCCAACAATGTTCTGAAAGAAACAAGCCATCTTTACTATGACCTATACATATTTTTGACCCACAGAAACCATGAGAGATAAGATATGAAAAATATATATATATATATGTATTTATATATATATATTTTTGAGACAGAGTCTCACTGTGTCACCCAGCCTGGAGTGCAGTGGCGCAATCTCGGTTCACTGCAAGCTCCACCTCCCGGGTTCACTCCACTCTCCTGCCTCAGCCTCCTGAGTAGCTGGGACTACAGGCGACCGTCACCATGCCCGGCTAATTTTTTGTATTTTTACTAGGGACGGGGTTTCACCATGTTAGCCAGGATGGTCTCGATCTCCTCACCTCTAAAAGTATTGTGTTTTAAGCCACTAAATGTTAGAGTAATTTGTTATGTAGCAATAGATAACTAATATAGAACATCACTTATTTTAATCTCTTATCTCAAAGTCATTCAGGTATTTATTAGAAACTATAAAATTGTATCTGCTGAAGTGTTACACCAGTCTCTATACTCTACATCTTTTTCACAACCACGGAACGTTTTTCCTTGACAAAACCTCTCTCAGGACTGACCATCTCAATGTCAAAGGAAAATGCCTCTTATTCCTGAATTTTCCCATTGCAATGTTTCCAGAAACTGTAATGAAGTAATGATGCACTTCAACATATACTGGCTTGAGACCCGAGAGAATAAAGATATGCCTCAGATGCTTCCAGAACAGTCAAGTCTATAGAAATGCCATGGGCCAATTGACCTTGCCCAGAGCATGATAGGTAACTCACCAAAGCAGAAGCCTGGGGAATTTGGAGGCTTGATGAGACCTCTTACTTTTCCATTTGCTTTGGTCTCTGGAAGCTTGAATCCAATTGTCCCCACACACCATCAAATCCAAATACCATTCAAATCAATATCCAAATAAAGTTATTTGAGTCAGAAATTTCTATAAAACTAAATAACTCATGCTAGGAGAAGAATTATTGCTATATAGTTAACGTTAACATAATTGTATGCAAGAATTACAGATACCAAAAAGCCATCATTTCTTATTCTTTAGTCAGGAGACTATTTCTTCAAACAGAAACTTACAATGGAGACCCTTCAAAATAAAACAGATGAATGGCTTAGCTCTACAGAGGCAATGAGCAGTCCAGAGCCCTACCTGTTCTGCCCTAACCTAGTCCCACTTCAAGGTCTTGAGGAATAGATGGAGAAACCCCACTGAGATCTAAAGGAGGCTTGAAAACCAATCCTATTAGTCCTCTTTGACACAAAACTAACACAAAAATATATGAGTTTAGTGCAACTGGGTATGAATATTGTCTGTCAGACCTTGGGGGGATTTCTCCTATGTTCTTCAAATTCTCCCCACTTTTTGGGTTTTCACACAGGCATAAGATGAGGAACTCACATGGTAATACTAAGGACCTTATTATTAATTTCATAGAACTCTTTTCATCTCTGTAATTGCTCAAACTATGAAGTTTAAAATCAGAATTATCTGCATAGCTGAGAATGCATTGATGTGCCTTTAGTAAGCTCTCCAAAAATGCCTGCTTGTCTTTGTTACTGGAAAAAGTATTCTATCTAATGTTTGACCACCCTCATTTCCTTGTCTCAACTATTCAATCATTTTTCCCAACTCCTATCAGTTTCATCTCATCATATTTACCACCTTCTCCTTACTCTTATAAAACTTCCATAAACTAGTCTTTCGTTACTTCAGACCCAGTCTTTTACATCCTAATTGGTCTCTCTGCTTCCAGTCCCTTGCCCTTTCTACTTCTTACATATAATGCCAGAATAATTTTCCAAAATCATTATGACCACCTGCTCTTCAGATATTTTCACTAGCACTTAACCCCATTGTGTTTGTTTCTTTTGTTTGATTGGCAAGGCTTTTTAATTTTCTCAAGTTCTGTCTCTAATACCTAAGTACGTTTTCACTGTGACCTCTACCAACTTAATATACCAGCCAAAATCAATATGACCTTATTCCCCAAAAATTCTTTGAAGAAGCTTAAAGAAATGAATTATCTAACAGGAAGAGTATATCAGTGAAGAATGCAGTGAAGAAATATAAGAATTATAATTTAAAATTAGTAATTGTATTAAGAATATGTTGTATCAATTCCAATAAATATTCCCTGAGATTCCCAAACTCACAATCAAAATGGAAACGATCAATATTGATATTCATAGCATCCACGTGATAAAAATAGATCTGTATACACCCTTTAGGGTGTCTATCTACCCGTTTCATGTTTTACTTCCTTCTGGAGAAGTGGCCTTTATAATAAAAGTAGTATGAGTACCTGCAGCACATACTACTTATTATATACCCAGCAGTGTGTTGATGTTATTTAATAATCACACCAACCTAGGGGATAGGTACCACTTTATTATCATCATTTAATAGACAAGGGGATTGATGCAGAGAAAATTTAATTAACTCGCCCCAAGGCCCCAGAGCTGGTTAGTGGTTCAGGGATATCAAACCAGGCAACCTGACTTCAGAGCCAAAATTCCTAACTATTACTCCAAACCACATAAATAGGCTCTATAGATATGTGCTGAAAAAATGGACAAGTAAACCATACATCCCTTTCCTTCCAGCTCTCCCACATAGAATGCTCTAAATGGGATGATATGTGTTCACATTACCCTCTCATTTGTCACTGATTCCTTTTGTTTCCTCTTCTTTCTCCTTTGCTGTGACTCCTGTGTCTGCCTCTGAATATTTTTGCTAAATCTGGTGAAGTATTGTGAACAATTGAGGTGGGTTTGTGCTGCCCTAACTAGCCCACCCTAACCCCATTCTCTATTGTGCTACCTCCCTCAATTCCAGTGGTACCCAGAGCTCTGATAAGGCCTCATACAGACTTCCTCAGCCAAACCCAAGCATTCATCCCTCATCCTACCTTAGCCTCTCTGACTCCATCTTTTCACAAAGCCTTTCAGCTATGGAGAGTTTCTATGTCCCTGTCACTACAAGCTACTTCACTTAGGCCCTCAGACATTCATTGACCTGAGGAGATCCGGGAAGGTGGGAAATGAGTTTTCGCCCCTGACCCTCAATAGCCATCCCTGATTCTCTTTACAAATAAAAACTTTTTCAAATCAATATGAACATTCTCATGTCTTCGGTTTGATGATCATGTTAAGATGGAAGCCAGATTTTAATCATCTTTCTACTAAGAAGGAAAAAGAAGGAATCACTAATTTTATGTAAAACTTCTAAATGTGTGAAATCTCACAAATGTTCCATGTTCAATTTTTTTTTTTTTTTTTTTTGCTCTATTTCCAAAGTCCCCAAGGGCACAAAAGTGTTGAACCCCATATTTTTCTAGATATTTTTCTAATTATATTTTACACAATTCCCCTATTCCAATTTATACAAATTTTAATTTTCTCAGGTTCTGTCTTCCTTCACGTACTATGACTAAGCCCAATAATATAATGTCTGAGATAGAGCCCTGATACCATATGTGCACAGGCTTCATATTTTAACATTATTTTGTGAATTATTTCCATGTAGGGATTTAATATTAAAGTGCAATTAGGAGGCATGCAATATATGGGTACTTAACTTAAGCCATCTAGATAGAAAGTACTAAAAAGCATATGTGTTTGTATTAAAGTAATAATGCTGTGTAGCTTTATATGTAGGATAATGATCTTTTTTTTTTTTTTTTTTTAACTTTTAAGTTCAGGGGTACAAGTACAGGTTTATTACGTAGGTAAACTTTTGTCATGAGGATTTGTAGTACAGATTATTTCATGACCCAGGTATTAAGCCTAGTACTCACTGGTTATTTTGCTTGATCCTCTCCCTCCTCCCAACCTCCACCCTTCAACAAGCCCCAGTATGTGTTGTTCCCCTCTATCTGTCCATGTGTTCTCTTCCTTGTCAGTGAGAACATGTGGTGTTTGGTTTTTTGTTCCTGTATTAGTTTGCTTAGGATAATGGCCTCCAAATCCATCTATGTCCCTGCAAAGGATAAGATCTCATTCTTTTTTGTAGCTGCGTAGTATTCTGTGGTGTATACTGACTGCTGGAGAGGCTATGATTTGACTTTCTGAGTTTCTTATGTGAGTCAGAATTCTATTGCCATGAATCGCCTGGCCAGTGGTTGTATGTGTATTCGGTCTCTCTGCTGTGAATTATTGAAAAATTAGTTTGAATAGAAATGAGGTGCCTTAAGAGTCAAGAGATCTAACTCTGAAAAAAAAAAAAATGTGTTACATATACACCACAGGATAATGATCTTATTGAGAATTTGCTATAGCGCTCAGTTTCTGGGTTTGGTGTCAAAAGCTCAAGAGTAAAACTCTGGGGAAAGCTTCATTACTGAAAAGAAAACACTGAGATAACATCATGTTTCCCATCTTTAGTGTTATAGGTATGTTGCTGCAAAAGAATATAGTAATTGCCTGTGAGAAGGAGTTACTTTGGTTTGAAAAAGGCTATATTAATATGAGAATTGCACTTAATAGAAATATGAGAACAAGGTAATAAAAATATACTGAGTGAAATGAATACTAAATATTATAAAATTTAGGTGAAGATAACCCCCAAAATTCTCTGAATCAATATAATTTTATGCATTTCATATAAAGCATATATAAAATATATAGAAGTATATTGGGTAACAATCACACGTTAATTCTGGGGCCTCATTTTTTAAAATTTTACTTTAAGTTCTGGGATACATGGACTGAACGTGCAGGTTTGTGACATAGGTATGCATGTGCCATGGTGGTTTGCTGCACCTATCAAAGCATCATCTAGATTTTAAGCCCCGCGTGCATTAGGTATTTGTCCTAATGCCCTCCCTCCCATTCCCCCGAACCCCTGACATGGGGCCTCATTTTTAAAAATAAAAAAAAACATAACATTGTATTAATGGATAGTGTTAAAATATTATCAAAAATGTTGCAAGTGCATGAGTCAGGATATGCTACTGTATGCTGTAATCAGAACCCAAAATCTCAGTGGCATATCATAAGAGTTCATTTCTCACATAAATTTCAACATGGTCCAGGTATCTCTCCAAGTCAACATCTAGCATTCCAGGCCACTCTAAACTTATGGCACCTTCCATATCAACACATGCTTTCCCCAATTGCCTTAGCTAAATGCAAATCATGTATCACTTCAACTCAAATTTAACTGGCCAAAGTAAGCCACATGACCACTTGTAACATCAAAGGAGGCAGAGAAGTACAACTCTTTCTGTAACCAGAAAGAAATTTTGCTGAGTGGCCATAATATCTACCATATTAGTCAATTGAATTTTCATCATTGCTGCCAATGAACTTTTTGTATCTATTAGCAAAGTCAAATTGTAATCAAGTTACTTTGTGCATATAGAATGAGAATGATGGTAGTTAGATGACTTTCTAATGTCATTAAGTAATTATTGGCTTATACAAGTATACATGCAACATAGATCAAATATTCATATAAAGAATATGTGTTTATAAGCAGCTTCTAAAAATATTGAATAAATTGCATTAGCCAGTCAAAAAATATTATCTGACAGCTCATATAAAATTTAGCTGTTTTTAACATGCTTGGGACATGAAGAAAACCAAAAACCAAACTATTATAGGCCAGGAATGAAAATCTGGGCACAGATTACATAGTAAACCAGAAATGGGTTAACCATGGAAAGAAATGTAGACAGCATCTTGTCCAATTTCTTCATTTGAACAAAAGGCTGTTATATAATTAAAGGAAACCCTAACAATAATGTGTTAAATGTAGTCCAAAAATATCAATTGTATGATATACAGACTTGCTTTATTTCAAGTTTAACAAAATGAGTCAACACAACCAGCTAGGTGTTTGTAGGGTCAACCTGGGCCTACTATTTCTGTCCTGATCCAAAATCCAACTTTGCACTACATAGCAGTTGTGCATTTTAATTCAAGACATGGAGACAAATGAAGTCCTGTGGCTCTGTGATTTCTAGCACAGTGAACATCATTTTTAAAAACTTATGGCTAGTATGTGTACATTTTCTACATCCTTGGAGTTTGATCCAAGGGAATATGAGGGTTAAGGAGAACTGCCATTTTCTTCTTCCTTCCCAAAAAGGGGCTGCCTGCTGTTTTCCTGTCTGGAGTCACTTTCTATGTACTTATTTCCCACATCTAATAGTTAAAAAATTTAGCCCACTCTTCTTTGAGAAAGGGGACAAATGATTAATGGAAACCCATGGGAAAAAATCACATGATTATCATTCTAAATTTTTAATATTGCTAGGGTTTGCTATATTTGCTATGTTGTTCGAGCAATTCTCAAAGTTGTAAAGTAAAAGTAAAATCTCTCTCTTGTTTTTACCCTAATCATACTCCCCAGAGTAAATACTTCATTCTAGAAATTCAGATATGGTGGCATGGAGGGTTTAAATGTGCCATTCAAAGGTATAAAAGTATTAGGAGATGAAAACAGAATCTGTTACCTTTGCATGATGTAGTACTAAAGATGGTGGGAATTTTGCTTTAATGTTTTGAAACTATAATATATGAAAACTATGATATAAAGCACATAAAGTTTGGAAAATGGTGTAACATAATTAATCATAATCAACATTAATTCAGAATGAAAATACCTTAATAAAATACATTTGGAGACCCAGACTTCCACTTTAATATTCTAAAATAACCAATTGCCAAAACTTCATTGTCCTTTGAACCTTAATATTTTTTTAACCTGATGAAGATTTTACTACTACAGATCTCACTAGACTGCTATTAATTTAGCAACTCAATTGGGCTTAACCATTCCTAATTTTAATACTCTTAAAGTTGGACACCACCCATAGGAGTTTCCAGCGAATTAGTCCCAGTAGCTTAACCAGTGATTTTATAGGTATAACTAGCTTTAAGCAATTATTGCAGTTTTATAACCCACAGGCATTTTATTAGATTTTTCTTCTGCTCAATAAATTTAGTTCTACTAGTTTGTCGTGCATTTTTCAAAGGGTTAAATTCAGCAGCCCTGTATTAAAACTTGATTCCTCTTCTCTTGTCCACTCTGCATTATTGATTCTGTATTGCAGAAAGATGAATCCTCCAAATCCAATTCGGTCATGTTATTCCACCAATACAATCTTTTTTTTTTTTTTTTGCTTCTCTTTATATGTAGAATAAGGCCCACTCTCCTCATCATTGTCTATAAAGCCTTTTTTGTCTCCTCACCAGCTAGATCCAGCCCCACTTTCCCACTCTTTTCACAGACTCTACCCACACTGATACTCTTTCAAACAAAATATATGGGACACACCAACATATCGTACTACATGGAACAGATATTTTCTAAATAGTACTCCAGTGGCTACATATAGCTCTTGTCACTTCAAAAGCTACACATCTTATTCTTCATTGTTTACTACATGAAGCATCAGCAGCAACTTAATACTGGACATTATAGCATCATATATTTTAGCCATTTTTATGGTCTTTCTAGAGGCATCTGCTATAATGTTTAAGAGGAAAAGGATTCAGTTTCTGCCCTACAGCTTATACTATAAGCATATGTAGGCATTTATTTAATATCAAGAAGAAATTTAAAATATTCATTTCTCGGATTGCTAGCTTTTAAAGTTTAGAGTTAACAGATATAAGGCTATACAAATAGAATTGATTTGAGTTCTGTAAAACTAGAAATCTGTACCATTATTTTGCAATTAATTATTCAGAGATATTAGCCTTAATTATTTAAACCAATTTACCTGTTAACCCTATATCCTTTTAATAATGTTCTTTATATGAGAGAAAGCTGTAACCCAGAATGATAGTTAACTGATACTCTCACTTCTCCTCAGGGCCTCAAGAGATTTAATGTGTCAGTCTAGCTCTCGTAAATGCCCTAGCTACAGCTCTTTTTATTATATTCTCATATAATCTTCTCATGTCAAGGGTCTTCACTCACTTGGAGCATACTTTTGGGCTTAGACTGAGACTCTACAAACTCAGCACATTTCTGTATTATGTCTTTGAGACCTATTACTGGGAGAGACTTAAAGAACTGACACAAAACAGCTATTAGATGGCACACAAAGGATTTCATGAAATGGTTTGATGCCCTTTCAAGTAAATTTTAAAAATCAGAATTCAAACTCTACTTGTAAATGAATTAGGGAAATATATGTTCTCTTTTTAATGTTTTTATTACATTATATATTTGTTTGATTTCAATAGGTCCTGATGAGATCTGAGTAGTAACATTTTCTACCATGATTTAAATCTATTTGTAGGTGACATGATTGTATACACAGAAAATCTGAAAGAATGCTTAAAAGCAAAACAAAACCAAAATCTACTAGATAAATAGGTGAATTCAGCAGTAGCTCCCAGAAAAAGGGTCAATATAAAGAACTAAATTTAACAACCATAGCGTAGCAACAAATAGAAAATTATCAAATATTAATGCTAGAGTTTTCCAAAATTAGAACTCTATCCATAAAAAGACACTATTAAATTCAAAAAACAAGCCACTAACTAGGAGAAAATCTTTTACATTACACATATTAGAAAAAAAGATGTCAACCTAGACATGTATTGTCCCTGTAGCCACTAGCAATGTACCAATTTATATTAAAATTTAAATAAATTAAAATTAAATAAAATTAAAAATTTAGTTCCTCAGTCATACTACCCTCATCTCCAGTGCTGAATAATCATGTGTGACTAGTGGCCATCATATTGGACAACATATAAAGTTCTATTGGACAGAGTTAATCTAGATACAATAAAGAACTCCTACAAAGAAATTGTTGTAAACATAATGGCCACAAATTGGGAACAACACAAATTTATAATCAATAGGTGAATAGATAAATAATAGTAACAAGTGATAGGTAAACAAATAATGGACATACTAAAATACTCCTCACCAATAAAAAAGAACACATTTCTCATTAATATCAACATGAAAGAATTGCAAGAGTCTTATATTGAACCAAATAAGTCAAATATATATATCATATGATTCTTTTTAGAGCAAGGTTAAGAATTTATAAAAGTAACCTATAGAGATAAAAATCAGAATGGTTACCTCTAAGAGAGCTAGGGAGCAATCAACTGGAACAAGGTATGAGGGAACTTTTGAGGACCTTAATAACCACCACACACACACACTACACACACACACACACACACACACAGACAATATAAAAGAGAAGGTGATCAACTTCATGTAATATCAAAGAATTGCACATTAATAACACAAATAAACACAAGTACGTACTAACACAAATCACTGAAATAAAAAATATAAATATTACCAAATATTAATGAAGAATCAGGAGCAACTGGAACATACACAAACTGTTTCGAGGATTGTAAATTGGTACAACCACTTAGTTTAGCAATATCTAATAAAATTGAATATAGTCATACATTGTGAACTGGCAATTCCACTCACAGGTATATGCCCCAGAGAGATTCACACATTATTTCTCCAACAGACATGTATAAGAAAGTTCATAGCAGCACTATTTATATTAGTTCTAACCTGGAAACAATCTAAATGTTATTTGACAATATAGGGGGTAGAAAATATAATATTGACATAAATGTTTATAAAATAAAAAATGAATAAAAGTAACGAAGTGAACAATCAAGCAATAAAACTGAATAAATTACAAGTACATGCATCAAAATGTTTGAAACACAAAAATATTGAGTGAAAGAACACAGGCAGAAAATAAGTACCTATATTATGTCATTTACATGAAGTTTAAAATCAGATAAAACTGTTTTATGATGTTAGGATTCAGGATATTATCTTTTGAGGGCAGTGAGAGCAAGAAGTGGAATGAGAGGTCCGCGTTCAGGCCTGTAATCCCAGAACTTTGGGAGGCTGAGGCAGGCAGATCACGAGGTCAGGAGTTTGAGCCCAGCCTGGCCAACATGGTGAATCCCCGTCTCTACTGAAAATACAAAAATTAGCTGGGCGTGGTGGCGCATGCCTATAGTCCCAGCTACTCAGGAAGCTGAGACAGGAGAATCGCTTGAACCTAGGAGGTGGAGGTTGCAGTGAGCAAGGCTCCGTCTAAAAAAGAAAAAGTGGAATGAGGGAGACTGAGGTGCTGATTATATTCTATTTTTAGATCTAAATGCAAGTTACACGGTGAGTTCCTTTTAAGAAAACTCTTTGTTTCTGTAAAGTTCTGGTATGTGTTCTTTTCTCGGTATGAATTATTTGACACTAGTTCTTGCTCTGTTGCCCAGGTTGGAGTGCAGTGGCACAATAGCTCACTGCAGCCTCCAATTCCTGGGCTCAAGTGATCCTCCCTTCTCAAGCCTCCCAAGTGGAATAGCTGAGACTACAGATGCACACCACCATGCCTTACAGCTTTGTAATTGTTTTGTAGAGACTAGGTTTCACTATGTTTGCCCGGGCTATTTTGAACTCCTGGCCTCAATCGATCCTCCCACTTTGGCCTCACCTGGGATTACAGGTGTGAGCAACCATGCCCATCCCCTCTATATGTTTTATACTCAAAATGTCTTTTTAAAAAATTAAGAGGCTGTTGTTTATCAAAAAAAAGACCATTAAGAAAGTGAAAACAAAAAGACAGAATGAGAGAATATATTTACAGCACATATAACAATTTGTAACAGGGATCATATATTAAAAATGTTTAGGTGTTATTAAATGGCTCCTTTAACATGCGTTATCTCAGATAATCTTCACAACAACTCCATGACTAAGCTCATTTTAACTTAAGAAGAAACCAAGGCTTAGAGAATTAGACTCTCCTCAGGTCACAAAGACAGGATAACTCCAAACCAATTCTCTTATGCTTTTAAACGGTGTAGCAAACTGTTATAAGAATTTGACAAGTCACTCCTCCAGCAATGTAAATATTTTTGTTTCCCAGAACTTTATAATATACATAAAAAACAAGAAATATTGCTTTAATATTTTATTTTTATTTTTCCAACTTTTATTTTAGATTAGGGAGTAAAGTGCAGGTTTTTGACCTGGATATATTGTATGATGCTGAGGCTTTGGGTATGAACGATCCCATCTGAACTCAGTACCCAGGTACTGAGCATAGTATCCAATAGTTAATTTTTCAACCCTTGTCTCCCTCCCACCTCCCGACTTAGTAGTCCCCAGTTTCTACTGTTGCCATCTTTATGTCCATGAGTACCCCCTGTTTAGCACACACTTTTAAATGAGAACACATGGTAGTTTTCTGTTCCCAAGTTAATTTGCTTAGGATAATGGCTTCCAGTTGCATCCATTTTACTGCAACAGACATTATTTCATTCTTTTTATGGCTGCATAGTATTCCATGGTCCAAAACAGACTTGAAAGTACTAATGTGCATACAAGTAATATACTCATTGAAGTACATAGACAACGTGGTATATCAGAAAGCACAGACTTTGGAATCCTGGGTCCATCATTTACTGTGTAGTCTTAGAAAGGAACCTCAAATCTTGACTTCTTTGTTGGTAAGATGGCAGTACTTTAGTATATAACAAGAACAGTACCTGGTAATGTGGAATGAATGAATGCTTTTTAATATGGCAAAAATTGGTAAGTTCTTACAACAAATATTCTTTCAAATATGTTAAAACATCTAAAATGTTTATAATTATTTTACCTTTATAGTCACAATTTACTATATAATATTATCTGATATAATCAGTTAATTGTAGTCTGGTACACAATTTAAGTTGAAACTGAGGAATAGTCTTGTGCTTTAATACATTCCATAATATATGGAAAAGGTCTACTGTACAAAAATAACTGAAATGCACCATGGGTAAGAAAAACAACTGCTGGCAATATGAACAAATCTTAGCTTAATTAAACTATTATATAAATGTGTATCATAGTGTATAAATTGTTTTAATTGAATATTGTATTTTCATTTCAAAATAAAAACTATAACATTTAAAAGGAATAAATATCCCTGTCATGGCTTATATTTCACTTTGATATGCAACTGATCCTGGTATCCTTTAACCATAAATGCAAATTGAAAAGTGTCAGTCCATGTCCATAGTATTTAAAATAGAAGTTAAAAATTATATATTATATAGAGAGAGAGAGAGATAGGAGTTCCTTATTCAAAGCTTCGATGTTTGGAAAGTAATTCAGGCCATCACTCTCATTTCTGGAATCTGGTTTCAGTGTAGAAATTTGGACATGCTATTCCTTTCCAAATGAATTAAAGTACATATTTGTATAACTACTTTTGAATGCATTTGCAGAGAATTATTCAAAGTGTTTATTCAGATGAATTATAATGCCAATAAAAAAAGCCAAGTTTTTTATCCAGTTTTTTCTAGTGAGCTGAGACGTGGATTTTCTCTCAAATGGTATTAACAGTTTGGTGTCTTTCATCATATAAAAGCATATTTTGTTGTACCATGCCAACACTGTCATCACACCTTCCAAGACTACACCAGACTACTACCTTCTCCAAGCAAAGGCTTGAACTCACTGTAACTTACATCATAGAAGACTATTTGGTCCATGATGATAATGACCATGTGCCCATTACTTATTCCATTTTTAATATCTAACCCCCAAAAGTGATACCTGGTGAACACTGCAATAAAGACACCTGTATTCAAAATATATCACCATGAATTTAATTGTAATAACCAGACCAACCACAATAGCAACCAATGACAAGTAACCATCTGTTGTAGTTGTGCTTCTTAATTTTGACTGGCCTACATTGACTTCTCAACGCATTTCTTAACACATAAAAATAAATGGTTTGTTTTGTTATACTCATGAGAGTCATTAGATCAAAATGTTCTTCAATCACATTGTTACCAGTTGGATCATGTACCCCAAGTTTATATGTTGAAGTTCTAGCCACTAGTATCTTAGAATTAGTCCTTGTTTAGAAATAGGGTCACAGCTGAAATAACCAGTTAATTTGAGATGAGGTCATACTGGAGTAGGAGAGGACCGAAATTCAATATGGCTGGTGACCTTATGAAGAGAAATTTGGACACAGAAAAACATACTAAGAGAACACCATGTGAAGATTGGAGTTATGCTGTCACAAGCCAAGGAACTACCAGAAGTTAGGAGACAGATTTGAAACAGACCCCTCCCTAGTGCCTTCAGAGTAAGTATGGCCCTGCTGACTTTCAAACTTTTGGCCTCCAGAACTGTGGTACAGTAAACTTGTTTTTTAAGCCATTCAACTTCAAGTACTTTGTTAGAGCAGCCCTAGCAAACTATTACACACATAATATACTTACTGACACTATTAGTAAAATTAGATAACAAGAATTACTGAAATGGGAGGCATCAAAAAAATGTCTTTTTTCCTTAACTTCTCTAAGTTCATCTGTAAAAGCAAAACTAAGTGCCCCAATAATAGTTGTTAGATTATTTTTGGAATTGTTTCTTTATATTTGGGACACATAATTCTTTGTTGTAAAGGATTTTTACATTGCTAACTAGACAATATTTCTTAAATTTCCCACCTAAAAATATGGTGTCGAGTTTATGTTTTCAATTATTAAATAATTTTATTTCACAGTATTGTCATTGTTTCATTTGTATTCTAAAATAAACACTGTTGAAATATTATTTGTTCAATTTCATTGAAGTTTTTATCATATATCTTTTCTGAAGTGCAGTTAGCATTCTTACCATAAATTTGTTCTTCACAATGACATATTTTCAATAAAGATACACTCTGCACATTAAACAGGTAGGAATATTCTACACTCCCATTGAGAAAACACTTACTCCAATTTTTCTCGAAACATGTAGCCCACTTGGACTATCTATTATATACCAAGTGTTGTCAAATATAATTTTTAAGATTTATATAAGAAAGTAAAAACATGTAATGAAAAAGATATCCAGCCCCAGTGTTGGGAGAATATAGGGTATGATAGAGGCTCCAGACCTCATGTCCTGTATAAAAGAAATGTCAGACATTGAAATCCAGTGACTTCCTCCTAGCATGTTGTCAGATGTGCTAACTTTTAAATAATGGCAAATAAAAACACATGGAGATTTTTAAAAGACATATATCTTTGGTTCACTTTTGGCTTCTGGTTAGACACTTTGATTTGTTGACCAGTTCTACCAGATACTAATTCAAACTAAAAATAACCAAGAGTTTGCTTTGTTTTCTTTGTTTGAGCCTGTGGCATTTACTCATGCCTCTCAGCAACCACAGTCAGAGACAAGGACCTTGCTTTAAACAGAAAAACCGAAGGCTGGAATTCTGGATTATATCCTCCCAGTCCTCTTTCCCAGAAACATCTTCAGATGTGTATAAAGTGTCTGTGGATGATGATGCTCTGGGGAGGGACAAAAGGTGCAAAAGCACCACACCTGGACCAAGGCAGCAGGAGAAAGGCCTCTGCTCAGGAAGAGCAAGGCCCAGGCCTAGGACCTAGGGTACTAGAGGGGAGGAAGAGCCCCTCCACCACCACCATTTGATCTGGGGAGTCTCTATGCAGTCCTAGACTAGAAGGAACTAAAAAGGAAAGCCTTCAGCATGAAGTCCCAGGAGGTAGGAAAGGAAGGGTGGGTAGATTTTGCACCCCTATTTAAAGAAGTGACAAGGGAGAGATATATTGGAGACCTTAGTTAATGGAAGACCTCTCCAGTGATGATTCTGGTGCACCTGGAGGTCCACCCAAGTGGTCATCTCACATACCTCCTGTTTTCCACATCATGGTCTTAACTGAGCATAGGTGGTAGCCAAGGCACTGATCCCAAGGCTTCTTTTGACACAACTGGCTCTTACTTCATCTTAGCCAGCCCTCTCTGGGTATGTTAATCTTTCATCAGGTCCTTCTCTGAGCCACTAGAATTATGAGCATATAGGAGCATACACGTTCACTAAACTAGGGCTTGTTTTTATCATTTCTGCCTCAGTGATTGAATGGTGCCATCATTATTTTACCTAGACACCCACAGCAGAAATCCTGCCATCATTACAATTTTACACATCCAAAATCTATTTTTCTGTTACTATAATACTTCTTCAAACTTTTAAATCTCTCCCTCCTTGAAATCCTCTAACCTTTCTACAGATTATCATGAATTTTCATTCCGGACTATTTTTCAAAGTATTTTTAATTTACTTCCCTTAGAACACGTGTTAGAATACAAGAGTCTCCTTTCTGACACACAGATTTTATCTCTGTGTGTGTGTGTGTGTGTGTAACATATAGAATGCATAATATATAAAAATAGTTTTAACTAGAGATATTTTAATTCCAAAACAAAATGTATAAAATAAAAAAATTAAACCAATAAATCAAAGAATAATAGCAGGCAATTTTTTTTGTACTGGTTTGACTTAGTACCAGATTGATACTTTTTTCATTTATTCCAAGATTTCAGTGTCAGAGCTTTCATTTTTCAAGACCTACGGTATATGAAGGTCATTGTCAAACGGTGACTGAGTTAAATTAGGTGGATAACACTGATAAGCCTTCTAAAATCTTATATTTTGTTACAACAAATTTGTTTATTTAGATAGGAGATATATGTACTATTAAGATGCATAGGGCTGAGTGCAGCGGCTCACGCCTGTAATCCCAGCCCATTGGGGAAGCTGAGGCAGGCAGATCACGAGGTCAGGAGTTCAAGACCAGCCTGGCCAACATGGTTAAACCCAGTCTCTACTAAAAATACAAAAAATTATGTGGGCGTGGTGGCAGGCGCCTGTAATCCCAGCGACTTGGGAGGCTGAGGCAGGAGAGTCACTTGAACCCGGGAGGTGGAGGTTGCAGTGAGCAGAGATGATGCCACTGCATTCTAGCCTGGGCAAAAGTGCGAAACTCCGTCTCAAAAAAAAAAAAAAGATTCGTGATTGGTACAGAAACTCTAAATTCCTAAGGTTTCTTGGTCTTTTATGGTTTGGCACCTACTGTGCCTTTCAAACATTATTTTGTCTCCTCCCATAACTCCACTGTGAGTTCCTTGAGGGTAGAGTTTGAATTCTTCTTTGTATCCCCACTTTCTTGAATAAGCCTGAGACATTATCACTAGTCAAAATTGATCAAAAATGATTACTATTTATTATTGTTCTTTAATCATTTTTATCCTGACCCATAAATTCCTAAGAATGAGGACTGTGCCATCTTCTTGGTTTATGGTTTGTGGCTTATTTAATAACCACATTGACTATAATAAATGACTAATTTGTAAAATTATGTACAAGGTACAAAACAAGGAAGATGAATAAATTATCCCCAAATGGTCAAAATTAATATAGTCATATACTGAGTAACTTTTATATGAGAAGAATTTGATTTAGTTTATGACTTGAATCATCTACCCCTTCATTTAAAAAACTCTGCAAAGACATAGTCCCTGACAACAATTTCATGTTGAAGATGCCAAAAGCAATGGCAAAAAAAAGGGACCTAACTAAAATAAAGAGCTTCTGCACAGCAAAATAAACTATCAACAGAGTGAGCAGACAATCTACAGAATAAGAGAAAATATTTGCAAACTATGCATCTTACAAAGGTCTAATATCCAGAATCTATAAGCAGCATAAAAAATTAACAAGCAAAAAACAAACCACCCCATTAAAAAGTGGGCAAAGATCACAGACACTTTTGAAAAGAAGACATACACATGGCTATCAAACACATAAAAAAAAAAAAACTCAACATTACTAATCATCAGAGAAATGCAAATTAAAATCACAATGAAATATCATTTTACATCAGTTAGTATGGCTACTATTAAATGTCAAAAAGTAGCAGATGCTAGCAAGGTTGCAGAGAAAAGAGAATGCTTATACACTGCTGGTGGTAGCATAAATTAGCTCAGCCATTATGGAAAGCAATGTGGCAATTTCTCAAAAAACATCAAATCTATATACCATTTGACCCAGACATACCATTATTGGGTATATACCCAATGGAATATAAATCATTGTACATAAAGATGTGTGCACATGTAATTTCACTGCAGTATTATTCACAATAACAAAGACATGGAATAACCTAAATGCTCATCAAAAGTTGATTGGATAAAGAAAATATGGTACATATACACCATGGAATACTACACATCCATTAAAAAGAATGAGATTATGTCTTTTCTGGGAACATGGATGGAGCTGGTGGTCGTTGTCCTAAGCAAACTAACACAGGAACAGACAACCAAATACTGCATGTTCTCACTTATAAGTGGAAGCTAAGCATGAAATAGACATGGACACAAAGAAGAGAACAGCAAACACTGGGGCCTACACGAGGACAGTACCTATCAGGTAATGTGTGCGGTACCTGGGTGATAAAATGACCTATACGATCAACTCCCATGACACACAATTTACCTACATAACAAACATGCACATGTATGCCTGAACATAAAATAAATAATATGTTAATATTGTTGAAATTTACTCAATTCAAATAAAGTAAAAGCTGGTGTACCCACTGGGAAATTAGTCTAATTCGTCCTCTCCCAAGAGGTAACCTCTGTTAAGAGTTTGATTTATAACCTACCAGAATTTTTACTTATATTTATCATGTTGGTCTTGTGTGTTTCCAAATAAGTTATGTCAACAGCATCATTGTAGGATTTGATGTTTTAACCTATAATATTCAAGTCAGTTTGTACAGATTGACCTCATTTGTACAACAGATATTCCATAGTTTTAATAACTATTTGATAATTCCCCTTGCTGTCATTATTAAAGTCCAAACAATGCAAAAAAACCTCTGCATATTTACTATAACAAGAATATTGGATACTTTTTTTTACATTTTTAATTCAAATAATTCATGTTCCTAATTTCCAAGTGAGAAGAATAACCTAAGTTATATAAAAAGTCAGGTTGTATTATCAAGTATAAAACTTGAATGAGATTAAGACATTCTTAGATCTGTCCCACATCTTTTCTTACACTATTATGTTATATAAACTCCAGAAATATCTTCATTCCTATTAGCAATTAAAATTTGGTGGTGTACTTTGACAGATAGTAGATTGATACGTATTACAATGCAATGAATTTGTAAGACAAAATACTACATAACATCTTTATATATCATATAAACCTGGTAATATAGCACATTAGTTTATATAAAGTTATATTATAGGACTTTTAGAAATTACAGGTTTAGAATAACTGTGTACCAAAAGGAAATAATGAGAAAAATGATAGTCTCCTATTGATCTTTTTGATAAAATTTATATATTTTTATAAATCTAAGGAGTATCTGTGTATATATTATATTCTATAAATAATTATGCTCAATGAATGACCTTCAAGTTTCATATCTTTTTCTATTCTTTTTAATAGTATTTCTGGTTTATATTTATTTAATCAGAAACAGAATTGACATGAATTTAAACACACTGAAAACATTTAGTATTTTTCGAAGGGGAATTAGAGTAAATATCAACACAATTAAATGATATGGACATTTTAACAATGCTGTCATTATATATTATAAGAAGAAAGAAAAATCAACCAAATAATATCACAGAAAGTAAGCCATTTTAAAGAAACATTCTAGATATAGCACATATTAGCAAATTGTAGGAGTTCTAGAGATTCCCCAAACCACCTAGAAATATGCAAATAATGTTACCTACTAAAAGTTTAACTTGAAAATCAACATATTGTATTTGTTCAAAAACTTGACCACAACCTGACTGAAATTCTTAACATAAAGGAAGAAAGTGACAGTTAAAAGGAGAATGTGACATAAATGGAAGCATAGATATAACCTGTAACTCCTTTTATAAGCATTTTCCAGAAAGGTGTCTTAAAGCAAATGTGAACATATCTCTAAAAGAGGTTGATACCTCAGGATGACAGAGCTTAGTGCCATTATATATCCAAACAAATGCTTGTTCTGAATATAGTCCATAAATAATACTCTTATTATAATTTAACTAACCTACATTACAATTGGCCTACAAAGAAAGAGTACACCAAGATGAAATAAATGTATGTTTGTAGGTAACATCATATTGTATTTAACAAAGTGGAATTTTAAGATATAATAATGAGTGCCAAATAGTATTCCTGAGGCCAGTTCACACTGAGTGATCGTAAGTACTAATGACGGTACCAGGAAGATCATAAAAAAACTAAGATTAATTGAATGTTTATCATGGACCAGGCACAATATTAAGCATTTTAACAGCTTAAATGTGCTGTCACATTTAATCTACAAACACACCAACCCTGCTAAGTAGGTCTTATTGTTATATCCATTTTACTGATGGGCAAATCAGGTTCCAAAGTGGTTAGGCTAATTCCTCAGGGTTCCCAGGAAGCAGTATGGCACAAATGCAATTACAGGTCTGTCTGGCTTTAGACTCTGTGCTTTCAGACTTTACGGTACTCCTCCCAGAGCAAGGCTACTATAGGGATGACATCTTGGCCTGACTGACAGAGGCTGTTTTAGAATTCTACAACTCATATATTTGAGAAAATGAAGTATGGCAGAAATTATATTTGGAATTTGGTGTGCCAATAAATTTTCAGTATAAAACAACTAAATCATAGTACTATTGATAAGCATCTTAGCAAAGAGATTGAAAAATCAAAAGGGACAAGAACATTGATAAATCTTTTGTTAGGTATTAGTGTAGTAAAATACCAAAGGCTCTGACTGTCCCTTCTGAGTTGTAGTTACTTTCTGTAACTGAAGCACTTTAGTCTTCATGGATGTCAGTCTTCACAAGCATTAATTCAACTTAAAAGAAAAATGTGGCAGCTTCATTCGTCTCCTGAGACACTGTATCATGACTTGCTACAGAAACACTTTGCATTTAAAATGTTGAAAATGTTCAGAAACATTATACTTTGAATATAAGAGTTAAAGGCTTCAAATACTAGGCTATGGTAAGTAAGGTAAGTCACTGAACGTAGAAATATAGTAGCAGTACCATATGCAATGTTGAAGGATGATCCCTGAATCAAAATATTTTGCTAACAAATGTATTACACAAAATCCTATTTTGAGAATCTACTAATAAATACCCAGTAAAGAACAGTGGTAAATGAATAAATGCATGTGATTAGTCTCCTATTCTCTCAAACTCATAGCTCATTGGATGTCATTATTCACATCAGCTATAATTCCACCATAGATTTTCAAAATATTTCAATGGTCTCCTACTATTTGAGCAGAAGTATTGAAAGAAATAATTATAGGTAAACCGTGCCTTCTCATTTAACCATTGGTAGGTAATAATATATCTTTCAATAGACAAAAATCAGAACACAAAATGTTAAATAAATATGATTTTAAAGTAGAGAACAGAGAAATATTAAAGGTCAAGAGCTACTTCCCTACATACCTGACAGAACATGTTTCCTAAATTCACTGATATACTTTGAGCTGCATTAGGAAACTGCCACAATAATGCAGCAAGGAACAGTAGTGACTTGACATTAATGATGTGTCATGTTAGCATATTTAGGATTCCAAGAGTAACAGTGTTTGATAAATATGATGTAACATAAATGATATATTTCCACTAGGAGAGTCAAACAGAATCTACTCATTTGTAAAAATCATCAGCAGCATCAGATAGACTTACGATGAATGAAGAAATGCAGATGTGCTAGGTCCTGTCTTTAGGGAATTCAGAAATTCCTTGGAAATAAGGCACATGTATGTAACAGAAAATTAAAACATATATATTAAGCAAAATAATATCAGTATTCAAATAAAGGTCAACAAATGGTTTAGAAGAAACAGAATTTGAGACAGGACTAAAAATCAGTAATACAGTTGTCCCCACTTATCCATGACCCACATTGGACACCTGAAATCATGGATAGTACCAAACACTATATACACTATGTTTTTTCTATATGTAAATAACTCTGACAAATTTTAATACATACATTAGGCATAGTAAGAGATTAACAACTAATAATAAAGCAGAACAATAACAATATAATGAAACAAAATCATGTGAATATGGCCTCTCTCTTTTTTCCTCTCTTTATACCCATCTCAAAATATCTTATTGTAGTGTACTTACTTTATTTCAGACCACAGTTGACTGTGGCTAACTGAAACGCAGAAAACAAAACCACAGATCAGGTGGAGACTACTATCAATTTTATAACCAAAGAGATTGAGAAAGGTCAATCCGAGAATAATGATTGAAGCGAAGTATAAAGGAAAACATCAGTTAACATTTCTCAATTGCCAATATGCATCAGGAACTAAACTAGGTATGTATGTTTGCGTTATTTTACTTAGTTCTTATAAACAGCTGTGAAGCAGATAGGCTTATTGTATAACTGAGTAAACTGAGGTTCCTAGAGAATAAGTTAACTTGCCAAAGTCACATAAGTAGCATGTAATCAATGGTAATAAATGGTATTCATAGAGATAAAATGATTATTAGAATAAGAAGATATATAAGGCAAAGTAGTAAAGAGTTTCAAAAGAAGGTGGTGTAGCAAAGAGGACAAAGTTATGGGTCTGTGCTCAGACACACTTGATCTCAAATTCTGGCTGCAGTAAATATTAGCTGTGTGAGTTCAAGATGGTTTATTGATTTTATATATATATATAAAGTTACATATATAAATTGTATAATTTATCTTAGATATATAAATTTTATATATTTCATATGCATTTTATATATAAATGAATTTCATATATTTATATACACTTCATATATAAATTTTAATGTACTGTTTTATTGAGATGAAGAAAATATGAAATTGTATAAAAATATTTCAATTGAAGATATTTAATAAAATATTATCTCAGAAGAAGCTGAGGATCATTATACAGTATAAGAATTATAATGAAAAGACTGGCACTACACAATTCTTCCTCTGACATTGATAAAAACAAAGAGAAAGTAGCTGGGAACACAGGCGCCCTCCACCACACCTGGCTAATTTTTGTATTTTTAGTAGAGACGGGATTTCACCATGTTGACCAGGCTGGTCTCAAATTCCTGACCTCAGATGGTCCACTCGCCTCGGCCTCCCAAAGTGCTGGTACTACATGCATGAGCCACGGCGCCTGGCCAGAAATATTTTTGTTTTAAAATGTATAAATACCATTATATTATGGTAGGAACACAATGTGTTGGATTTTCTCAAAGCTCTCAGTATCAGGGAAAACAAACTCATCTCTTAAATGTAAAGATATCAAGACATCTTTGGATAGTCTGGAAAATAAACATCCCCAACATCTCAGTTGGCTTGAAACTATTTTTCATGAAAATTTGACCTGCTGACTCACCATGGCAACTGCCTCCACACCTCCATGACTATTTGGGTTGACAGACGCCCCCACCACCTTGTAGCTTCATAATTTCAATCACAAGGTCTCTGGTTCAAAAGGCAGGGAAGAAAAACACAAGATGTCTTCTGCTGAGAGTCATTCAGAATCCATTTCTACTCAGAACCTTCTGGTCCTATATAACACTAGGGACATCAGGAGTAAAATCTTCTTTATGGGGGAAAGGAGAACCAAATGGTAACTGGCACTAGAAGTCTACCACAGAACATGAGGAGGTGGGATTTTAAATTTGGTAAGTGTAGACAATGTTTGACATAGTCACTAGGGAATATGAAAGAGTCATAAAAAGTTTAATAAAAGCATGGCCAAGCATCACTGAAAGTTCAACCAGAAATTATAGATTTATGATAGTTTGAGTCCTCATACTATTTTGATTTTCTGAGACTACAAGGAGAAAGACTACAGATTGATACAGTTGGAAGTCAAGGGGGGAAATTATATTGCAATCATGGAGAGAATTTGAATAATTTTATTATAAAATATTGAGTCTGGGCAAAAAGCCAAGTGAAGCCAAAAGGGGCTAAAAGCCTGAGCCAAATATGTTTCAGATGTGACTGATGCTGAAGGTGCCTAGACATATGAGTAGGTAAATTACAGTAAGGCAATAAGAAGAGCCATGGTTAGCATCAGCATCTTTTCTGACCAAGGGTCAATAGCATCTCTGCTCTCTTAAATTTAGAAATAAAATTGTTCCATTGAAAGAATGGACAGTGATAAAGAAACTGTGTACCCATTGCCTACCCATATGAACCTAACAATGACCTTTTGTAAAAACCGCCCCTCTTGACTAATGCTTTACTTTTTGCTTGACAGGCTGCCTCAAATTTCACTGCGGATGCTTTTCATATTGGGGATAAATTTATGGTACTATTTCACAGGCCACTAAAAAGGAACAGATCACACTTGAAGTTGATGTTCCTATGAACAGAGTATTGCGCCAGAAAAAATATATATATCTTCTAAGTTAATGTATATAATAGTATATCTAAAATTATTTTCTCTGGTGTATTTCTGGCCTGTAATGTACAGCAATAACAATCACATAAGCGGGAGAAAAAAAAAAAAAAAGAAAAGAGCGAGACTAACTTGACAGCCTCACACTCAATTATGCGGACGTTAAGGAACAGCAGTAAATTATAATCAGTAATGGGATTGTTTTGTCTCCATTTTATTGAAAGGAGTGGCATCCATATTTTCCCTGGATTTTTATCTACAGTTAATTATGTGAACCATTTATAATGTTGACTGCCTGTTGTCAGCTGATTATCACTGCCATTTGTTGACAAATAAATAAATAGGAGAGAGTACTCATCAAAAATACTGACATGTCCTGACGCGAGGGCTCAATCCTGTAATCCCAGCATTTTGGGAGGCCAAAGTGGGTGGATCACCTGAGGTCAGGCACTCAAGACCAGCCTGATCAACATGACGAAACCCCATCTCTTCTAAAAATACAAAAAAAAAAAAAAAAAATTAGCTGGGTGTGGTGAGGAGCACCTGTAATCCCAACTGCTCACCAGGCTGAGGGAAGGAGAATTGCTTGAACCTGGGGAGGCAGAGGTTGCAGTGAGCCAAGATCCCACCACTGCACTCCATACTGGGTGACAGAGCGAGACCCTGTCTCAAAAAAAAAAAACAAATACTGACTCATGTTCATTTATACTTTCAGATTAAAGAAAAACTACTCAGAAAGTCATTTACTTTAAAATGTTAAGCATTTAAAGAAAACATTCATAGTGCCAAATCACAAATATATCATTGAAAATGTACTTTTGTGATTTCGTAAGTCAGAAACATTTAATCTTGAGCTTTTAAGCTTTGATTTTTGGGTGCCTATCCTACTTAAAACTTCCCCAACAGATGTCTCATCAGTATCTATCTTGGCAGTTAAGCAGCTATGCCTATTGTAGGCATGTTTCAGAATTGGTATCTAATTTCACTTGTAGGTATTTGGTGATGTAAGGCAAATGCAGTGTCATTAATTTGTTAGTGTCTCTGGTTGCTCTCTGAACTAGCCTTAACCTGTTCAATATTTATCATTATTAAAACTAGTAGAAGCCTCTAGATCATATGTACAACATTTTATCTAGGTGATACCTATGTGAACCTACCTATAACGTGTAAAAATACCTATAACATGTAAAATGTCTTATATACAACATTTTACATAGGTGATACCAAAAATAAAATAAATCAAAAGTATCACATTATTCTCACTATTTAATATTGAACTGAATATCAGTTCTCATTATTTGACTGTGAGACATGATAGATATAGATATAGAAAGTAAAACTTTCCTTTTGATGGTTGACTAAAAAGTCTACAGTGAAGAGACGTTTTAAGGACTCAGTGCACATTTAGACTTTGTCTTCTTCTGTAATCTGTTAGCATGCAAGAGCTAGAAATTCACCCTGTTTTCTCTTTCTAGCTCCTATCATGCAATTGATACTAAGTAAATGTTGGTTGAATAAGTAATCATATAAATTGAGAAATTCTGCTGGACATGCTTATACATATTACAAATCAAAAGGTGCTTTTTAAACATTAAAATTATACTGAAAATTAGTTTCTTTGAATTTCATATTTCAGTATACCCTCATAATATGGTATTTTTACTTCTAACATAAAATAAATTTGCTTTATACTGACTTTGTGTTCAATTCTTACTATAATTAAGCTTTTATAAAATCAAAGACTTAGTCTCCTTCTTTTCCTCTTTTTTATATTTCTATTATGAATCTTTTAAAAAATATTTTTAGCATCTAGTACACTTAACACATAATAGACAATATATTTCTATTTAGTGAAAAACATGACTGAATAAAGGAATTTACTAAGGGCACTGATGTAAGGGTTCCTCTGGAGCAGTTGCAAATAGGAGATAATTAGAACTGGTGAATTTTGAAGTAAAATATGATGCTAAAGAGGGAGAAAAACAAATGTCATATATCCTTTTCATTCCATAGAATAGTCCTTGAACAAATTAGGGTAACAATAATTTTTTTGACAAATATTTCCTATTGGGTTGCCAATTGTTTTCAGGTGATGTGACTGTTGGCAATATAATCCTCTTTCATTATTTAAGTTAATTAATTTCAAATTAGAAAAAGATTTTGCTCTTTTACATTTGTTATTAAATAAATAAATAATAGGAAATAAAAAATAAAAATCCATTTTAAAAACTGGCCTTTACCTTAAATAAACAAAGCAAAATAATTTTCTAAATGTTTCCAATTACTTTGGCTATGTAGAATGCTATTTCTCTGAAAATAATGGAGGCATCTGAAGGAAAAAAAAAAAATGAGGTTTTGAGAAATTGTGTGCAATTAAGCCTTAGCGATAAACATGAGGGCATGGAAAGGTGATTGCTGGGGAGCCCACAAAGAGTGTGTCTTTGTAACCCTGTCAGTCTTATGGGAACACCAATGTCAATAATGGGTTCTCAGGGTCCCCTCAGTCAAGAGATCATGCACCCTAGAATGCCACATAAGCCTGGACTTCATTTGGAATTTTAGATTCCTCCAGGTGAAGAGCTTCCCCATACATTTTTATGTTCTTTTGTTTTTTAACAGTCCTAAGGCTGCTTCAAGAAACTGCCTATGGACAATGTTCAAGAAAAATAAATAAAAAATCTCTAAGATTCCCTCTGCGCACAAACACACACATTGCATATTATATACCATACACACTTGGGTATGTGCTTAGGATATTTTTTAAGGGTACAAGTAAATGTTCTTCTCTTATTTGCATTTTTAAGACATCAGAAAATTACAAATATGACTAAAGCTAAGTTCAGATTCTAATAACATACAGCAAGATCATTTGGGTACTCAATGTTTAGACATGCTGTATAGACACTGATAAATATTTATTGTGAACACAGTACAATTTATTATTAAAATCACAAAATACGTAACATGTTAACACATATAATATGCAGACCATTAAGAGTTAATCGCTCTAGGCCAGGTCTAAGTTAGTATTATATTCACACATCTTAGCTTTTCTTTTTTCCAAAATCAATATCTGCAAATAATAAATGAGATCCCAGAGGGTTGAGTTAAGCTCCAACCACCACAGAGCAACTCTGCAATTGGTCATTGACTCAATAATGCAGGTGAGTGCCACACTATAGAACATCTTTAGCACACTGTAATAGAAAATTAATAGCTTTCAAATCAGCAGTAGAGTTACCCTAAGGATTACGTAATAACTTGGGTTAGAACAATCACCCAAATCCAAGTATACAAGTCATAAAACCTGAGTAAGATACAGAAGCTCCAACATTTTGCTTAATTTGTTCCATGTATTCTATATTCTGCTCAGACAACAAAAGGCGCATGATATAAAAGCATCATACAGACAACAATGTGCTAAAAGCCGCATTGCAGCAGTATCCATGGTGTTCATACAATGTTTATATGTGACAGCACAGTGATTTACATATCAGAATCAGAAACCTGTGCATAGGGAATACTTTTCCTTAAAATTAGTAATAAGTTAAACATCCTCTACAGATCTGCATGCTATGTTAACATTTATCAAGGTCACAACATTTCTCCATGAGAAACACAAGCTTTGTTTATTTCCTCTGTCATGTGAGCCTCCTTTCAACCATGGACTCTCAGATGATAGCCTGACTGTGGAATCTCAAACTAAATTCCAGAATGAGAACGTAAAAAGTAAACAAAGGATAACTTATTTATAAATATATTAGTTTACAGAGCTGGGAGCCAATGGCACCAATAACTTATAAGCACGTCAGAGTCAAGAAACTGGACCCCTACCATCCTAAGGTGAGGTCAGAAAACTTGCAAGCTGCCCAACATAAAATATCTATCGGTAAAGAGACAATAGCATGTGACAGAATATCAATTATTCATTTATCCATTTTTCAATGCCAGACAAATCTGTGGATACAGAAGGGCCCAAAAATAAAACTTGGAGGGTTTTCATTTTTACAATGAACATGTTAAAGACAGGCAGGGAGAAAACAAAGTATTTCTAAGCTGTACAAAGTTATCCTATTGCCTTCTATTACTTGACACCTTAGATCCATTCACATCTTTACAAAAACATTTCTTTCCACCTCAAAGAAAAGCCACAAATCAGCCAGATTGTTAAAGAAGAAAATATATCTCCTAATGCTTCTTGTGAAGACATGTGGCTTAAATGCATATTTCTAAGTGTTGGATTCGGAATCCAAATTATAACTATTTCGCAAACGCTAAGATTAACAATTTAACAATTAGCCTTAAGTAAAAAATAAAACGAAAAAAAAAACACAAAAATCATAATAACAAATATTCTTTTGAAAGCATAGATGCTGAAGGATAGTAGACACTTACCCCCAGGCTGCCAACATCCAGTCATTTGCCAAAGCTAAAAGCATATGGCATTTTCCCGCAGGCTATTTGTCTTTTACTTTTCAAAGGAGTTTCATCACCTAATTTAGCACTATCTGCAAAGATTTGGGATAGCAAGTAAAGTCGTCCGTCCTGGTTTTTTTTGCTGTTTTTTTTTCTTTTGGTTCTTTCTTCTAGTGGCCTGTGCCATGCACGCAAAATGGCACCTCTCTTTCAATGCAGAAGCAGGCTTTATATACCAAGCATGTGCATGTGAGTATACCACAAAACACCGGTTCCTTATCATGCGCTTGTTAGCTTGTCCAATCTATGGCAATCACTTCAGTCCCAGGGGTTGAAAGACACAAGACGCAGGGAAAAGGGGAAGCAAAAGCTGAAGAAAGATCAATACTGCACTGTGAAACAAGAAGTGTAGGCTATTTACTTTTCATTGATCTGATGATGCAGGAGAAACACCTCAAACTGGCATTAAATTGAAGGAATACATCTTCTGTGTTTTTTCACCTCAAGGTCAGGAAGGGGCTAAAAAGAAATTAGAACAAACAGAAACTGATCACAGGCATACAATAAAACTATTAATCCACATTACAAACCCTCATGGTAACCTAATTAAATTTCAGGTTGAATGAGGTACACAACAAAACAGATACTGCCAAGGTTTTTGTTTTGTTTCATTTTGTTTGGTAAGTTGTTTTAACTTGTACCTGGAACAACTACAAAACAATGGCATATGAGGTCTGAATTGAACCAACATTTAATGCCTTGCTAGAGGCCTGGCATTATTTTGCAAAAATCCTCAAGCAACGTAAAGTCCCAGAAAATAATTAGATGTAGATTTTATTCCAGCCACACAGAAAAGTACCCCACCCCAAGAGATTGGAAATAGTTTTCTAAAGAATTTATCATAGAATTCTGTCATTTTTCCTTCAAATTAGAAAATCCTAATGTATTTAGATAAAAGAGATTTAAATATTTTCAATAGAATAAGGCATTTGAGACCCCGTACAATGACATATGACTGGATTTTTCAAAAACTTATATACCTCTTTGACATCAATATTATACGAAGAAAGTTTTCATTCATTTATCTGTTCATTCATTCATTCACATGAGTTTCAGGGGGCATTTCCACATGCATACATATCTATCCAGACACAGTTTTAATATGATTTTCAAATAGTTAGTGGTTTTATTTGGGTCAGAATTTCAGAATTCAAGAAACCAAAGCCTTGAAATTAAATTTAAAGTTTATTAAGTGCACCAAAATTATCCAAGAGAGATATTTGTTCTCTGTATTCTGAATTTATGAATATTTAGTCATAATTATGACTCATTCTATTAAAAAGACTTGCTTTGAATTTGTTAAATGAGGATCTTCACCATTTTAGAAAAAATCAATGACAAGACTACACCCGGCTAACCATGACCACTGTAAAACTTTGCCAATAAGACATAAGCATTATTTCCTGCTACAGCAGTCTTGCTCTTTTCCGTCAAGTTTGCCTCAAAATTCAAAGCAAAAAAGCCCAACATCTTTAAATACAAGGGCCTTTTCTTTTCCTTTGATCCAAAACTAAAGATAATACATTCCTTATAGTTGATTTTATAAAACAAAACTATAGTTATATATAGACAATTTAATTTCCCAGTTCATTTATTTTAGGGATATTATGTGTGTCTATTTTAAACATGAATCAAATGAATTTTTTAAAAAATTTAAATAATTTTTGTTATTGTTGAGTATTCAAAATCTGAGCAAGTCTGGAAGCATATAATTATATATATATATGTATATGAAAAAACACATTTTGTAAAAGCTCAAAACTCTTTAAACTGGCTATTATTTAAATTTAATCTAAATTTTTAAAATGTATACAAATTTATAGTAATAATTAAACTAATCTGAAGATAAACCTTTATGAAAATTTTTTATTGAAGCCATGAAAATTAAATTCATTCTAAAGCTCCAATTACCTGTAAACTAATTATGAACTGACCTTTTAAACAAACAGCACTCAATTTTTTTTTTTTACACAACATCATTTGGAATTGAGTGGCTTCATGCACATCACTATTTTGCCTATTTGGCAGAAGTCCAGAAGCTTCTCTGTTAGATCAATGTGCTAAGAGCATGCCCGGCCAGGAAGCAATTTTTGGTATGGAGCAAACCTGATTCGGGAAGTGAAACAAGGATGATACTGTCAGAAGAACCTAAGTCCAGACTCATCCAAAGGAATTAATGCCAATCATGGTTGCAGAAAGGGCAAAGTGCCAGTACAGTGTTTACAATGATTTCTTAGGTGAAATGTGATAAGAAGTTGGCGTTTCACCATATATTCTACATGTTATTATAATCCACTTGAAAGGGTGATAACTGACAAGATTTTATTTGGTTGCATAATCAAAAATTATTCAGTGAGAGTCACAAGAGAGATGAGGGAAAAATTATCATTTAATCTATGCATTCTAGATCACTCATTCCCATCTTTATTTCTGAAATATTATTCCTACAATTTGAAGACTTTTAAAGAATCTGCATAACTTATATAGTTTTCCTATAAAACATTTAAAAAGTTTAAGCATTTGATTTTGAATACACTTTTTAAAAATATAATAAGCCTCTTATTTAAAAATGATCTAGATTCACTTGTAAATCCAAATGCTTAAATATTTTAGGATATGTTTATTAATCTCAATACACACATGCTTTTCAAGGTTTCTTGATTAATGGTGACCTGCTTTGGGTATATTAAAATATTTAAAAACCTGTAAGAGTATAATTATTTCTTTTAACAAAGTTATGGGAAATATAAGTTGAAATTAATTATAGATTAGCATTTTGGGCCAAGATGAGTATCATTTCTACATTACATTTCCTAACATGACATAGGCTATAATACTGACTCTTGGTCAAATTTAATCACCTAACTGAAGTACTGTATATATCAATTAATTTCACATCCATTGCATGATCTTTAGACAGTAGGAGTTATTGCAGGTCACTTTGCTGATGGTCAGACACTCCTGGCAATAAAGACTCAGGAGGCATCTTAGAGAAAGGACAATTAGCAAGCAACTTTATTAAATTTAACATTTTACCTCATAGTATATATTATCTGTTTGTCAGTCTTATCCTCCTTTGGACACTAACAATATCTTTAATGGAGTATTTTTCTATAAATTTCTGCTTTTTATTTTTAATCCACTGCCCTAAACTCCCTAAGCCTTATCTACATCTGCCCACAATCATGTCATAAATTGCTGTTTATGATATTCGTTAGGCACTTACAAGCAATATGTATTTAAACAAAAGAGACATTCTGTGGTATTAAAATGTGGAATGACATAATGAAAACAAGAAGCTATATTTTTGAAAGATGAGAAAAAAAACAAAAAGAATCCATATAGCTACAGAGAAGTTAAATGTTATGTAATTATTTTTTATTTATTATACAGTTTTCAAAGTGTTTATAGCCTCCTCGCTTAACCTGTCTAAAAAAGTTCATCCAAATCTACTAATCAGATTTGTTGGGGAAAGAGAAAATGGTACTCGTAACTCATCACTAGATTGCTGTTCAAATTTCAGAAAATTTCTCCTTGTCTTTCATTGCCTAAAATCTCTGTGTAAAGAATAAAGACGTACTTTTTGTAATTTAGCATTTCCATGATTTTTTTTTATTTCAACGTTGACATGTTATCTTTTTGAGGGATTCATCTTGACATGCCTGTCAGCTTGCCTTTTCCATTTTTAATAGGGTGAATAATAGGTGATAAAGGTTGATTAGAAATGAACTTGGAAATGCATTTTTATTAAGATTTTTGCTTCCATTTATACATGAGCATGCAATCTAAATTTTTTCCTGAAGTCTCATGAAAGAAATATATTTCCTTTAGAATTTTAAATATACTTTAAAATTTGTCACATTTGATCAAACATAGAATGATCATGAAAGTAAAGTGGTCTTCCTTTTAAAAATAATACATATTGAAAATTGTAAAATTATTCTCTGTTAAACATTTCTTCCTTTACAATCAGGAAACTGATTTTGCCTTTGAGGTAAATGTCTTAATTTTAACTGTTCTCATGTAACAAGCTGGGCGTGTATAAGCCCTGAAGACTCATTCTATTACATGATTTTAGAATATATCATAATTTATAATTTACTTATAATTCTTGGGTATTTATTAATGAAACCCTACGTGTTTATTGATAAAATATTTAAATTTTCTTAAGAACAGAATTTTTAAGTATATCAGTGAAATTCAGTTCCTCCTCCTATAAGCTTTCTATCTAATCTTTTTATTGAAACAAGCTTTGTTACTTCTAGAAGCCAAGTCTACGTGATGTCTTCCTTAGTACCTAAGTGGAAAACAGTAATCAAGTTGGTGAGGGCTAAATGTCAACTCCACAAGAAATGTTTCTTTATTCTAGTATAAATCAAACAGTAGAACTCTACTCCTACTACCAGAGAATGAGGAATAACATGGTCCTAAATTTGGAGTTAGCTACTGCAGAGGCTAATTGTATTGTACAAGAAAATAAAAGACATAGAGAGAATGTTCTTGCTCCTGAGAGAAAAGGGCAGCAATGAGAAAGATAGTAATAGAATGATGGTAGGAGGAGGAGAGAGCAGAAAAATGAGCAAACCAAAGAACTTATTAAAAGAGACCATTTTTAATCGAGATAACGAATACTAAAATTGAGTTGAAGTTGGTACTGTTGCAATACATAATTCCATTGTGTCCCCCATATAATGTTCAACAGAGTGCACAAGAAGGATAGAAAAATAAAACAAAAAATAAATTCGTAAAGAAATTCTAGGCCAGGTGCAGTGGCTCACGCCTGTAATTCCAACACTTTGGGAGGCCAAGGTGGGTAAATCACCTGAGGTCAGGAGTTTGAGACCAACCTGGACAGTATGGTGAAACCCGGATTCTACTAAAAATATGCAAAATAGTTGGGCATGGTGGTGCATGCCTGTAATCCCTGCTATTTGGGAGGCTGAGACAGGAGAATCGCTTGAACCTGGGAGGCAGAGGTTGTAGTGAGCCGAGATTGCACCACTGCACTTCAGGCTGGGTGACAAAGTGAGACTTCAACTCAAAAAAATAAAAATAAATTTAAAAAGAAAGAAAGAAATTCTAAAGAAGTTCTACTGCAAGAGTTCGGAGCCTTAGGCACAAAGTTTCAGGACTATCAAGACTTAATAGGCTGACTGATAGCAACTAACATCTAAATTATAAAGAATAACTTGAATCTTATAGGTCAAGAGGCATAGATATAATTGACTGTATTTGATTTTAATTTAATTCATATGAGAAGAATATACTTAAGTGTGACCTCTGCCCCTGCTTTCCCATGACATCACTTTCATAGGTTAAGAGGCAGAAATCTGTAGAGAGATTTCTAGTGCCCATTCACATCTGATTCTTCTCCCTTGTGGGTACAAGAGAGAACTGTACTTTCTTGTGCCTGACAGACAGTCTGATCTGTGACAAGTGATCTGTTCTGGCCAATGGGCTGTGAGAGGAAGTTGTGTGCTTCAACTAAGAGTACAAGCATTTAATTGCTGAGTGAGATCCTTCAGCTCTGTCTTTCTGCAGTGGACTCTGCAGAAACAAATAAAGATGTATTTTTGTTCTCTTACACCACTAATATTTTAGGGTGGTTTGTTATAATGACATATTTCAGCTTCTTCTATTACAAAAATAATTATCCCAGAAGTTGGGAGTTTCTGAAACATAAAACATAAAGTATGTATTCTTGCTTTATTGATAGGCTGAGGAAGCCATTAATTATTATAATCTTGAAAGATGGTAATCTGCCTATTGCTTGCAGTAAGGAAGCATGGTTTTGAAAATAGATCCTTAATCTTATAAATCTGCAGTATTAGGAAGAGTTTGAAAAACTGAACGTTAGTCTTCTGAGTTGATTGCTGTTACCTGCTTTTGAGAGAATATTACTAAAAACCTGGTAACCTCAGATAAGAATTGGCAAATTTGCAGACTCAAATTAAAGAAAACGGAGAGATTCAAGAAATTTCAGAATTTGCCAAGTGGGGCAAATCAACTACTCTGAGATCACAAATACTAGGAAATGTGATTGAGAAAGTATTTTAAGTGACAAAGATAATTAAAACTCTGCTTTCTAATAAAGAGAAAAATAAAGATACAGCTTTTATATCTACTACTAAAACTTTCAAAAAATTAAGGAAACTCAGAATAAAATTGACTTAGAGAAAATATTCCTCAAGGTTCAATATTTATAAAACAAGAAGTCTACTGAGTTTTTGAAAGTGCTGAGTAGCCAAACGAACTATAAGACTGAACTAAAATTGTCTGGACTTAAAGTTTGATCACCTAAACTTCTTTTTTTTTTTTTTTTTTCCTGAAACAGGGTCTCACTCTTCTAACACTCAGGCTGGAATGCACTGACATGAACGTGCTCACTGCAGCCTTGATCTCCCTGGCTCAAGCTTAGCTGGGCCTACCACAGTCTTAACCCTACCTGAGAACTCAGGTGTACACCACCATGTTTGGCTATTTTTTTTTATATATAATTTTTGGAGAGACAGAGAATCCCTAATGTTGCCTAGGCTGGTATTGAACTCCTGGGCTTAAGCGATCCTCCCTCCTTGGCCTCCCCAAATGTTGGGTTTACTGGCACGAGTCATCATGCCTGGCCACTGCCCAAACTTCTAAGGGTAGGAACAGTTTGAGAAAATTGCTCAACCGCAGAGTATATGTTCTTGATCCTCAACTTGAAGATGTGGCAAAAAAGTATGATGGAAAAGGAAAATATCAGAGGAAGATAATGGTCGTAGACAAAAATAGATAAGGGAGTTAATCACAGAGGAATTGCGATTGTTTTGAGTATGCTCATCCTGCAACATCCGACTTTTTTTCACACGCTAATTCCCACCCTCATCACTGAATTCCTGCAGAGTAAAAGTGAAGCTATCTAGATAATTGATAATGAATATTAGGGTTTTCATAAAGGTGAGCCCTTTGAAAAATGACCAAAGGGGTTATGGAGATTGAGGGCAAAGAGGGGAAGGGCAGAAAAAAAGCAGAAACGTTTCGACAAGTTGCGTGACTCCAAGACCATAGATAAAACAAAACAAAACTAAAACTAAAACAGTGGAGAAGTTTGACTTGTGTTGAGCGCAATTAAAGAAAATTCCTGGAATCCTAATTCCATGAGCACTCTGTATGGTACAGAATTTCTAAATTTCTTATGGATTCTCAGTGGATGTAATAAGAATTTTCAATATACATTACAGTTTGTTTTCCAATGTAAGGACAAAATACTTGTGTAACAAAAACAGAGGAACGCAATAGAAAGGCATTCTGTGATGTGATTTGGAAATGTAAGATTAGATGAAAAATGAAGCTGCTGATTTGAAATAATGAGTCATAATTCTAAGGTTAGTTTTAGCTTTAAAGTTATGAAGCTTATGGAATGGTGGGGAAAATGGCTGTTGAATTTTGTTTTCTCTCCTCATACTCTATGGTTGAGCATAGAAGCCACATTCATATTCCAGACTTTCGTAAGTGGCCCATTTCCTCACTTATTATTCTAGCTTCCCACTCTTTTTCAATCTAGTCATCCACTTTGACTAAACTCTTATTTTTATTTCCTGCACTAAGCCCTACCAAGATTCATGCTAACTTTGATATGCAAAAATACTCTCTTAAAATTGAGAAATAAAATTACACTTAAAATAATGCTATTTAATTTACATGTACAAAGATTTGGCTCCTGCTGTTTATTTTGTAACAGTCAAAATTTGAATTGTTCAACTTGTTTCAGTGTATTCACTCTACAAAACAGCAAGGTTTCCATAACAAACGGTGCTTATCTAAATCGCACTTATTATATGCAGCATAATTCTCTGTGTTCTTCTGAGTCTTCCATTAAGTTTGAAGACTGGAACTAATTTGTCTTCCTCTCTCAGGAGTCTAGCCCAGCACCTAGCAAATTGCAATAAGTTGGTAAGTTTTTGAGATTTTTTTAAAGTAATGAATCCTTAAATTTACAGATATGATATCTGTCATTTAACTTTGGTTGGGCTCCAGAACACAACTTTGGTCAGCCATCTTGTTCATTATACCTAACCGTGTTCATTAAAAAAGAAAAGAAACCCATTCAAAATGTTTAGAAGACAATTAACAATGTATAATCTATTGATAATAGATACTTTGGTATTAAAATGCACATACCTTGATAAAGTGAAGATTGGTTTACTAATCTGAGTCAGTAAATTTTAAAAAGACTACAATTAACCCTTATTACCCTTCTATCCATTGCAATAATTTCTGTATTTGGTATTAGGTATTTTCAAACCAATATACTATTAAATATTTTTCTCTAAGAAAATTGAAAACAACACTCAAATTAAAAATCAAGGCAAAAATATTTGGCAGGGTGTGAGTTTTTAAACCAGAACTAGTTATGATATCTATCAGCTCACTTTCCCATTCAGTTAGTGGGCTTTTAGTTACTGTGAACTGCTAATTTAATATATATTTATAAGAGAAAAGTTAGCCTGTTTATTTTTTAAGAAGTTAATAAGATATGAACTGACTGGACACTTACAAAAACTTCCTATTTTCAATATGTGACTAATTCTATAGGTAATATCTGAATCTATCATTATTAATCAACTAATAAAATATTTTGCTTGATTATGAAATGCAGTTAAGGAAACACAGATACGAAATATTTTACATTTTTGTCTCCTTCTTGGTGATTGGGCAGCCACAAAACAAAGAAAACTGGGACCATTACTTTGAAATTAAATTTATCACAAGGAGGGCATAAATGCAGACAGAATGATAAACAACTTACTTCAAGTATGGTTCAGACTAGAATACAATTATCTCTAGCCCTAGAAAGCAAGGAATTGATTTAGAAGCTGTGCAGCAGATAAAATTGTGTAGAAAACCAAGGCTCAAAGCTTTAAAATAATTTTAAGGCAGGCTTAGAGAATACTGAGTGTGGTTTGTATGAATACTTACCTACATAATATACATTTTAATGTGCCTTACTAATAAAACCACATTTTTGAGTATCTGTTTGCCCAGTGAAATAATACTTGCTTCCCCAGATTCTCTTTCAGCTAGGTTATCCATTGATACATTTTTGGATTCTGTGACACAAGAATTTTCCCTTCGGTCTTCCCTTTCAATTTGATTTCCACTTTGCCTATGGATACAATGCTTAGATATAAAGCAGCCATCTTTTGCCCATCCTAACAGAGGCCTCAGTTGATAGTTCTATAAACCACCAGGTTTGTGAGTAGAAAGGTCTTCAGATACTTTTAACAGTCTTTGAGACGTCCAACTGAGGCTAGAGACATTATGAAGCAGAGATAAGCCTGATTTTCTATGCCCTCTCTGATTTTCCTGGCCCACAAAAGACATGATCAAAACCCATTGATGTTTTTTACAATGAAGTTTAGGAATAACATCTCATGCAGCCACAGTAACTGGAACAATAAGTCATTGAATTAAATATTGGGTAAATAGAAATAATATAGGTTCAGAAGAAATCAATAAACAAATTCCAAATATTTAATATGTCTTTAGAAAACTTGTTCAGAAGAAAAATTCTTATCCAGATTAAACTACATTTGAAAGTTTTGTCTTAGTACATTAGAAACAGTTATTGGAGGCATAGTTAAATTTCCTTGAATCTTCATGATATTATCTAGATTTAAAACCTACAATTTTGGAAAAGAGCCTGATTTCATTAAATTAAGAAGTGTTTCCAGGTAGTCACTCATTTCAACACACCATTTTGGGAACAAAAGAGAAAACCTGCAGAATTGTGTAAACATATAAAACCTATGAAACAAGTTTATGCAAATACCTTCCCAGTATCATTGGGAAATATTTGGGGAAAAAATGATTTTTGTTACGTAGTTTGAAAATAAATCTCCATATGAGATCTTATTAATTAACTTGCCAAGTAAGATGGATAAAGAAGTAGTATTTTCATAAGCTTTGAAGAGTGCAGTTTTGCTACATTGCATATTACCACCCATTAAGAATAATACAGAAAAGAAACCTGAGATAAGAAAGGGTGTTCCTGGGTAGGTACTTCTTCCCGGAGGAGATCACTTGTTATCCTTTTGCCCTCACTTTTCCTATGAGAACCTGTTCCCTCTAGTTAGTAGCCAAGTGCATCTTTCAAAGATGTTTCTGGACCATCTCTACTATATAATCATGTAAAAACCCACATGAAGTAAATTTGAAAGTTTTTAACTCCATAAGGAAAGGGAGAAAAACCTTATTTCCTAAATAAGGATAAAAAAACTTTTTCTAAAAATAATCACTTAAATCTGTAGGTTATTTGATTTACTTTTTCACTAAAGAAATCTAAACAAAACAATGAAAACACCATTGTGTTTTGAAAAGAAATGAAGCATAAATCAATTAAGCATGCTACTTTTAAATAAATCTTTGAATGATATGAATACACACAAAAATTAAGAAAAAGTCAAAATTTTATCTCTAAACACCAAATGTGGCTGGCACCAATGATCAATAAGGACCACTGTTTATAATAATAAGAAAGGATACAAAACTTAAATGATTATCATATTGGACTTATATATAAAAAACTAATAACATTATATAAATTTAATTTTACAAAAGATTTTAACTTGAATAATATATTCTCTGCTTATTAATGCTTTCAACTCATGAGTAATGAATATAATAAAGTTTAGAAATTTAAGACTGAAATGTTTGTCCCCTGCTATGTCTTAACTATTAGAGTTACACTCTATTAGAGGGGAAAGAAAGAAAACAGAACAATAGTCTAACCTCCTGATGAAAGGTAACTTCTAGTTTTCTGTATTTCCTACAAATGAACATTACCAGGGATCTCAAACATATCTAATTTCTAATGCCATAATCCGTATTTAAATAGTGACACTAAGCAACACAGAAAAGCAGATTGCATTTGGTAAGGCAGTATTAAAATATTAATCTAGGAACACAAGTTAAAATTTCACTGGGTTTGGAAATAGAGATTCTTATCTTTGTAGTAACTTTCAGAGGCACGTAAAAAAGGAAAGAATCACTCAGTAACTTTGATTTCTACAACTTTCAATTTTATTAGTTTCATTAACTCAGATATAAGTCAGAATCGCTGAGAATTTCTTGAAAATATATCATTACATGGAGAAATGCTTGTTGAAATGGAAATAAGTGCACAAAATACTAATGATGCTGGAACAAAGTTTTGTAGTTTTCTTTTCAGAAAAGCAAAACAAAAAAGTCAGAACAATACAAAAATAGAGATAATGAAATTACTACAATAAGGTAAAACTAAATGTTATTACTTTCTGCCTCCAAAACACTATTATAAATAAAGGAATAATATATTTGAAACTTTAGGCAGAAATAAAAAAGCCAAATAACTTCAACAACCAGGATTTAGGAAATTTGACTGGTAAGATTCACAATGACAATTTACTGAAAATAAGAGATAAAAACTTTCTTCATTCACTGTGAAGTGATTCTGACAAATGATCTAATACTATTCAATCTGTACAGAAAACAATGAGCCAAAAAGCTTAGCTGTAGTGAAAATTAATGAAGTGACTATAGGCTGTTTCCACCCATATTTAAATGTTATTTACTTCAACTCTGGCATTCTTTTGTTCATCGTTATACTTGATATGGGTTGATCAACATGATGGTATATGGAATATAAGCAATTTGAAAATCTATGACATATATTCTTAAAAATCTGAGATTCACTTGGACAAACTAATAAGGAATAAAATTGGAAGTTATGCATTGGACATAATTAGTGTGTGAAGATACTCTATGCACTTTAGTGAAGAGTCTTGTGTGTCCTTAGGATTTTGATTGGAATGGCTAACCCAGAAGGATTTAGAAGCATTATTCAGATAGAAAATAAAATGAGTCAACTCAATGGGAGAAAGTACCCACCTGGAACAAGACATTGGTTAGGTACAATTTTATAATATATATATATACTTTTAAAATATACTTTTATGTGCCTCTGAAAGTTACTACAAAGATAAGAATCTCTATTTCCATATATATGGGTGTATGTGGGCGTGTGTGTGTGTGTGTATACACACACATATATATATATGTATACATAACTCTGTTATCCAAGCTGGAGTACAATGGCACAATCTTGCTCACTGCAACCTCTGCCTCCTAGGTTCAAGCAATTCTCCTGCCTTGGCATCCCAAGTAGCTGGGATTACAGGTGCCCACCACCGTGCCTGGCTAGTTTTTTTCTGTATTTTTGGTAGAGATGAGATTTCATCATGTTGGCCAGGCTGGTCTCAAACTCTTGACCTCAGGTGATCCAGCCACCTCAGCCTCCCACAGTGCTAGGATTACAGGCATAAGCCATCACACCTGGCGTTAAAAGTATATTTCTTAGTCAAATTCACCTTCATGAACTTAAAATGGAGGGATTAGTGCATTATTTGATTAATTAATGGATTTATTCTGTCTTTTGTTGTATTCAATAGTTTACTTTTGAGACTTCTGGTTTCTGGCCCAGCATGAAAGGAGCTTAGAAGTGTACCCTAAAAATAAAAAAAATTTTAAAAAATTTTAAAAAAAGTTAAATGAGCTGAAAAATCAACAACTCCTTCTCTTTTTGAAGTGAGATCACAGGGCAAGCCCGTGCTCCCAAAATTGGAGAGACAGGCAAATATAGAGAATCCCATCTTTCTAGAGCAGAAATATCTGTGAGATTCAGTGCTAGCTTAGGAAAATATAAACTGTAATTGATGAAATGCTGGAGGCTCAGTGTAGACAATTTTGAGAGTTAAAAATTCCAGGGGACCCAGTCATGGGGAGGCCCTCACACATGTATAGGTGTTACTTCCAGGAGCTCTACCAGGTGCTCACAGTGAATATCTGAGAAAAATTCCTTCCCACCTCAGGCAAGGAGAGTGCAACACTGAACATTTTGAAATATGCTGGGCCAGAAACCAGAAATCAACATGAGATTTGAAGAAGACAAATATCTAAACCATATAATTCTGCCTCTATCTCCTAAAAATCTTATGTCTTTCTCACATTGCAAAATATAATTATCCTGTGCCAATAGTCTTTAAAAAGCCTTAACTCATTCCAGCATCAAGGACAAAGTTCTAAGTCTCATCTGAGACTCATCTCTTTCCACTTATGAGCCCATAAAATTAAAACAAATTATTTACTTTCAAGATACAATGGAGGTATAGGCATTGGGTAGACATTCCAATTCCAAAAGGGAGAAGTCAGCAAAAAGAAAGAGGCTACAGTTTCCAAGTTTCCATGCAAGTCTGAAATACAGTAGGTAGTCATTATATCTCAGAGCTCCAAAATAATCTCCTTTTACTCCATGTGCCACATCCAGAGTACACTGGTACAAAGGGCGGACTTTCAAGGCCTTGGATGACTCTGCCCCCGTGGCACTGCAGGGAGCAGCCCCTGTGACTGCTTTTACAAGTTGGAGTTGAGCAGCTCTGTCTTTTCCAGGCTCAGAATACAAGCTCTTGGTGGATCTACCATTATAGTTCCTGGAAGGTGGCAGCCCTATTCCCATAGCTGCAATAGGTAGTGCCCTGGTGTGGACTGTATGTGAGGGCTCCACATCCACATTCCCCTCCTCACTGCACTAGTAGAGCTTCTCTGCAGAGGCTCTGCCCCTACAGCAATGTTTTGCATCCTCCAAAATCTAGGGGGAAGTTGCCAAGTCTCCTTCCTTTTTGCACTCTGCGTGCCTGTGGGCTTAACGACATGTAGAAGTTACCAAGTCTTGTGCTTGCTTCGGCAGCACATATACAAAAATTGCAATGATACAGAGAAGATTAGCATGGCCCCTGCGCAAGGATGACACACAAATTCGTGAAGCATTCCATATTTTTAAATCATCAAAGATCAAAAGAGACAAAGAAGGCCATTACATAATGGTAAAGGGATCAATTCATCAGGAAGAGCTAACTACCCTAAATACATATGCACCCAATACAGGAGCACCCAGATTCATAAAGCAAGTCCTGAGAGATTTACAAAGAGACTTAGACTCCCGTACAATAATAAAGGAAGACTTTAACACCCCACTGTCAACATTAGACAGGTCTACGAGACAGAACGTTAATAAGGATATCGAGGATTGAACTCAACTCTGCACCGAGTGGACCTAATAGACATCTGTATGACCTAATAGACATCTGTAGATGTCTATTAGGTCCAAATCAACAGAATATACATTCTTCTCAGCACCACATCGCACTTATTCCACAATTGACCACATAGTTGGAAGTAAAGCACTCCTCAGCAAATGTAAAAGAACAGAAATTATAACAAACTGTCTCTCAGACCACAGTGCAATCAAACTAGAACTCAGGACTAAGAAACTCAATCGAAACTGCTCAACTACATGGAAACTGAACAACCTGCTCCTGAATGACTACTGGGTACATAACGAAATGAAGGCAGAAATAAAGATGTTCTTTGAAACCAAGGAGAACAAAGATACAACATACCAGAATCTCTGGGACACATTTAAAGCAGTGTGTAGAGGGAAATTTATAGCACTAAATGCCCACAAGAGAAAGCTGGAAAGATCTAAAATTGACACTCTAACATCACAATTAAAAGAACTAGAGAAGCAAGAGCAAATACATTCAGAAGCTAGCAGAAGGCAAGAAATAACTAAGATCAGAGCAGAACTGAAGGAGATAGAGACACAAAAAACCCTCCAAAAAATCAATGAATCCAGGAGTTGGTTTTTTGAAAAGATCAACAAAATTGATAGACCACTAGCAAGACTAATAAAGAAGAAAAGAGAGAAGAATCAAATAGACACAATAAAAAAAAGATAAAGGGGATATCACCACCGACCCCCACAGAAATACAAACTACCATCAGAGAATACTATAAACACCTCTACTCAAATCAACTAGAAAACCCAGAAGAAATGGATAATTTCCTGGACACTTACACTCTCCCAAGACTAAACCAGGAAGAAGTTGAATCCCTGAATAGACCAATAGTAGGCTCTGATATTGAGGCAACAATAAATAGCCTATCAACCAAAAAAAGTCCAGGACGACATAGATTCACACAGAATTATACCAGAGGTACAAGGAGCTGCTGGTACCAATCCTTCTGAAACTATTCCAATCAATAGAAAAAGAGGGAATCCTCCCTAACTCATTTTAAGAGGCCAACATTATCCTGATACCAAAGCCTGACAGAGACACAACAAAAAAAGAGAATTTTAGACCAATATCCCTGATGAACACCAATGCAAAAATCCTCAATGCAAACCGAATCCAGTAGCACATCAAACAGCTTATCCACCATGATCAAGTGGGCTTCATCCCTGGGATACAAGGCTGGTTAAACATAAGCAAATCAATAAATGTAATCCAGCATACAAACAGAACCAAAGACAAAAACCACATGATTATCTCAATGGATGCAGAAAAGGCCTTTGACAAAATTCAACTGCCTTTCATGCTAAAAACTCTCAATAAATTCGGTATCCATGGAACATATCTCAAAATAATAAGAGCTATTTATGACAAACCCACAGCCAGTATCATACTGACTGGGCAAAAACTGGAAGCATTCCCTTTGAAAAGTGGTACAAGACAGGGATGCCCTCTCTCACCACTCCTATTCAATGTAGTGTTGGAAGTTCTGGCTAAGGCAATCAGGCAAGAGAAAGAAATCAAGGGTATTCAGTAGGAAAAGAAGAAGTCAAATTGTCCCTGTTTGCAGATGACATGATTGTATATTTAGAAAATCCCATTCTCTCAGCCCAAAATTTCCTTAAGCTGATAAGCAACTTCAGTAAAGTCTCAGGATACAAAATCAATGTGCAAAAATCACAAGCATTCTTAGACACCAGTAACAGACAAACAGAGAGCCAAATCATTAATGAACTCCCATTCACAATTGCTTCAAAGAGAATCAAATACCTAGGAATCCAACTTACAAGGGCTATAAAGGACCTCTTCAAGGAGAACTACAAACCACTGCTCAGTGAAATAAGAGAGGACACAAACAAATGGAAGAACATACCATGCTCAAGGATAGGAAGAATCAATATTGTGAAAATGGCCATACTGCCCAAGGTCATTTATAGATTCAATACCATCCCCATCAAGCTACCAATGCCTTTCTTCACAGAATTGGAAAAAAACTGCTTTAAAGTTCATATGGAACCAAAAAAGAGCCCACATTGCCAAGACAATCCTAAGTCAAAAGAACAAAGCTGGAGGCATCACGCTACCTGACTTCAAACTATACTACAAAGCTACAGTAACCAAAACAGCATGGTACCGGTACCAAAACAGAGATACAGACCAATGGAACAGAACAGAGTCCTCAGAAATAATACCACACATCTACAGCCATCTGATCTCTGACAAACCTCAGAAAAACAAGAAATGGGGAAAGGATTCCCTATTTAATAAATGGTGCTGGGAAAATTGACTAGCCATAAGTAGAAAGCTGAAACTGGATCCTTTCCTTACTCCTTATACAAAAATTAATTCAAGATGGATTAGAGACTTAAATGTTAGATCTAAACCATAAAAACCCTAGATGAAAACCCAGGTAATACCATTCAGGACATAGGCATTGGCAAGGACTTCATGTCTAAAACACCAAAAGCAACGGCAGCAAAAGCCAAAATTGACAAATGAGATCTAATTAAACTAAAGAGCTTTTGCACAGCAAAAGAAACTACCTTCAGAGTGAAAAAGTAACCTAGAGAATGGGAGAAAATTTTTGCAACCTACTCATCTGACAAAGGGCTAATATCCATAACCTACAAAGAACTCAAACTAATTTATGAGAAAAAAGCAAATAACCCCATCAAAACGTGGGCAAAGGATATGAACAGGCATTTCTCAAAAGAAGACATTCATACAGCCAACAGACACATGAAAAAATGCTCATCATCACTGGACATCAAAGATATGCAAATCAAAACCACAATGAGATACCATCTCACACCAGTTAGAATGGCAGTTATTAAAAAATCAGGAAACAATAGGTGCTGGAGAGGATATGGAGAAATAGGAACACTTTTACACTGTTAGTGGGACTGTAAATTAGTTCAACCATTGTGGAAAACAGTGTGGCGATTCCTCGAGGATCTACAACTAGAAATACCATTTGACCCAGCCATCCCATTACTGGGGATACACCCAAAGGACTATAAATCATGCTGCTATAAAGACACATGCAAGGCCGGGCACAGTGGCTCAAGCCTGTAATCCCAGCACTTTGGGAGGCCGAGACGGGTGGATCATGAGGTCAGGAGATCGAGACCATCCTGACGAACATGGTGAAACTCCGTCTCTACTAAAAAATACAAAAAACTAGCCGGGCGAGGTGGCGGGTGCCTGTAGTCCCAGCTACTCAGGAGGCTGAGCCAGGAGAATGGCATGAACCTGGGAGGCAGAGCTTGCAGTGAGCTGAGATCCCACCACTGCACTCCAGCCTGGGCGACAGAGCGAGACTCCGTCTCAAAAAAAAAAAAAAAAAAAAAGACACATGCACACGTATGTTTATTGCAGCACTATTCACAATAGCAAAGACTTGGAATCAACCCAAATGTCTATCAGTGACAGCCTGGATTAAGAAAATGTGGCACATATACACCATGGAATACTATGCAGCCATAAAAATGGATGAGTTTGTGTCCTTTGTAGGGACATGGATGCAGCTGGAAACCATCATTCTCAGCAAACTATTGCAAGAACAGAAAATCAAACACCGCATGTTCTCACTCATAAGTGGTAATTGAACAATGAGATCACTTGGACAGAGGAAGGGGAACATCACACACTGGGGCCTATTGTGGGGAGGAGACGGAGGGGAGGGATAGCATTAAGAGATATACCTAATGTAAATGATGAGTTAATGGGTACAACACACCAACATGGCACATGTATACACATGTAACAAACCTGCACATTGTGCACATGTACCCTAGAACTTGAAGTATAATAATAAAAAAAAAATTAAAAATAAAAATTACCAAATCTTATGGCTTCCACCTTCCAGAGCTGTGGCCTGAGCTTTATCTGGGCCCCTTTGAGCTGAGGCTGGAGTCAAAGTAGCCTGGATTCAGGGAGCACTGTCCCAAGGCTGCACTGGGTAGCAGATCCCTGAGCCTAGCCTCTGAAACCATTTTTCCTCCTAAGCCTCTGAGCCTGTGATGAGAGGGGCTGCCTCAAAGATCTCTGAAATATCTTTGAGGCCTCTTTTCATGGTCTTGGATATTAGCACTTTAGTCCCTTTTAGTCGTGCTAATCTCTCAAGCAAGTGGTTTCTCCACAGCCTGCTTGGATTCTTCACCAGAAAATGGGTTTTTCTTTTATACAACATGGCTAGACTAACTTTTCCAAAGTTTTACACTCTCCTTTTAAATATAAGTTAGAACTGTAAGTCATTTCTTTGCTCCCACATATGAATTAGTTTGTTAGAAGCATCTAGGCAACATCTTGAACACTTTGCTGCTTAGAAATTTCTTCTGCCAGATACCCTAGGTCATCACTCTTAAGTTCAAACTTTTACAGATCCATAAGGCATGAAAACAATGAAGCCAAGTTCTTTGCTAAGGCATAACATGAGTGAGCTTTGTTCCAGTTCCAATAAGTTAATTTTCATCTGAGACCTCATAAGCCTGAACTTCATTGTCTGTATCACTATCAGTATTTTGGTCAACACCATTTAACAAGTCTCAGAAGATCCAAACTTTCCCTTATCTTTCTGTCTTCTGAGACCTCCAGGCTCTTTCAACATCTGCCTACTGTCCAGTTCCAAATCTGCTTCCACATTTTCAGTTATTTGTGTAGCAACTCTCCAATGTCCAGTATCGATTTTCTGTATAAGGCCATTCTTACATTTCTATAAAGAAATAACAGAGGCTGTGTGACCTGTAAAGAAAAGAGGTTTAATTGGCTTGCCATTCTGTAAACTGTAACAGCATGGCTTCAGTATTTGCTTCTGGAAAGGGCCTCAGGAACCTTACAATCATGGCAGAAGGCAAAGAGAGAATGGACAAATCACATAGTGAGAGTCGAAGCAAGAGAGGGAGCATGGAGGTGCCACACACTTTTAAATGATGTGATCTTTTATGAACTCATTCATCACCAAGGGGATGGCACTAAGCCATTAATGAGATATCTGCCCACATGATCTAAGCATCTCCACCAGGACCGACCTCCAACAATGGGAATTTTATTTCAACATGAAATTTGGAGGGAACAAATATCCAAACTGTATTAGTCATGGTTCTCTAAAGGAACAATATTAAAAGGATAGATATATATGTAAAGAGGAGTTTATTAAGGAGTATTGACTCATACAATCACAAGGTGAAGTGTCACAATAGGTCGTCTGCAGGCAGAGGAACAAGGAAGCCAGTCTGAGTCCCAAAACCTCAAAAATAGGGAATTTGACAGTGCAGCCTCCAGTCTGTGACCAAAGGCACAAGAGCCCTTAGCAAACCACTACTGTATGTACAAGAGTCTAAAGGCCTAAGAACTTGGAGTTCAATATTTGAGGGCACCAAACATCCACCACAGGAGAGAGATGAAGGCCAGAAGACTCAGCAAGTCTGCTCTTTCCATCTTCTGCTCACTTTATTCTAGCTGCACAGGCAGCTCATTAGATGGTGCCCACCCAGATTGAGAGTGGGTCTGCCTCTCGCAGTCCACTCACTTAAATGTCAGTCTCCTTTGGCAACACCCTCACAGGCACATGAAGGAACAATACACATTGCATCTTTCAATCTAATCAACTTGACGCTCAATATTAATCATAACAAGTCTACCCATTGTCAACTTAAGCCCATACACATCTCCTGAAATCATATATAATCTTCAAATAAAGACAATAGTAAAGTCATAATTATGCCTAACATAATACAGCTTTCCCTTTTACTACTGGAGGCACATTGATCCTTAACTTAAATGCTATTACATAAAGTTAACACTTAAATGCTGATATGAAGTCAATAAATCTTAGGCCACATGATAAAGGGGAAAAAAGGAAATAAAATAAAGATATTCTCTTAGTACAGGTGTTTACATGCACAAACATGTTCTTAACCAAAATAAGGAGGAAATAATCATGAAAATTACAGTCCTCATTTCTGTAACTAGTTACAGTTGTAGCTGGTATTGATGACTACCTTCTTCTACTACACATTCTGTATTTCCTTTGCCTATAGTAAACACCTCCTCAGCCGGTCATGGCTTTTTATCTGGTGGGGTGACCAAAACCTTCATTCCTGAAGGGTCTGGTCATTTGTAATTCTGCCTGGGTTGGGTTGTTTTAGTTTCTTATTGACCTTAATCCCAGGACGTGGTAATACTTTGAGATGCCCTAAGGGATCTCGTGTATTCCATACATACTCTTCCTTACCTCCATTGTGGAGTAGTAGATTCATTTTATCTTGATAGTCTGGGTCAATCATCTCAGCCAACACTGTAACTCTCTTCTTAGCCTGCTGACTTAGCGGTAAGAGGACCCCAAAGTGGCCAAGTGGCAATCTTAACTTCCAGTTAAATGGAATCATTGTTGTGTCTACTGGTGGCAGCATTCTTCCCTCTGGAACTAAGACTCTAAGTAAGTAGAATGTAATGTTGTGGGAACAGGAAGCAAAAATTTTGCTGGTGGGTCACTAGGGGTGATGATGAGTGGTGTCACTTCTACTACCACCTTTGATTCCTGGATCCATGGTAGAAACAGTACCATATATTGGACACTGATTCAGAGCATATACGGTCTTCTGGAGAATTTAACCTTAGCCCTGCTAACTATTGTCAACTAGTTGGCATTGTAATTGTAACTTCAAGAGGCCATTCCACAAGTCTATCAATCCAGCTGCTTCAGGATGATGGGGAACATGGTAAGACCTGGGAATTCCATGAGCATGAGCTCACCACTGCACTTCTTTAGCCATAATGTGAGTGCCTTGGTCAGAGGTAATGCTATGTGGAATACCATGACAATGGATAAGGCATTCTGTGCATCCACGGATGGTAGTCTTGGCAGAAGCATTGTGTGTAGGATAAACAAAACCATATCCAGAGTAAGTGTCTATTCCAGTGACGACAAACCACTGCCCTTTCCATGATGGAAGCAGTCCAATATACCCAACCTGCCAGCAAGTATTTGGTTGATCACCCTGAGGAACGGTGTCATATTGAGGGCTCAGTGTTGGTTTCTGCTGCTGGCAAATTGGGCATTCATATGTGGTCGTAGCCAGATCAGGCTTGGTGAGTGAAAGTCCATGTTGCTGAGCCCATGTGTAACCTCCATCCCTGCCACCATGGCCACTTTGTTCTTGAGCCCATTAGGTGATGACAGGGTTGGCTGAGGAAAGAGGCTGAGTAGTATCCACAGAATGAATCATTCTATCCACTTGATTATTAAAATCCTCCTCTGCTGAGGTTACTCTTTGGTGAGCCCTCACAGGAGATACAAATATCTTCACAGTTTTTGGACACTCTGAGAGGTCCACTCACATAACTCTTCCCCAAATTTCTTTGTCACCAATTTTCAACTCATGGTTCTTCCATGTCCCTGACCATACAGCAAAACAATTGGCTCCAGTCCATCAATCAGTATGTAACCACACATCTGACCACTTCTCCTTCCAAGCAAAGTGTACAACAGGTGCAGAGCTCAAAGTTCTGCACAATGAGAAGATTTTGCTTTGTCACTGTCCCTCAGGAATGCCCTAGAAAGGGACTGTAGTGCTGCAGCTGTCCACTGTCACGTGGTGCCTACAGATCATGCAGAGCCATCTGTAAACCAGGCCCTAGTCTTCTCTTTTTCTGTCAGCGATCATAGGGAATTCTCCATGAGGCCATCCATGCAGACTGGGGGAGAGAAGGTATGGTAGCAGGAGTGGGGACCATGGACATTTGAGTCACTTCCTTATGTAACTTACTAGTGCCCTCAGGACCTGCTCGAGCCAGATAATATGTATACCACTTCCATTTGATGATGGAATGCTGCTGTGCTTGGCAAACTTTATGGCTAAGTGGGTCAGAAAGCACCCAGTTCATGACACACAGTTCATGTCACATGGTGACTTGATGACCCATAGTCAAACGTTCATTCCACCAAAGCCCAGTAACAAGTCAAGAGCTGTCTCTCAAAAGGTGAGTAGTTATCTGCAGAAGATGGCAGGTTCCTGCTCCAAAATCCTAGAGGCCCCCACTGTGATTCACCTATGGGGTCCTGTCAAAGGCTCCAAACAGCATCCCTATGTGCCATGGACACATCAGGAACCATTGGATCTGCTGAGTTATATGGCCCAAGTGGCAGAGCAGTTTGTACAGTAGCCTGGACCTGTTACAGAGCCTTGTCCTGTTCTGGACCCCACTCAAAACTGGCAGCCTTTTGGGTCACTTGATAAATGGGCTGGAATAACACACCCAAATGAGGAATGTGTTGCCTTCAAAATCCACATAGGTCCACTAGGCGTTGTGCCTCTTTCTTCCTTGTAAGAGGAGCCAAATGCAGCAATTTATCCTTCACCTTAGAAGGAATATCTTGACAGGTCCCACATCTCTGGACCCCCAGAAATTTTACTGAGGTAGAAGGTCCCTGAATTTTAGTTGAAATTATTTCCAATCCCCTGGCATGCAAATGTGTCACCAATAAGTCCAGTGTGTTTGCTACTTCTCACTTACTGGATCCAATGAGCATAACGTCATCAGTGTAATGAACCAGTGTGATATCTTGTGGAAAGGAAAAGTGATCAAAATCTCTGCAAACAAGATTATGACACAAAGTCAGAGAGTTGATATACCCCCCTAAGGTAGGACAGTGAAGGTATATTTCTGGTCTTGTCATCTGAAGGCAAATTGCTTCTGGTGGGCCTTATGGACAGGACTGGAGAAAATGGCATTCACCAAATCAATGGCTGTAAACCAGGTACCAGGAGATGTGTTAATTTGCTCAAGCAATGAAACCGCATCTGGTACAGCAGCTACAATAGGAGTCACCACTTGGTTTAGCTTACAATAATCCAGTGTCATTCTCCAAGATCTGTCTGTCTTCTGCGCAGGCCAAATAGTAGAGTTGAACAGGGATGTGGTGGGAATCACCACCTGTGTGTCTTTCAAGTCTTTTATGGTGGCACTAATCTCTGCAATCCCTCCATAGATGTGATATTGTTTTTGATTTACTACTTTTCCAGGTAGAGTCAGTACTGATGGCTTCCATTTGGCTTTTTCCACAATAATAGCCATGATCCTACCAGTCACAGAGCCAATGTGGGATTCTGCCAGCTGCTAAGTATGTCTATGCCAATTATGCATTCTGGCACTAGAGGAATGCATAAGCATTCCCACAGCATGAGGCTCATTCCCACAGCATGAGCCTAGGGACCCACTGGCCCCAGTGTAAGTTGGACCTGAGTTGAAATTCAATTACCTTACTTCCAAAAGTCCCTACTTTAACTAGAGGACCACAATGATGTTTTGAGTCCCTTAGAATCCAACGTCACCTCAGAGTCAGTGTCCAGTAGTCCCTGAAAGGTCTGATTATTTCCCTTTCCCCAGTGCACAGTTACTCTGGTTGAGGCCAGAGGTCTCCTTTGGGAAGGATGAGGGGAGGATTAACAACACAAACTGTTGGTAGTAAGATCCTTCCTCAAGGGGACCTAGTCTCCCTTTGTTACAGAAAGCGGTCCCAATTCAGACTTCAAGAGAGGGCTCTTGGGTCTCAAGCAAGAAAGAATTTAGGGTAAGTCCACAGTGCAAAGAAAAAGCAAGTTTATTAAGAAAGTGAAGGAATAAAAGAATGGCTATTCCATAGCCAGAGCACCCCTGAAGCCTGTTGGTTGCCCATTTTTATGGTTATTTCTTGATGATATGCTAAACAAGGGGTGGATTATTCATGCCTCCCCTTTTTACACCATATAGGGTAACTTCTTGACATTGCTATGGCATTTGTAAACTGTCATGGCGCTGGTAGGACTGTAGCAGTGATAATGACCAGAGGTCACTCTTGTCACTGTTTTGGTTTTGGTGGGTTTTGGCTGTCTCCATTACTGCAAGCTATTTTATCAGCAAGATCTTCATGACCTTTACTTTGTGCTGACCTCCTATCTCATCCTGTTCCTTCGAATGTCTTAACTATCTGGGAATGCTGCCCAGTAGGTTTCAGTCTCATTTTACCCAGATCCTATTTAAGATGGAGTTGCTCTGGTTCACACATCTCTGACACCTTCACGCAAGGGGTTCTGAGTCTGTAAACTGCAAACTGATTCAAGTATGGAAATTGATTGAGGCCTCATGATTCTATATTTTTATAGTTCAAATTAGTATTTTGTCCACTCGACCTAGAATTTTTCTGCTTATACAAATTAAGTAAGAATGCAGTAGGCTTTCTATCTATTTCACTTCTAGAGATACCATGATTAATTTGCCAATGCCAGAGCTCTAGACAAAGAATCTATGCCATTCACAAAAATTCAAAAAATTGGTGCTTAAGAAAGCTAAAAACACAAAAACAAAATAAAAATGGACAAATGAGATCATATTAAGGTAACAAATTTCTGTACAGCAAAGGAAAAAAAAATCAACAAAGTGAAGAGACAACCCACAGAAGAGACAACCCACAGAATGGGAGAAAATATTTACAAACTACCCATCTGACAAGGGATTAATAACCAGAATATATAAGAAGTTCAAACAACTCTGTAGGAAAAAGTTGAATAATCTGATCAGAAAATGGGCAAAAGACTTGAACATTTCTCAAAAGATGATGTACAAATGGCAACCAGAGATATGAAAAGGTGCTCAACATCATTAATCATCAAAGAAATGCAAATCAAAACTACAATGACATATTCTCTCACCCCAGTTAAAATGACTTTTATCCAAATGTGAGGCACTAGCAAATATTGGTGAGGATGTGGAAAAAGCAGAATCTTCATACACTCTTGGTCAGAATGTAAATTAGTACAGCCACTATGGAGAACAGTTTGGAGGCTCCTCAGAAAGCTAAAAATAGAGGTACCATATGATCCAGCAATACCATTCCTGGATATATACTCAAAAGTACAAAAATCAGTATATTGAAGAGATATCTGCACTTCATATTTGTTGTAGCACTGTTCACAATAGCCAAGATGTGGAAGCAACCTAAGTGTGCACCAACAGATAAATGGATAAATAAAATATAGTACATATACACAGTGGAGTACTATTCAGTCATAAAAAGGAATGAGATATTGTCATTTGCAACAACATGGATGAAAATGGAAGACATTATGTTAAGTAAAATACCCCAGTCACAGAAAGACAGACATGTCATAGTTTCACTTATTTGTAGGACATAAAAATCAAAACAATTGAACTCATGGAGATATAGAGTAAAAAGTTGGTTACCAAAGGCTACAAAGGGTGGGAAGATCAGTAGAGGTGGGGATGGTTAATGGGAAAAAAAAAAAGTAGAAAGAATAAGACCTAGTATTTGATAGCATAACAGTATGACTATAGTTAATAATAAGTGTACATTTTAAAGTAACTGAAAGAGTATAATTTGATTGTAACACAAAGCATAAATTCTTGAGAAGAGGGATACCCAACTTTCCATGATTTGATTATTGCATATTGCATGCCTGTGCCAAAATATCTAATATATCCCATAAATATATACACCTACTATGTGCCCACAAAAATTAAAGATTAAAACAAAACAAAAAAAACCTACAAACCATTCCTCTCTGAAATTCATCACCTCCAAAGGGTTTGAATATCAACAGGGAATTAGCATTTATTTTTTAATTTAACAAAAGTATCTTGTTAAAATGCTAATATCCAGTTTTGAGCTAAAAGTGATTGTTTGAAGTCAATTAATGTAATCCAACATGTCCACAGATTGAGAGAAAAATCACATGATTATATCAATAGATGCAGAAAAAGCATTTGATAAAATCTAACACCAATTTATTATCATAACTAGGAATAGAAGGGAACTTCCTCAACTTGGAGAACATCTTCAAATTACCTATAGCTAGCATCATATTTAATGGTGAAAACTTGAAGCTTTCCCACTAACATCAGGATCAAGGTACTTCCTCTCATCGCTGTTTTTCAACATCATACTGGAATTCCTAACTAATTCAATAAGACCAAAAAGGAAAGTTATACTGATTGGGAAGGAAGAAATCACTATCTTTTTCTCTCATGTGACATGAACATGAATGTAAAAAATCAAAATAATCAACAAAAGACCTTCTGAAACTAGTAAGTCATTATAGCAAGTTTGCAAAATACATACTTAATATATAAAAGCCAACCACTTTACTATATGTCAATAACGGCCAAGTGCAAATTGAAATTAAAAACACTATACTATTTACATTAGCACCTAATATATGTAATAATTTAATATAAATCTAAAAATATAAGAGCTATACGAGGAAAACTATAAAATCTGATGAAAAATGGTAGAACTAAATAAATAGAAATTATTCCATGTTGAAGGACAATAAGACTCAAAATTGTCCAGATGTCAGTGTTTTCCATCTATATCTCTTGATTCTATTCAATGCCAATCAAACTCTTAGCAGGTTATTTTGTGGATATCAAAAGCTGATTCTAAAATTTATATAAAGAGGCAAACGATCAGAATAGCATATTCAATGTTGAAAGAGATGAACAGATGACTGACTGACTTCAATACATAATGTAAAACTACAGTATTCAAGGAAATGGCGTTTCTGGCAAATAAACGAACACATAGATCCATGAAGAGTAGCGACCTCAGAAATACACCCACATGTAGTCTACTGATCTTTGACAAAAGAGCAAAGGCAGTATGATGGAGCAAAGGTAATCTTTTCAATAAATGGTGCTAAAACGACTGAAAATTTACATTCACAAAAATGTAGACAAAGGAGCTACACCATTCACACATATTAATTCAAAATGGGTTACAGATCAAAATGTAAAATGCAAAGCTGTAGAACTCCTAGAATGTAATATAGGAGACAATCTATATGATCTCAGGTATGACTATGACATTTTAGATATACATTAAAGGCATAATCCAGGAAAGAAAAAATAAATTGGACTTTCTTAAAACTGAAAACTTCTGCTGTGCAAAAGGTATTTTGAAGAGAATTGAAGGATAAACCAGACTGAGAAAATATTTTCAAGAGACCCACAGAAGACTATTATCCAAAATATGCAAAAAAAAAAAACTTAAAACTTAGTAAGAAAATGAGCAACTTATTAATAAAATAACCAAAGACCTGAACAGACAGCTCACCAAAGAAGGAATACAGATGGCAAATAAATATATAAAAAGATGTTCCACATCTTATGTCATCTGGGAAATGCAAATTAAAACAATAATGAAATATCACTATTCACCTTTTAGAATGTCCAAAATCCAGAAGGCTGATAGGACCAAATGCTAGAAAGGATGTGATACAGCAAGAACCCTCATTTACTTCTTGTGGGAATGCAAAATGATACGACCACTTTGGAAAAGAGTTTGGCAGTTTCTTACAAAACTAAACAGTCTTACAGTATGATTCAACAATTGCACTCTTTGCTGTTTACCCAAATGAATGGAAAATTTATGGCCCATAAAAACTTGCACATGAATGTTTATAGCAGCCTTATGTATAATTGACAAAACTTGGAAGGAACCCGAATGTTCTTCAGAAGGTGAAAGGATAAACTGTGGTACATCTGACAATGGAATATTATTCAGTACTAAAAAAATATGAGCTATGAAGCTATGGAAGACATGAAAGAAACTTAAATGCATCTTGTAAGTGAAAGAAGCCAATGTGAAAAGCTTACATATATATGATTCCACCTATATGAGCTTATGGAAAAGGAAAAATTATAGAGACAGTAAAAAGGTCAGTGGTTTTCAGCAATTAGCAGGGAAGGAATGATGAACAGGGAAAGCACAGAGGATTTAAGGCAGTAAATCTATTCTGTATGCTATTACAGTGGTGAACACATGTTATTATATATTTATCACAACCCATAGGATGTATAGCACCAACAGTGAGCTCTAATGTAATGTATGGAGATGAATCAATGTAGGTTCATCTATTACAAAATATGTACCACTGCGGTGCAGGATGTTGATATGCACAACTGGGGAGGCTGTGCGTGTGTGGGGACAGGAGCTATATTTGCCTCCATGTATTTCCTGCCCAATTTTACTGTGAACCTTAAACTTCTTTTTACAAAGTTTATTAATTTAAAAATTGTAGTTTTAAAATTCTTGATCTATTAACGTGTGGCCGCTTATGCTTCTATGGTGCAAAAATTCAGAAGTCAACAGATACAGATTTAATTTCTGCCTGTGTGACTTTAGTCAAGTTATTTCACCTCTTTTATACTCAGATTTCTGATCCATTAAATGGGGTTAAAAAGTCTGTTTCTGGGCTCTTTGTAAGTTATCAGTGTAAATATCACTGCAATAACATTATTCTTACTGAAAATAATCCCTCTTATTTAAATCAAATTCATTCTAATCAAACGATGTTGGACTACAAGAAAATTGTGTGAGTTGTCATTGTTTTTAAAATTTCATTTTTCTTTTGCAATGTATTATGCAGCTATTTTTTAGAAATACTATATAGTTGCTTAAAAATAATGTACTGTCTCAGTTTGGTGAAGAGTTTTCCATTTTTTTTCTCCTCTTTCTGTTTCTAATGGTTTTGCTCAAATATTCTCTACCTTTTAATTTTTTAATTTTTTTAGATGTGGGATCTTGCTATGTTGTCCAGGCTGGACTTGAAGTCCTGGGCTAAAGTGATCCTCCTACTTTGGCTGGCCTCCAAAACTTCTGGGATTATAGGTGTGAGTTACCATGCCCACATCTCTAGCCTTTCTGGTTTTATATGCTTGATCTGTCAATTTCTAATATATGTAAGTTAAAGTTATCCTTTTTATTTTGAATGCATTTTTTACTGTTAATTCTGTTTTCTTTTTTAATCTGTAATTCTGCTTATGGTTTTGTTTGATAGATATTGAGCATTTCTAATCTGAAAATCAGAAGTCCAAAATGCTCCACAGTCTGAAACTTTTTGAGCACCGACATCACGTAACAAATAGAAAATTCCACACCTGACTTCATGTTACAGGTGTCAGTCAGAATGCATGCACACAACAAACAGTTTATTCAACATTCCCAAAGGAAAAAAAGACTTTTCCCAGACCCCTTAAGCTGTGATGTATCTTTTACTTGAATACCAAGATTCCTCCATATCAGCACTCTCACAAAAGGTAATAATATGGCAGATGTCCAGGGTGGATATGCCAACAGATGGTTCCCATGATGCCTTACGTGGGGCTAAGTCCTACATGAATTGCTTAATGCATTTTTTTTTTTTTTTTGCTTGTGGTGTAAAGATATTGTTGAAAATATCAAAAAGGCCCACAGATACCCTTATGGGTAAAAATGATAAGAAAAAAAGGAAGCATTTATATTCATCTATAGCACAGAAAATCAAGGTGTTGGAGACACTGGACTGGGGTGTAAGTATGAAATGTTGTAAGGAAAAGTATTGTGTTAGAATGACCAACATGTATGACCAGAAGAAACAGAAGGATAAATTCTCAAAGTTCTATCATGACAGGATAAACAGAAGTTAGTAAAAAAAAAAAAAAATAGAAAAACACTGCATAATGCTAAAAATGAAGACCTTGATTCTGTATTAAAATAGTGAATCTCTTACTGTCACAGTGAACACATGACACTTAATGGTATGCAGATTATTTAAAAAAGCAAACATTTATCACAACAAACCAAAAGTTGAAAAGAACTGTGAATATTCAACAGAATGGTTGTAGAAATTTAAGAAATAATAGCATTACATTTTTTAAAATTTGTGGTACAAAGCATCTGCTGATCATAAAGGAGCAAATTCATTGACAAGTTTGCCCAGGTCATCGCTGATAAAAGCCTGATGCCATAACAAGTTTATACAGTTGGAAAAGCATCTTTGTTTCTGTATTATTGCCCCGAAAGACACTGACTAACAGCTTATGAGAGAGCCTTTTTAGGAATTAAGAATGCCAAGAATAGAATAATTGCTGGGATGTGCTAATGCAACAGACATGCATAAGCATAAACTTGCTGTAATAGGAATAAGCTTGTGTCCTCATTGTGTTAAAGGAGTAAATTTTTTACCAGTTTATAATTATGCTAAAAAAGGCATGAATCTCCACAGCCATCTTTTCTGATAGGTTTCACAAATGTGTTGTACCAACAGCTCATGCTCGCTGCAGGGAAGCCAGACTGGATGATGACTATAAGATTTTGTAATTCCTTGACAACTGTTCTGCTCATTCTCCAGGTAAAATTTTTATCAAAAATAATATTTATGCCATGTACTTTCACCAAATGTGACTTCATTAATTCCATGTGACCAGGATATCCTTAGATTAATGAAAAGTAAATATAAAAATACTTTCTTGAATGCCTGCTAGCAGCAGTAAACAAAGGCATGGGTGTGAAAGGTTCTCAAAGGAGTTTAGCATGAAGGATGCTATATATGCTGTTGCCAATGCTTGGAACACAGTTACTAAAAACAGAGTTGTGCATGCCTGGCACAATCTCAAGCCTGTGACTATGTTCAGTGATAATGATAAACAAGGTGGTGACTTTAGAGGATTCCATATGTCAAGTGAGAAAAAAATGATGTCTAACATCCTTAAATATGTAAAAATGTATCTTTGGAGTCTCTCAATAAACTGGAAGAAGTGAATACCAAAAAAATGTGGAGTGGATACATAATATTTGTACACTTATGTACATTTAATAGCTACATGTCCTATTTTTGATAAAAGCATTCAATATGTAATGATAAAATCAGGGTATTTTTGTTTCTAAAAGTAATCAGATGGCTGCCCCTTGCAAACCAAATTATATCAGATAGCCAACTGTATTCCCACCACTAAGGGTCTCTAGATATTTTAAATAGTAAATTATTTGACTTACGAAATTAAATTTTTGTAAACATTGTTGAAAGAGTAAAGATATATGTTTAAGTCTATAAATGATTTCTAAAATAATACTCAACTGACCCACTCTTGATAAGAGCTATTATCTCTAGGGGTATGTTGGAATGGAAAAGCTATCATACACAGGGGGGGCCTTTAATCTCCACATCCAGGCAGATCTCTAAGCAGCTGGAGCTCCCACTCACCTGGATTAATGGCCTTAGCTGCCCTACTCTTTGTATGAAGTGATCATGGTGAAGCCGGGCCATCTCAACTCCTAACACAGGCATAACTCTAGGCATTCAGGTCACTCACTGGACTGAATCAGCAGCCTGAGCCACACCATCATGTTTGTGCAGAGACTGTGATGCAGTGGTGCTCCCTATGCTCCATGCCCAGAAAGCTCCCTGGGCATCTAGAACACCCATTCCCCAGAAGCAGGAATTTAGACCACCTCCTCTCCTCATGCAGAGAACTTGAGGCTAAGGTGGTTTCCCATCTCTACACCTAGGCACACTTCTGGGTGCTTGGGCCACCCGGTGGGATCCACTCAACACTGGTGCTTGTACTTGCCACTGGGGGACCCATAGGTGGGTCTGCCCTGTGTGGCCCCGCCAATCGTGTTCCCTTCCTTCCAGGCCTGACTAGGGAGCTCAGATCACTGTGTGCTCCACAGATTAGCCCATTATCTGAGGCAACAGAGAGCTCCTTCCAGTAAACAAGGATCAAGTAGATATCCATCTGTGTTGGTCTCAGCTTGCTCTTTCCCATAAGTGCCATCTATGCCACTTGAAAAGGTTCAAACACATAGCCTGATAACAGAAGGACATAGGACAATAGAAGTGAAGCCAAAGACCCTACCTAATATTCTCTACTGTCAAAGCCCCTATTGAGGTGGGAAAGGAAAAGAAAAAAACATGCTATCCACATGAAAATTAGTACAAAAATTAGAAGTGCCAGTGTCTTAAGCCAAAAAGGAACCAGCACAGGAATTCTGGCACCACGAAAAATCTGATGTGACACCGACAAGGATCACACTAACTCTCCAGCAATGGTCCCTAACAAAAATGGAAGCTAAGAAATGACAGATAAAGAATGTAAAAGATGGATGGCAAACAAGCCAAACAAGATCCAAGGCAAGTTTGAAAATCAACAAACAAAAAACTTCTAAATCAATCCAGAAAATGAGGGAAGAGATAAGCATCTTAAAAAGAAATCAATCAGGGCTTCCGGAATTGAAAAACACACTTAAAGCATTTTATAATACAATTCAAAGCTTTATCGATAGATTAGACCAAGAAGAAAAAAATTCAGAGCTTGAAGACCTGTCTTTTCAACTATCCATTAAATAAAGAAAAAAAGAATTATAAAAAATAAAGTATTCAAGAAATATGTGACTATGTAGCATGGCCAAACCTACGAATAATTGGCATTCCTGAGAGAGAAGTGGGAAAAATAAACAAGCTGGGAAATGTATTTGAGGGAATAATTCAAAAAATGTCCCTAACATTGTTAGAGAGGTAGACATCCAGATTTAAAAAAAAAAAAAAATGCATTGAATACTTGCAAGATACTATACAAAACAAACATCATCAAGGCATATAGTCACCAGACTGTCCAAGGTTAACTTTAAAGAAAAACCGTAAAGACAGAGAAGAAGGTCAACTTATGTACCAGGAAAATCCCATCAGGCTACCAGTGTACTTCTCAGCAGAAATCTTACAAACCAGAAGAGATTGGCAGATTATTTATGGCATTCTCAAAGAAAAGAAATTCCCATGAAGAATTTCATATCCCAGCAAAGCACTAGCAAAGGAGAAATAAAATATTTTCCAGACAAGCAATTACTAAGTGAATTTGTTACCACTAGACCAGACCTACCAGATCATTATGGGTCTTCTAAACTTGAAAATGAAAGAAAAATACTTGCTACTACAAAAACACACTTAAGTGCATAGCCCACAGACCCTATAAAGCAACTATGCAACAGAAACTACAAAGCAACAGGCTAACAACTTCATGATAGGATCAAAACCTCATATATCAATAGTAATATTCAATGTAAATAGTCTAAACCTCCCACTTAAAAGGCATAGAGTGGCAAGTGGAATAAAAAAAAGCAAGATCCTTCCACTCCTATCTTCAGGAGACCCATCTCACTTTTAATGACACTCATAGACTCAATGCAAAGGGTTGTAGAATAATCTTCATGCAAATGGAAAACAGAAAAGAGCAGGATTACTATTTTTATATCAGATAGAACAGATGTTAAACTAACAACAGTAAAAAGGGAAAAAGAAGGGCATTACATAATGATAAAAGGATCACTTTAACTAGACCACTTAGCTATTTTAAATATATATCCACCCAACATCGGAGCACTCAGATTCATAAAACAAGCATTTCTAGATGTACAAAAAGAATTAGCCACACAATAATAGTGGGAGACTTCAACACCTCACTGATGTAGCTTTAGACAGACCATGAAGGCAGAAGACTAACAAAGAAATTCTGAACTTAAATTCACCATTTGACCAATTGGACCTAATAGACGTCTGCAGAATACCCAACAACCAACAGAATATATATTCTTCTCATGTGCACACAGAGCATACTCTAAGATTGACCACATGCTTGAGCATAAAGTGAGTCTCAATAAACTAAAAAAATTGAAATCATGCCAACCATACTCTTGGACCACAGTAGAATGAAAATAGAAATCAATACCAAAAGATCTCTTCAAACCATACAATTACATGGAAATTGAACAACTTGCCCCTGAATCACTTTTGCGTAAACAATAAAATTTAGGAGGAAATAAAAAAACTCCTTGAAACAAATGAAAATAGAGACACAACATACCAAAAGCCAGAGGTGTTGGTGTGCAGCAAAAGCAGTGTTAAAAGGAAAGTTTATAGTGATAAACATCTACATCAAGAAGTTAGAAAGTCTGCAAATTAAAGATAAAACACTACATCTAGAAAATAAACAACTAAAATCAGAAGAGAATTAACAAAATTAAGACTGAAAATTTCATACAAAGAATCAACAAACTTTAAAGGGATAAACACGATCAATAGACTAAACAAAGAGAAATAGATAAACAAAGAGAAAAAGGGAGAAGATCCAAATGAGCATAATCCAAACAACAAAGGTGACATTACAAGTGATATCACAGAAATACAAAAGATCCTCAGAGAATGATATGAACACCTTTATGCACACAAATTAGAAAATCTAGAGAAAATTGATAAATTACTGGAAACACACAACCTCACAAGATTGAATCAGGAAGAAATTGAAACCCTGAAAAGACAGATATTGAGTTCTGAAATTAAATAATAAAAAAAGCTTACCAACCAAATAGCCCAAACAAACAAACAAAAACCCAAAGCCCTGGGTCACATGGATTCAAATTCTACCAGTTGTACAAAGAAGAACTGCAACCACTTCTAATGAAACTATTCCAAAAGGTTGAAAAACGGATTCTCCCGAATTCCTTCTACAAAGTCAGCATCACCTTGATACCTGGCAAAGACACAACAACAAAAAAAACAACAGGCCGATACTCCCAATGAATATAGATGCAAAAGTCGTCAACGAAATTCAAGCAAACAAAACCCAATAGCACATCTACAAGGTAATCAGGCTGGACACAGTGGCTCACACCTGTAATCCCAACATTTTGGGAGGCTGAGGCAGGTGGATCACCTGAGGTCAGGAGTTGGAGACCAGCCTGGCCAATATGGCAAAACCTTGTCTCTACCAAAAATACAAAAATTAATCAGGCATGGTGGCATTCATCTGTAAACCCAGCAACTTGGGAGGCTGAGACACGAGAACTGCTTGAACCTGGGAAGTGGGGGTTGCAGTGACCTGAAATAGCACCGCTACACTCCAGCCTGGGCAACAGAGTGAGACTCTGTCTCTAAATAAATAAAGAGTAATTCATCACAATCAAGTAGGCTTTGTCTTGTTCCTGGATGCAATGTTGGTTCAACATATGCAAATCAATAAATGTGATTCACCACATAAACCAAAAGAGAAACAAAATCCATATGATCATCTTAAGAGACACAGATAAAGCTTTCAATAAAATCAAACATCCTTTTATGATAAAAACCCTCAACAAACTAAGCACTGAAGGAACATACTTCAAAATAATAAAAGCCATCTATGACAAGCCTAACAGCCAACATCATGCTGAATGAGCAAAAACTGGAGGAATTCCTCTTAAAAACAGGAACAAGACAAAGATGTCTATGATTGTAACTCCTATTCAGCATGGTACTGGAAGTCTTTAGAGTAATCAGGCAAGAGAAAGAAATAAAAGGCATCCAATTAGAAAAAGAAGTCAAATGATCTCTCTTCACTGACAATATGACTCTACCGATACAATATCCTAGACACTCTGCCAAAAGACTTTTAGAACTGATGAATTATTTCAGTAAAGTTTCAGGATACAATATCAATGTACAAAAATCAGTAGCATTTCTATAAACCAAAACTGTTCAAACTGAGAGGCAAATCAAGAATGAAATCCAATTCAAAATAGCCACACAACAAAATAAAATATGTAGAAATACATCTAACCAAGGAGGTAAAAGATCTCTACAAGGAGAACCACAAAATAGTGCTAAGAGAAGTCATAGATGACACAAATAGAAAAACATTCCATGCTCATGGATCAAAAGAATCAATAGCATTAAAGTGATCATACTGCCCAAAGCAATTTATAGATTCAGCACTGTTCCTATACAACTACCAAGGTCATTTTTCATATTCTAAAATTCATATGGAACCCAAAAAGAACCCCAAATAGCCAAAGCAATCCTAGGCAAAAAGAACAAAGCCAGAGATATGACATTACTCATATTACCTGACTTCAAACTGTACTGTAAGGCTGCAGTAACCAAAGCACCTTGCTACTGGCACAAAAGCAGACACACAGACTGATGGAACAGAATAGATAACCCAGACATAAAGCTTCACACAACAAATTGATCTTTGAAAAGGTCAACAAAAATAAACAATGGGGAAAAGAGTTCCTATTCAATAAATGGTGCTTGGATAACTGGTTAACCATATGCAGAAGAATAAAACTGGACCCCTACTTTTCATGATATACAAAAATTAACTCAAGATATGTTAAAGGTTTAAATGTAAGACCTCAAACTATAAAAATTATACAAGAAAACCTGGGAAATATCCTTCTCACCATCAGCCTTGACCAAGAATTTATGGCTAATTCCTGAAAAGCAATTGCAACAAAGAAAAATTGACAAATGGAACCTAATTAAACTTAAGAGCTTTTGCACAGCAAAACAACCTATCAACAGAGTAAACAGACAATCTACAGAATAGGAAAGAATATTTCCAAACTATGCATCTGACAAAGGTCTAATATGCAGAAGATATAAGAAAGTTAAATCAACAAGTGAGAAACAACCCCATTAAAAATGGACAAAGGATATGAACAGAAGCGGCTCAAAAGAAAGCATATAAGCAGCCAACAAGCCTATGAAAAAATGCTCCGCATCACTAATTATCAGAAAGATGAAAATCAAAACCACAATGAGATACCTACCATCTCACACTATTCACAATGGCTATTATTAAAAAGTCAAAAAATAACAGATGTTTACAAGGCTGCAGAGAAAGAGCAATCCTTATACACTGTTGATGGGAATGTAAATTAGTTCAGCCATTGTGGAAACCAGTGTGGCGATTTTTCAAGGGATGTAAAACAGACCTACTATTTGACCCAGCAATCACATTACTGCATATATACCCAAAGGAAAGTAAATCATTCTACCAAAAAGACACATGCACTTGTATGTTCATTCACAATAGCAGAGACTCGGAATCAACCTAGATTCTCATCAACAGTGGACTGGACAAAGAAAAATGTGGTACATATATACCATGGAATACTATGCAGCTATAAAAAGAATATAAAATCATGCCCTTTGTAGCAACGTGGATGCAGCTAAAGGCCATTATCCTAAGCAAGTAATGAAGGAACAGAAAACCAAACACCATGTGTTCTCACTTATAAGTAGGAGCTAAACATTTAATATACATGGGCATAAAGATGGGAGCAATGGACATTGGAAACTGTTAGAGAGAGGAAGGAGGAGGGAGAGGGCTGAGGGTCTGCCTATTGGGTGCTAGGCTCATTGCCTGGGTGACTGGATCATCTGGACCCCAAACCTCAGTATCATGTGGTGTTCCCATATGACAGACCTGCACATGTACCCTCAGATTTAAAGTAAAATTTGAAATTATTAGAAAAAAAAGACCCATATGGATATGAAGCTGAATTTTTGAATTCAGGAAGAGCAAAAGAGTAGGACTAATAAATAAATTCAAAATCTTGTGCTTTCTTATGATTAGAATTTATTCACTCTGATATTTTTTCCAAAGCCTATATTCCCAGTCTAATTAAGTGAAAAGATCAGATAAATCCAAATTAAGGGACATTTTATAAAGTCTCTAGTCAGTACTTTTCAAAATTGTCAAGGTAATGAACAAGGAAAGATAGTCAACTGTTCTACATCAGAGGAGACCTGGGAGACATGCTGACTAAATGCAATGGAGAATCCTGGAATGGATTCTAGAAGAGAAAAGGGATATTAGTGGAAAAATAGAAAAAATCCCAACATAGTTTGTGGTTTAGTTAATAAAACTGTACTAATGTTAGTTTCTTAGTTTTGAAAAATGTACCTTGGTTATCTAAGATGTTAGTTGACATTGAGGGGAACTAGTTAGAGAATATATGAGAATTTTCTGTACTGTCTTTGCAACTTTCCTGTAGATCAAAAATTATTTCAAAATAAAAAGATTGTATTAAAAAAATAAAGAAGATCTAGAAAATCTAAATAGAGCAATTAAAATGGAAGGAATAAAATAACTATCATAGGGCTACCTTTCCCAAAAAGAAAACAGAAAAACAACCAAAACTTCTGTCAATGTAATTCCTTCTGGATACCTAGTTAGTTGGGGGAAAAAAATCTTTTATCCTGGAATCCTAGATCAGAATTATTTCTCTGCTATTGCTGCTGCCTTAATGATGTCTCAAATTCTTGGAAGCTAAAGAATGGGTAATGGAACGCTGCTGTGAAGAAAGTTCATGTTCTTCAACTATTCTAGTTTTATTACTACTTGTATTGCTTTCTAATTCCTTGGGGAAAAAAGTGTGTGCAGATAGATAGATAGATAGATAGATAGATAGATAATACATACATAGTTTAGATGGATTCCCATACACTTTTCAATTTTTAGTTTCTTCCACATTTTTATTTTTTCTGTAGCTATTAACTTCTCAATTATTGATTGCCTATAATAACTTTCCTGTAGATTTACCAATATGTTTTTCAATTTTGATTTAGAGGCTTCTTTTGAGCCAGGCATGTACTTTTAAGTTTTGTTCCTCCCTCGTCTTTTCTTCTGTGTTCACCTATCTCTGTGGAAGGACTTTTCATTTTTCCTCCACACATACTTTTGGTCTCCTTGTCCAGAAGTAGGTCAACTTTGGTTCTTAGGGGCTTCTACCCTGAGTGGATGTTGAGAACATACCCAGTATCCATTTCCCACAGAGTAATAGAATATCTTGATGCCCTCTGCTGCTGTACTATGAGCTCAGCAGATTTAAAGCTTTAGCCCCATTCATTGCATTTTGCATTTTTTCTTTTAATTCACAGCAATTCATGTGTTTTTTTAATTGCTATCACTTTTTAATAGTATTAATACTTTAAACATATTTTCCTTATCACTGCTGACTTTGATAGATATTGTAGAATGGCCTCAAATGTAAACTTTTATTGACATCCTCTGGATGTCTTTATTTTTATATCTTCTAGATATGTAGAATTGTAAATTGTAAACTGTCACTTAAAAGTTTGGTAGGAAATGATCAGAGGCTGACCCCTTTATGTGACATGTGAGCACTCATGAGTGTAGGCTAGAGATGGAAGTTTTTCTCATGCTACATGTGGGAGTCACAGAACAGGCACTGAAAATACATTATTTCAAGTGTAGCAAAGCCACAGCGGGCAATTGCTTGCTAGATGCTGACAGTCAGGAAAGGGTTTATACATAATAATGTAATCTTTAGATAAAGATCTAACTATTACTTAGAAAGTGTATGTAGTTAAGGGAAAGTCAGGCACACTTTTTAAACTCTCTGTACTGAATGCTTTTCATTTTTAAATGAGGAAAGGGACAAATGGAATGAAGGAGGAAAGGAAGTAACCAGGGAAGAAATGAGGCAGAGAGGGAAGGGAAAAAGAAAAGAAGAAAGGGAGACAAACACAAGATTTATGTATACAAGATTATTGCAGAAGACCTAATGAAGTTCTACTCCATGATCTAGAAGAAGAAAATATCTCCAAACATTATCTGCTATTGGAAAGAGAAAAAAGGTTTAGAAAACACTTGGAGGCTTTAAGAGTTAAAAGGATGGTAGATAACATATGTATGATATTGTTCCTTCCAATCATCAATTAGAGAACTCATGGAGATTCAGCAATAACCTGAAGTGAACCAAAGAAAAGACTACAGACCTAAATCTGGGTAAGCATTCTGCTTGATAAGTCATGACACATTCTTTTAATATATACAAAACAATCCACATTTTGGACCAAAATAAATCCCCTAAATAAGATAGGACATAAAAAAAAATATTCAGAACACAGTGAACAGCCCTATCTCCAACATGCATTGGCTTCTCTCCCTCTTATACCTAAGTAGAATGAGGTTGATCCAAATGTTACGTTCAGAAGTATAGAATTGAAAAAGCAAGCAGCAGCACTGGGGAAGAAGTAAAGGAATCAGATAGGATATAGCTTTTTATGTTCTAAGAAAATTCCAACAGTAAGTGAATGTTGGAACAAGAGAATCTTAGCGTTGAGGCAGCAGATGATCCAAGTACAGTTTACAGAACTACTCCACGAATTGCAAATCAAGCTTAGGCTGGTGCTTGAGGCTGAGATTTAAGAGGATAAACCACCTACTACTCAAATAGTGACAGGAGCTGTGAGACCTGGTATCTACCCTAAGGGCAAATACTCTACCCATTCAAGGCAAATAAAAATACATCTGTGAATTACCAAAAGAACATAAAGAAAAAGAAAATTATACCTAATAGTCATAAGAAAAATATAACCTTCAAAATAACCTTCATAAGAAAAATAGATAGACTATTTTTTTAAAGCAAGCAGCAGCTTGTTGTCTTCGAAATAATGCAAGAGGAAATGAGTTACGTGAAGCAGAAACAAGAAGCCTTAAGGAGAAAACTGACTGAGTTAAGATGAAAGGCGGGGTGGAGGGGCCTGGCACCATCAGAGTGGCATAATAAAAATCCACATTGGAGGTAGTCCCAATTGGATTTGATTATAGAAAATCAAGTTAGTCGTATGGAGGATAAATTTGAGAGGCTTACCCAGAATGCAGAGAAAGGGGAATGATTAAAAACTAGTTAAATAACATGTGAAAAGACAAAGAACAGAATCCAATCCAATAATTAAGAATTATTAATTTTCCAGGGGAAGAAACAAAAGCAAGTATAAACAGAATTATTTCTTGATCTAAAAACAAGCAAATAAACAACACTTGAAATCATATAAACAAGCTAATCAATTTAAGAGCGGGGTAGGCTAAATAATGACCTCCCCCAAGATATTTACATCCCAATCTCTGAAATCTATGAATGTCACCCTGTACAGAAAAGGGACTTTGCAGATATTATTAAATTAGGGATTTTAACATGGGAAGATGATCCTGGATTATCTGAGTGGGCTCTAAATGTAATGACAAGTGTCCTTAGGAAAGGAGAGTGTGGGATATTTTACCACAGAAGTGGGGAAGTCAGTTTGACCAGGAAAGCAGAGATTGGAGTGATGCAGCCACAACCCAAGAAATGCCAGCAGCCGCCAGAAACTGGAAGAGGCAAAGAACAGATTCTCCCCTGGAGCTTCCAAGAAGGAGCCAAGCTCTCCCAACAAACCTTTATTTCAGCCCAGTGAGATTTATTTTGGATTTCTGCTTTCCAGAATTGTAAAAGAAAACATATGTGTTGTTTCAAGCTGTTACATTTTTGGCAATTCATGACAGTAATAGGAAACAAATACAGATTAAGATATTAATCTATTTAGGATTCTTGAAAAATATTTGTAACTCAAGAGAGAAATTAGGTCTAAAAATATCCAAGAAGAAAAGCAAAACAAAAATTAGCAAATAAACTTTTTAAAAAATGTGACTGATCCCATGATTCTCCTGCATAAACTAAACTTCAGAATACAATTAACAAAGTTTCAGTTACAAAGAACTTACATGATTGGGAAAACAAAGGCAGATTATAAACATATGCTAAATTTTTTATCTTGAATGTGCAAAAACCAAATGCCATCCTTACCACATTTGTTTTTTTCCCTTTTTTGATTTATGGAAATTTTCAAATATAGAAACAGCAGAAGACACGTACAATGTATATCTACATTTATACCACCTAGATTGATAACATTTTCTCATATTTGCTTTACCTTAAATTTGTTTCACGTTTTCAGAGACACACACCACACATGCACAGTTATGTGTCATATGTTTCAGTCAAGACCGGAATGCACATACAACAGTGGTCTCACAAGATTATAATAACCCATTTTCACTGCACCTCTTCTATGTTTAGATATGCAAATACCATTTTGTTACAATTGTCTACAGTGTTCAGTACAGTAACGTGTTGCACAGGTTTGTAGACTAGAAGCAATAGGCTAGACCACATAGCCCAGGTGTGTAGTAGGCTAATAGCATCTAGGTTTGTATAAGTATACTCTATGATGTTTGTATAATGATATTGCCTAATGATACATTTCTCAGGACATATCCACATCATTAAGCAACATACCTGTGTGTGTAACATATAAAATTTGCTTCCTCCATATTTTTTACCCAAAAAGTAAAATTCTACTATCTTTTGAAAAGAAAAAGTATTTAATGGCCAATTGGTAGTACTGCAGAGGACCTTCCAACTACTAACACAAAATGAAACACTGTAATACTTCATTTTGTACCTTGCTTGCTCCTGTTGACGGGCATTTAGCTGGTGTTTTGCTGTTATAAATAAGCTACATAAAAAACCTTGTGCATATGTTGTTTTATATTTGTGGAGGTCTATCTTAAAGGTGGATTTCATTAAGTGAAATTCCTAGGTTAAAGGGAGAATGTATAGGTAATTTTTCTTGATAGTGCCAAGTAATTCTCCAGTGGATTTGCACAATTTTTCATGCTTATCAGCAATACATAATAACTATTCTCCAAACCTTTGCCAACTAAGTGTGTGAACAAACTTTTAAATTTTTGCCAACCTGCTAGTAAGAAGTGGTATTTCAGGGTAATTTTGATTTACACTTCTCTTAGTGTAAGTGACACTGAGCATGTGTTCATATTTTTAAGGATCATTTGTCTTCCTTTTCTTTGAATTATTCTCATATTTATTATCATTTTATTTAATTTTTATGAGTTCTTTATTTACTTGGGGATTATTCCTTTGTTTATGTAAGAAGTTGGAAATATTTTCTCCTAGTTGATCGTATTAATTTTGCTTATGGAACTTCTCCTCCAACCCCGACCTAAGCATCCCCCACCACACAGGCTTTTTATTCTTCAGGTACTTGAATTTATCAGTTCTCTTACTACTTCTGAGTTTTGAGTCAGCAATTATCAGAAAGGTCTTTCATGTTCCCAGATTACAAAGGAATTAATGCATATTTTACTCCAGTGAATCTATGGTTTCATTTATCTTACACACAGATTTCTGATCCACTTATGTTTTTCTAAATGCTTATCCAGTTATTTCAACAAATGTTTTAAAGTTTCTATTTTCCCCCACATATTTTAGGAGTCAATTTTACCATATACTACATTTTATTTTATATTTACCCTTTGCCTGCTTTTTCTCCTTTTAGGAGGTTTTTACCTGCCTGTTCTGCATTACTTATTTTTCACACACAAAAAAAAATTATTCAGATTGCATTTAATTTATATATTAACATGGATGAATTGGCATATTTATGTTGAATTATGCTGCCTAAAAATAAAAGTGTCTTTCCATGTATTCAAACCTCTCATTGTGATATTCATGTTTACTCTAATTCTTTCTAAATTTTGTACTTTTCTTCTTTGTGTTTCTGGGCATTTTATCTTTTCCTCCTGCCTAAATCTTATCCTCCATTATATCTTCTAATGGGTTATTATTTGTTAAATAAAATTTATTTTGTATATTAATTCTTATTCTGCTATCCCACTGAATATTCTTACAGTTATTTATTGTGTTGATTTTCTTAGGTACATTATTCTATCATATGGCAATAGACATAATCTTATCTATTCTTTTCTAGTGCTTATATATCTCAATATCTCTTACCTAATAGCATTTACCAGCACTTAAAATAAACTTCCAAAAAAATCACATGGGTAATTAGTATTCAGATCTTCAATCTTTTTGACCTTGGTGCTAAAGTGTCCACTGTTTATACCATTTTTTTTAAAACAAAAGCTGACTTTTGAAATAAGGTATATGTATTTTACAATATTAATAAAGTATTCATTGATTTTTCTTACATTAACCGTTTTGTCTGTTTATATTAAATGAGTAGTTGGTATTGAATTTTGTTGAATGCCTTTTCAACATTAGTAGAGGTGATCAGAACAGTGCTTTCATGAATATGTGAAGTATATTAATATTGAATTATCCTTATATTACTATAAGAAATTTGGTCATGATTTATTATTTAATATGCTAAAATTATGTTTGCTAATATTTTATTTAGGATTTTTCTCTAATTTTTATTACTTGTGCAATATAAACATTGTATATAGTTATCAATGTTTCCTTTATTCAAACTATATTTAGAGGTGGCTTTTTTTTCATGTGCTAAAAAAGTAGTATTCGAATTATGTGTTTTGGGCTAAATGTGTAGAATTTGCCTTGATGATATTTTACTATATTGCTTTTTTGTGGGATGTGGGGCTGGGATAACATGTCATACATTTTAGATAAATTTATCTGTTGATTCAATGGAAGTTTGTCAATTTAGTTTTCTTTGTCCACTTGAGTTGATTTGGGTTATCATATTTTTGCTAGGATATCATGTAATTATTTTATTATTTAAAAGTATTTATAAAAATGTGTGCAAAATAGCCTGATTTTTTTAATTTTCTGAATTTAAATGTTTGTTTTCTTGTAATATCTCATTTTGTGTATTTTTACTTTTATCCTTTTAATTTTCTTGATTAAATTAGCTAATAATTGTTCTGTTTTGTCTATTCTTTTTAAATAATCTATATTTGATTCATTTATTTCTGTTATTTTTCTGTTTTCTATTTTTTGTTTTAACCTTTATTGTATTCTTTCTTTTCATAATATTTTATTATCAAAAATGTGATGACCAGCTAGGCACGGTGGCTCACGCCTGTAATCCCAGCACTTTGGGAAGCCAAGGTGGGCGGATCACGAGGTCAGGAGATGGAGACCATCCTGGCAAATACGGTGAAACCCCGTCTCTATTAAAAAAAAAAGTACCAAAAAATTAGCCAGGCGTGGTGCCAGGCACCTGTAGTCCCAGCTACTTGGGAGGCTGAGGCAGAAGAATGGCTTGAACCCGGAGGCGGAGCTTGCAGTGAGCAAAGATGTCACCACTGAACTCCAGGCTGGAGACAGAGCAAGACGTTGTCTCTCAAAAAAAAAAAAAAAAAAAAAAAAAAAGATAGTCTGATTGCAGTCTTCTACTTATATTAATTTAGCATTTACTTACAAATAATATTCCTGTTAGTATTTTAATTGTATTGCACAGGGGCTAATATGTAGTGCTTTTCTTATTTTTTTTAAAGAAATACTGCAATATTATATTCAAAAGTTTTTTAACTGTGTGTTTTAAAATTTGTATTATGTATTTTTAACTTTAATATTTTATAGTGAATAGATATCATTTTTAATAATTTCATCTTATTGAACCTACTGAGATTTTCCTTTGTGAGCTAATATTCACTCATTTAAAAATTTCTGTGTACACTCTCATTGGTGCAAGATCAATATATATTTTTAATTTTTTTTACTCATTATAGGTCTTAGATTTTCAATATTTTTACTTACATCTTAGTTACTTAATTTTTCCATAAAAGCTATGTTCAATTTTTGGTGTCTGTCTAAGTCCATTTCTTTTGTATCTTCTGAAGTTCCAGCTTCATGAAGATTACTGTATCTGGATGCATAGATGTTTATAATTATTTTATCTTCATTTTAAATTGTGACACTCAGCATTATGAATCTTTCTTTGTGTTAGTCAAAGTCATTTATATTTTCTCTGAATTCTATCTTGGCAAATGTCAGTCACAAGCTATGCTTTCTTGGTTTGTTTGTTTTTTTTGTTTTTTTCATTTCCCTAGTATAGCTTTGCTTATTCCTTTACTTTTATTTATCTTGAAACTTGTGTTTGGCTTATAGTTTGCTTTGCTCTGGAAACCAATTTGAAACATGTTTATCATACTAGATGAGTTTAATTCTACCTAATAATTTTAAATATTTAAGAAACACAGTTATAAGAATGTTTAAAAAATAGAGTAACAGCTAGTAAAATAAACAAAAATAATAGCTTATTAGTCATGGGAGAGTCTGCAATAAATCAACCCACAATCTCTGTAACAACAAAAAAAATTTAAGCTCCTAAATTCTAATCTACTGCTTACTATCCAAGTAATTAGTACCTTAATTATATCTTAAAATCCTTATCTGTAAATGAAGCCAACAATAGCATACACATTAATGTTGTGTAAAGGTTTAAATGAGTTAATAGTGTAATAGTGTTTGGCGCATAGTATTTGTTACTATTTCTAGCAAATTGTAATAATAAATGTAGAGAACAGAATAACAGATACACAAATTAATCAGTTGTAATAAATGTAAACGAGTACTACATGAGTATTTAGACCGATACATGAGTATTTAGACTGAGTTAAAAAGTATTATGTAATTATATGCTGTCTACATCATATCCAAATAATGTAATAGACAAAGAAAGCATAATAGCGATAACCCACAAATTTATTACTTATTCTAAAAAAATGTTTAAGCCTATAAGAAGATAATCACAAGAAACTCCACTAATATAAGTGAGATTAACAGTCTTCTTGTTCTTTAGTACACTAGATAGATATGAATATGGAAATAGAGGGATTGAGACTAAAATTAACAAATGGCAAAATGACAGAACTCTTCATTTAAAAATAATACTGTTTTACAATGTGTACTTGTGTAAAAAGTGGGGCATATAAGATGTAAAAGAAAAACTTTAAGAAATTCTCCAAACCAACACTTTACAAGTATTTTTTGACATAATGCCTTAAATTTTAATAATGGAATTTCAAATAAGCCAAAACATCTGAACTACTTTTTAATTTTTATAAAAATATTCTGCTAATCACCCTTAACTCCACAGTTAAATCATGAAAATATTTTTTTCTCAATATAGTAAACATTGGGAAGTGTTTAGCCAAACCTGAAGTATGGGAGAAATTCATAACATTTATGAATAAATGTGAAAGTCAAAATAAAAACACCACATAACTATACACTAGAAATTAGGAAAGAGGTAGGAGGTACTGAGAAAGAACAGGGAAAACTTTTAAAAATTAAAAAAAAAAAATAGAGTAAGTACAATGTATTAGTCTGTTCTCATGCTGCTAATAAAGACATACTCAAGACTGGGTAAATTATAAAGAAAAAGAGGTTTAATGGACTCACAGTTCCACGTGGCTGAGGGTGCCTCACAATCACAAAGGAGAAGCAAAGTTACTTCTTACATGGCAGAAGGTAAAAGAGCTTGTTCAGGGGAACTCTCATTTATAAAACCATCAGATCTCGTGAGACTCACTCACTTTTATGAGAACAGTATGGGAGAAACCGCCCCCATGATTCAATTATCTCCACCTGGCCCCATCCTTGACAGGTGGAGATTATTAC